>NW_017731562.1:1266850-1270797 GCF_001890085.2 Hipposideros armiger
TGCTAATTGCTAGAAATAAAAAGACAAAAAAAGATTTGATCTCTGCTTTCATAATTATGTTCAGGAGAGAAGCTAATCAGCATATTTCCATCCAACAAACACTATTGAGTGGTATTATAGGGAATTTTTAATAAATGTTAGTGACTTTAATTGAATTCTAAACTGAAAGAATTGGATAAGCAATTATCAGGAGTTGGGAAGATGCATTTTGGGTCCTGTAAAGGCCAAGAATTCCAAAGTGGCTTCAGTGTGAACAATGTATAGGCAACATGTCTGGCAGTGAGATCAAGAAGCCATTGAGACTCAGTTCTGAAATGGTTCAAATGCCATCCTAAAGCATGTGGATTTTATGCTGGAATTAACAGAGAGCTTTCAAAGACTTGACATGAGTGACATAGTCACATTAAAACTGTAAACATAAACTAGCAACAGTATTCCAGAAAGAGAGCATGTATCAAGAGTGTTGAGATATAAACTATCACTTTACAAGTTACAGATCCTAGAGTCGTTTGTAAGTAAAATCAACAGAATTTGACAACCAATTAGATATTAGACATGCGATTAAAGGGAGGAGTAGAATCAAAGATGATGGCATGTCTCTAACCTAGTAGCTAAACGAATGCTGATACTATTGAGTAAACAGAAAACTCAAGAGGAAGACTGTAGTCATGGCACCCGTGCAGGAAGGCCGTGAGTGGGCTTTGGGAAACGTAGCATTTGAGAAGCCAGCAGGAGATCCAAGTAGAAATGAACTGTGAAACCGGGAGCTTCAGAAATGACATAATCCCCACATTCAGCATGAAACTGAGAGCTGACACCATAGGCGCTAATGGGACTCCCAAGGGACAGAGCAGACAGAGAAGAGAAGAGAGAGCAGAACATAGCACCTTTGGAGACGCCACCACCACGAGGCCAGGAAAAGGAAATGAGGGAAAGTAGGTGCAGCAGGAGAAACTGAGGTGCGGTGGCCAGCCAGAGCAGTGCAGCACTGAGTTGTGGNGATGTTTTGTAACACGAGTAGTTTGTTTCTGGAACAAATTATGCTAGCAAACCAAGGTATTATTATACATATATATATATATATATATATATATATATATATATATCAGATATAAAATACACCGTAAATAAAGAAAAACTCTAAATTGCTGTTACTAGTAACTTAGTGCTAACCACAGGAGAGTCTGGGTCTTAAAATTTTTAAGTGATAGCTTTAGATTTTATGGGAGTAATAAACAGGAATAGATCTAATGGTTAATTGATGTGCCTTAATTTAGACAAATCTAATAGATTAAAATCCAAGCATACATCAAAGGTAAATAGGGTCAAATAACTTACATTGCAAAATAAATTTATAATAGAAGGCATTTAAACAGTAAATCCTTACACATTTTAAATAGTTTGATTCCTATTGTTAGGAATATATTTATTAGATACATTAAGATGTGCTTGTCATAAAAATGAACACAAATAGATGCAGGGGGAGAGGAAAAGCTAAAAAAGCAAAAATCCCAGAAATTTTCAGATTTGAAATGGAGATTTAATTAATATCGTATCCAATTTAAAAAAAATGTTTTGAACCATTACTTCACAAAGGTCAAAGTTTAAATTAAAAAACAAATAAGTTGCCTACAAGAATTTTAAAACAAACTAAACGGGGAAACTCTTCAGGCTGGTGGGAATTATCCCAGCTGCATATGCTTTTGTTAGACAATTAAATAAAATTTAACAGTCAGTAAACTTTATGCATCTATGTATTTTACTTCAAACACAGAAGAATAAGAAAGTAAAATCTACTTCTTTACAATTATCAGCTATCTTCCGATACATTCATAAGGGCTCTTGCTCAATATCATAAGTCATTAACTGGCCACACCAATATCTCTGCATCTTCAGGATGAACCTTACATGGATTCTTGGGGAACAATCAACAAGACACGTGCATAAGCATGGGCTGGTGTAAGCCTGCATTCCACGGACCCACAAATATGTATTACTATATACTGACCTATCCTCTGACAGGGAAAATCATGAAATGCCAGAGCAGGAACAGATCTTGAAAATCCTCTAGTATGACTCCTTCAAATATGAAAAATGACCCCAAAGAAAGAAGTTATTTTTTCAACTTTGATAGATGAGCTCAAGTCAAGTGAAATTAACAGGCCCATTCAGGCCATAGTCCAGCTACCCGGGTGTCCAGTCCTTCTCCCCTTCTCCACCTATAAGGTGAGGAGAAGGTCCAGAGAAATACCGAACTCATTCTTGCCCTGTTCTCTACTCCTCTCTCAAAATCTGTTTTCAGAAATATGATATCTAAAATAGCTCTTATCTTAAAGCACAAGTATAGGGCAACTTTCAAGAGCATAGCTAGCCAGCTACAAATATAATTTAGGGATCGGGCAGGATGGCTGGTTGGGAACTCGAGCCATCCTGTAACTCAGGCTTGAGATGTGTGCAACGGCCTCCATCATCCAGCCCTAGCCCTTCAGACTGGGTTAGGTGCTAGGGAAGTACCCTGTGCTTTACCACGGTATTCTGTCCACTTGTCTGTCATTGTTAGTGAGTGCCTGCTAGTGGGGTGGCCATGCATCTTGCTTGTCTTTTCATCTCCAGTGCCCAGGATGGTGTCTGGTATAGAGAAGATCCTCAATAAAGGCTTTTGGAATAATGAGTAAATGAGTGAGCTTCTTCCCAGTACATGCCTCATTGGGTTGTTGTAAGTTTAAACCACCTAGTACCTGGTCTGACGAATAGTCAGTGCTTAATAAGCCTCACCCTCTACAACCTGACCCCTAGCTACCCTGATGCTAACCTACTCTCTCCCCAGGCCACACACACCCTTCCCCCCGTACCCCCCCCTCCCCCCGCAGCACTTCTATATGCCTGTCTACCTAGACGAGTCACTTTCCTTAGTTTACTAGGTCTACTAGGTGTTGGGCTTTGTGCTAAGCAGTTTACCTGCATTATCAGCTAATTCCCACAACAACCAAGGAAGGTAGGTACTGTTATTATTGCCTTACGAGGAGTAAATTCTATGAAGGCCAAGATTTTTGCCTGTTGTGTTCACTGTTATTTCCCAGATTCTTAGAACAGGAGTTGGCACATAGNACACACATACATACATATATGTTAAATTATAGTTGACATTCAGTATTATTCAGGCTCAGCTTCAGATGTACAGCGCAGTGTTAAGCCCTTCCTTCTCCATAGAGCCTGCCCCAGCCTCCAGCTCGCCAGGACCTTCCCTTCCTTTAGTACATAGGCTGCATTGCTGGTCATATGCCTTGTTACAAAGTCACTGCAGGCATTTCTTTTGTTAGTTTCCCAAATCTTAATACTCACATATCCTTCCCTATTTTTTCCATATCAACACACTCCCTGTTATGTTTTTATTTTTGATCGTGACCATAATGAAAAGCTATTGACGCTTTACATAATTGAAGATAATTGTAAACGTATACACAATAAAAATATAAAATTATATAAAAAATGTTTGTCTATATCTACTACCTAAAATTATCCTGCATACCACAATTTGGAAGATGCCATTTTATGTTGTCTCATATTGCAATTTGTCTTATATCATGTAACTTTTTAATGTGTTTACATCTATTTTCCCCAATAAATTGTAAGTTCCTAAAGGAGATCATATATTGTGTACTTTACATTCCCCAGTGTTTTAGTCTAGAGCCTGGTACATGGTAGGCATTCAATAATTGTTTGTTCACTGAATAAATGACCACAAATATATCTATATCCCCTAGTCATGGTTTTTAGATATACAGCCAGTAAAATGAAGATACCCAGTCCTTCAGTTAAACTTAACAAGGCCATTTAATTATATCCTGAATATATACAGTAAAACCTTGGATTGCGAGTAACGTGTTTTGCAAAGTGTTCTGCAAGACGAGCAAACATTTCTAATACATTTTAATGTGATAAACAAG
>NW_017731562.1:1276502-1278967 GCF_001890085.2 Hipposideros armiger
GTCACATTGGATTAGGGACCACACTAATGACCTCATTTTAAATTACCTCTGTAAAGGCCTTATTTCCAAATAAGGTCACATCCCAAGGAGATTAGGGGGGATTAAGACTTACATTTATTTTTTTGAGGGGAACACAATTCAATCCATAACAATTATTTACTAGACTATCTTGCTAGAGATATTTGGCAGGAGATAGGGTAGTAAATAAAGTACTTTAAAAGTGTAGAATATCCCTCTTTAATGATTCATTTTCTGTTTCTTTTTCTTTTTTTTAAAAAAATGTATTAAATTTATTGGGGTGACATTTGTTAATAAAATTATATAGGTTTCAAGTATACCATTCTATAATACATCACCTGTATACTGCATTGTGTATTACTTGGTCTTTTTTTATATAATGACTTTGGTATAAAATCAGTGACTTTCTGGCTCTTAGTTGAATCTGAAATGGCTAGATGTTGATTTCTCTGTCATCTTATGGTTTCCTGGTCTTGAGGAAAGGAAAACTACCACAGACCTATGCAACTAGGCCTGCAAAGTATGTATGTCTCACAGAAAAAGGGCATGTACCTCTACTCCGAACTGTTTGTTAATCATATCAAAACTTCAACTGTGCTCATCACAAGTGGAAGAGAATGGCTTTTCAATGGAATTTAAATGATCATATATTGCATACTTACCAATCAAAATGAATTGTTTCAACCAATTTCTTTTTTTCTCCTTAAATGTTTTTAATGAGTAATATGGACTTTTTTTTTTGTTGTCCAGTTTTCTCTGCCATGATCCTGATTCTAACCCCACTTTCATCATGCAAAATAATACACAAACACTACACATTCATTTCTACTTCTTCATATGCTTTATAAAATGACATAGGTACACTTATAAAAAGGCTTTAAACTAGTTAACATAAAAAACAAAAATAGGAATTTGAGGACAGAATGCAGGGGACATACAGCACCTTTATTTTCTATTCAGGCTGTACTGTTCCACATTCATTCGTATCCATCAATGACCTCCTCTTAAAGAACTATGTGGCAGAGAAAAAAAGGCTCATATGCCAATGTGAAAGGAGGAGAAGAATGCAAATGGAGAANGCTGGTGCTGGAACTAGAACCATCTAGATGTGAATGAAGTTCTCACAGGAAGTAACATATATCACTTTTTTGGCATGTCTTCCTAACTTAGATGAAAGCAGCATTAGCAGTAGGGTGTAAAAGTGAAAGCCATCAAAACGTGGTTTCTATAATAGCTGATCAGAGCTGCAAAGAGGTTTTGGAATCTCAAGGGAAAAGTGGTAGGCGATGCCAAGGAAATGGAAAAGGTCATTTTGAAAACAATTGTTTCTAGACCAAGATTATAAGAGGATTGTGTAAAGACACCTGATGTTGAAGGGTATGCAGAAAAAGAAGAGCCAAAGAAGGGGTACTCTAAGAGATAGGAAGAGAGTAGGGAGAGAAGGAGGCCAGAGAGATTCAAGTGTATCAATTACTGCCCTGAGATCAAGAAGGAATGATGATTCAAAATACGCCATGGGATTTGGTGGGGAAGTCATACTCAACGTCAGCGAAAGCTTTCCATGAAGTGGTGGGGAGAAGGCCAAATTATACTAGGGTGAAGATGAAATGGAAATGGAAGCAGTGGCCACATCAGGGTAAACCCATCTCTTAAGATGTTTGTCCCTGAAGGGAAAGAACAGAGAGAAGTAAAAAAGAAAAGTTGAATTGAAAGAAGGATATTTTATAATCGGGCAGAAGTGAGCCAAGGGGAATGAGTCTAAGAAGAAGGGACTGCTGAGAAAACAAAGCTTCAGCAAAGGTGAGCGGGCAAAGGACCCAGTGTAAACGAGGAGGGGTTGCACTTAGACGACAGAGGCGCACCTCTGGGATAGAAGCTAGACATTAGGACCAGCATCCTCACAGGTAATTTTAGAGGTTGGAGCTCCTGCCAAATACTTTCTTTGTGACAGAGGGGCCAGTTACCAACTGAACAGGACTGAGGTCGAGGTTGGCGGGGACCTTAAGAAGAGAAAACAAGCTTTGGATCCACTACTGTGAGAAGGGAGCCAATTGTAAAAGTTTGGACGATAGACAGGAAAGACTTCAACTAGGGTGGTGACAGGATAGGGCTAGGGAGGAGAAGGCAGTTTAGGAGGCAACTGTGAGGCAGAATGGGTAGGTTCAGCCAGTCCGTCGGAAGCATGTGCTGGGATTCAGAAAACGCAAGGATGGCTCTAAAGCTGTGTTTCTCAAACTGTGGGTCACGGCCCACTGCTTGGGATATGAAATCATCAAGTCTTGAACAGGGCACGTTGGTAAGTGAAATAAAATAGAGTAAAAACTATCGGAGTGCATTGCACATGGTAAGGCTAAGTATTGTTTTATGACTATTTCTGTTATATACGTAAATGTGTCCTGGATTGCTGATAAACAGTCAATAAAGGATGTCCCTACCTGACATTCTTC
>NW_017731562.1:1279988-1281150 GCF_001890085.2 Hipposideros armiger
ATGTTTGTTGGAACAAGGAACCACTAAGTAGCAGGTGTCTTTTTTCTTGCTCTTCTGCTTCTTAATCTTACAGAATCCAGTGACTTTTATCCCTCTGACAGGCTTATTACTCATGCATGGCTAGCTGTCCCCTAGAGGAACATTTGATCAAACAACAGTAAAAACGTTTGCTTCAATAAACAGTGATCCTCTAAGTTTCAAGTATTCTTAGTCATCTTTTTAATCTCTATGAAGCAGCTGATAGTACCTACCACCCTTCCTCCTTGAAGCCCCTCCCCTGGTTGCCATGGCTATGGGTTGTAGCCAGAAAAGTTTAAAACTTGCTGCTTTAATGTGGAAAACTGCATGGAAGGTGACATTGTAAATCGAGATCAAGAATACCAGGTAAGGAGAAGTTTTAGGGACTAACCTCAAGTATACCCTCAGATTCCCAATTCTCTCTTGTATATCTAATGAGCTAACAGAAATCGAATTTGATGGCTTTAGCATTTATATCCTGTGACTGATGTACAATCAACTGCTTGTTAACACAGGAATAATTATTAATAAAAGCAAGGCACTCATTGTCATAGTTAGGTAAACAATTCACCTCTCAGAATGATGGGGTTAGTTTCACTGAAGAATTTTTGGTTTCAAGTATTAGCCAAGTTTTCAGTATCTCTGATATCTACACAGTTCAATGCAGGTTTATTTAGTCTTTTGTTAAATACATTCATTGGATTTTTTTTTAAAGAAATTCTTTTGAAGCAGAAAATTGGCTCAGTGTAGATTTTTCACTCCGTTACACATATTAAACTACACTCATTTGAGTGATGGAAAGAGGCAGAAAGAAATGGAGAGGTGTGGCGGAAGAGGCCAACAAGTTTATAAATTCCAAATTACAAAGAGACAAGAGAAGATAACCAACCTTTTATTGTCAGAAAAATGAAGTCTTACTCATGCCCTTGAAAACAGAGGGTGAGGTTGCCAGTGAACGCCTAGAGTAATTCTCCTCCAAATGGAGGTGAGTGGCTCTATATGGGACATGAGGGTGTTGTGAAAGTGGCTGCAGCCCTAGACAATCCAGTGAGGAGAACCAGATTTCTACACACGCACATGTGGGCGTGTGCATACACACACACACACACACACACACACACACACACACACACACACACACACA
>NW_017731562.1:1285000-1286226 GCF_001890085.2 Hipposideros armiger
TGCTCATCTAAACAGATTATAACACCAGAGTAAATGAAAAGTTAGCTCTATATAAAAATCTAGAATTAATAATTTCCTCATGAAATCAACAGCATATTATTGAAGGTATGTAGAAATGGCATACGTATACTTTAAAAAATTTAGATATATTAATAATTGACATATAACATTATATTAGTTTCAAGTGTACAATATAATGATTCATATTTGTATATCTTGCATGTACACTTTTATGCGATCTGAAGAGATACCAGAGTATATTGCACATACACTTTTAATTGAGCCAAAATAAACTCAGAAAGAAAGCAAATATAGGATACACCAGTGCCTCCTTCAAGCATTTTCAAATAAGGGCTTTTATTCTTGATTCTACATTATTTACACCTACTCGCCTGTTTCAGTTCCCAATTAAATCAAAGCTCTTTGGACTCAGTAATGTATCTTCTAATTTTTAATTCCCCCACAATAATAATAATAATAATAATAATAATAATAATAATAATAATATAATGTAATATAATAAAGGTTACCATTTGTTAAATTCTTATTAGATGCTAGGTATTGTGATAAGTAGATATCATTTCACATAAACCTCACCAAAAAAACCCATGAGATTAGGACTAATGTTCTCTCAGTTAATAAAGAGGAAACAAAGGTATAAGTTAATTTGCCAAGTTTACACAACTCCTGAACAGCAAATCCAAGTTTTGAATCCAAGAATACTTTATGCCGAAGCCCCTGGTTTGCCTTGTAGGACGGAGGTAGAAGCTCGGGGGTTAACGGCACATTGTCCGAGGTCTATCTGGCTCCCACGCTGACTGGCTTTATGGTCTTGGCACATTATTTAGGTATTCTGTGCCCTAATTTAGTTATTTTGCCACCCAGCAGTTCCTAACATAGAAATTCAAAAACTCTTTACTAAGAACCTTTCAACTTCTCTCAGGTACCTCCAAACAATACAAAGAGACCTTTTTGTGAGACATACTCCAGCTGCTTTAATGGGCTAATAAATCAACTGGCATTTGATATAACTAGAATAAGGTGCATATGTGATTTTCAGTTGTGGTCCTCAGTGACTTTTGATAGCTGACACTGTGCTGTGACTATTAGCATTTCAGGCTATTGTAGTTAAAATAGGGCTTTCTTTCTTCGACAAATCTACCAAAATGTCCACATGTCAAGCAGGGTGGGCAATTGAAATCAAGAGTGTAAATGAATAATACACC
>NW_017731562.1:1286796-1287952 GCF_001890085.2 Hipposideros armiger
GAAACCAATACTGTATATACCTATGCCACCAGCTGAGTGTGTTTGTTTACTAAGTGTCAATTGTATTTGCTTGCAAACCTGTTTATATGTCAGCTGTACTTGTTATTGTAAGTTCAGATATTTTTTTGTATTACGTCAACCAAAAAAAAAGAAAAAAGAAAAAAAAGAGAATTGTTTTATTTTTTTTCTAGGAAAGTTAAGATGAAATCCAGAAAGTTTGATAAAATTGTGTCATCAAAAAGAAAGAGCTCTTGGATTTCTGGTCAAGATGGTGGAGTAGGTAAATTCTGTGCTTGCCTCCTCTCACAACCACATCAAAATTACAAGTAAACTACAGAACAACCCTCATTGAAAATCACCTGAACAGAAGTCCTCAGCTAAGGACATACAGAAGGAGCCATGTAAAGACTGCTGGGAGGAGCAGAGGCACAAAATGGGCTGATCCCACACCCATGTGTGGCATTTAAAAATCAGGAGGTATACCTTGGCTGCAGAAGTCTGTCTGGAGGACTGAGGGGTCCCAGCCCCACACTAGGCTCCCCAGCCCAGGGTTCCAGGGCCAGGAAGAGACATACCCACAAATATGGCTGTGAAAACCAGCGGCGATTGTGGCTGAGTGAGATGGAGGGCAGCTGCACTCCAGGTGCTCCTCTTAAAGGGACCGAGCACAGACTTCATGATGAACTCACTCACTCTGACCTACAGCACTGGGCAGCGCGGGTGCCAGGGACATATGGAGAGGAACTGAACTGTCTGGCTTCAAGGCAAGGGCTGGAGTGGCAGCTTTCTCCCAGACAGAAGTGCTGATGGAATCCATTATTGCTTTGTTGAGCCCTCCCCCTTCCCAATATGCAGAGGCAAGCGGCCACCATATCTGAGTCTCCATCAGCCTGGCTAACAGTGTTCCCCCCCCCCGTCCTGGTGATTTCCTGAGGCCCTGCCCCACCAAAATTGTGGGCACACCAAAGCCACTTCCAGTGGCTTTTGAATACAAATGGCCTGTCTTGGCTCATGCTGTGGACTTTCCTAAACTCTCCCAAAGGTTCACAAAGCCCAAACAAGCAGCATCTGGCCTTGGTGTGCCCCGTACCTTGTACTGAGCATCCCCAAGCTTGACACTAGTGGCAGCAAGCCTCAGTTCATGGTTTGGCCTCCC
>NW_017731562.1:1290287-1297672 GCF_001890085.2 Hipposideros armiger
AATATTGTATGTCAACTGTAGTTGAAAAATAAAACAATTATTAAAAATAAAAAATGAAACAAAAAAATAAAAATAGTAAGGAAATACATTATTTTCCATTACAGTTAACTAAGTACTACCTTGTTGATCATAAAATTATATTACTGGTTTAATATTATTTTTCTTGGGTAAAAACACATTTCCATATATTTTATGCATCTTTATTGGAACTGAATTTATGCATATGTCATTTTAAATTAATTTTGAATAATGTTTCACATCTGAACTCGTACTCTGAACCATTAGATATGTCTTGTTGCCATAATGTATCAAATTAAATGTGATATTCACACACACACACACACACATACACGCACACACACACACACACAGAGTTCTCAAGTTTGATGTGGGTAAAACAGTTATAAAAATTAGAGAAAAATCATTAAAAAATCTAGAAGGATCCTAGATTTCTCAGATTTATTCACAAGCATCTTTTAACTCTAGCTCCATTTTCAATGAAACTAAATTATCAATCATAGATAATACATTATGAGTGTGGTTTATATAAGGGAAACAAAGTGATCCTCTAGTTAGTGGATCCACAATCAAATAAAACACTTGCCAGATAAGAAAAGATTGTCCAATGAATGTAAGTTAATATTTTATATTAAAATAAAATGTTTAAGATGTATATGTATTATTTTGAAATAATTCACTGTTTTAATGATTTTGAGCTTAACTAACCAATTACTAGTCCCAATCACATCAAAGAAGCTGCTTCCATACCATTGTGACCCTACTTTCAACCTAACCTAGTATAGTCATATCTTTCAGATTTTACAGAGTACATAATAAAGCAGGTCTGGAGCCATAAACAAAACATTCACCTTTAGCATTCTGTGATTACCCCAGAAATTTGGGAATGTAGCCTATACCCAGACTGAGCCTTCCCGTGTTCCCTCTCAGTGCCTGCATGGCTTCATCTGACCCTGTGGCTGGCACAAATAAGAAACTCTGGGATCTCCCCTGTGAAGCTTCTCAAAGAAGGAGTTAGCTTCTACTGCATAAAGGAGAGGGCACGCTATCGTCATCCATCTTGGAACTTCAGTGGTTTCCTTAAATTTAATATTTTGAGATGCTATTAACAAAATCCACCCATTCTATCACCGCTTTCTAAACTCTGTAGAGTTAAAGCAAATCCCTCTCTACTTTTACATTTGCACACCAAAGAGCCAGGCGGCTTCCCGGGCATGCGACAAATGCAGTCACACAGTGCCCGTGCTTAGAAGAGTCCTGAGCTTGGGTTAATGCTCTCCTATCACAGGATTAAAATTCTTAATAATTTTATAACACGGGGCCCAGCATTTTCACTTTACACTGGGCCTTACAAATAATGTAGCCAGGTCTACTACAGAGCCTGAATTGTTTAGGTCTTTTCCCACATGGAAGCCTGTTTTCTCTTCATTGCCTATGGCTCTGGGGTTAAGGCAAGAATTAATACTGAAGGCAAAAGGACAAGCTGTGGAAGTGCTATTCCTAAGACACGTGTACGGGCAACAAGAGATGTTCACATACTTTGAAATTAGAGCCTCTGAAACCTTCTTGAGGTCCTCTTTTGCCCCATTATTTCCTCCTTGCTTAAAACTCACCAGAGTTGTCCAGATGCACCAAGGTTAGTGTGTTATCTGTACATAAAAATGTATCACTCCTGCTTGCAAAATTTCAGTGTGATATCCCAGAGAGGACAGCAAAGGAGGCTTGCCTGCTGAAATTTGGTGAACTCGGGGTCTGATTCAGTTGTTCTGCACAGCCTCCTGTTCAGTGGTCCTTGATACCTGACATACAGTCTAAATTAACTGATAGCCTGAGTGCCTCTATTAAGTCAGAAAATACATAAGAATGACAATAGGAGCGATTTGCTCTGCTTCAAGAAAGATAATCAATTCACTAGAAATGTGGAATGCTGTTTCCTAAAGCAATATCAATTCTTGTTATGGTTATGTGGAAAAGCTATTAGTTGTAGCATAGAATGAATGAAGTTCAGAGGAATACTCTGCCCAGGGCTAAATCTTCCTATCACCCCCAGAGGCAAGCTACAAATAAGAAAGGAAATGAAGGCTCATTTCCTCTGTAAAACAAAGGGCATCCTTCTGTGAATTCCTTTATGCACAAACTAGGGGTTTCTGCCATTTACACAGTGGGGGAATGGATCCACTAACTGATCCGCTGGGGCCAAAACCCTAACAGTTATATGTATGCACTGGCGAGGTTCTTCATTATATATAGGTGATAAAGTTCCCCACTTTGAGAGAGAACAGAGTTTCTCTGGTTGGCAGGTCGAAAAATGTTTTGTCTCCTTGAACAGTGTTATTCGTCCAGTGCATTCTCAGTTGAGTCACTGCCCCTCATCCCAAATTCCTTCAACCTGAGACTTAGGAGCCTCTGTCTTAAATACCAGGACTCCACTGGAATCCTCCAGGCCACCCTGTGCCAGAAAGACAGGAGGATCAATGACACATTCAGATCAAGACTGAATGTAGTCAGAGATGACCATCATAGCCTAGCAACCTGAGGTCTACATCACCTGACCATGAAACTTTTATTCATATCGCCATGTTTCCCATCAGCAGTCTCAGAGCCTATAAAAAACAAGATGGGGACAGAGAGAGGAAGGGAGGAAGGACACAGAGAGAGAAAGAATGGACTGCGGGACATTTTGATACGACCTAAAAAACATACTATTACAGTTTCAGCTTTAAATATATGTGTATATACCAAATAATAGGCAAACATGACATTCTTGCTCGGGTGAGCCTCATCCCAGCACTGATGGTAGGTAGGGGGTGGGGTGGAGTAAGGGTTCATCTTGTACAAACTACCTATAGTTGGTTCAGAGAGATGCTCTGCCCAGGGCTAATCTTCCTATCACGCCCAGAGGCAAGCTACAAATAACGGAAATGCACTCATCTCAGAAGGAAACGTGAATTATTCCAGTCAAATAACTGCTTAGTCAAGAAAATTCACTTCTATCAAATTTTCTGCATCTCAGGTTGCAATTCTTCCTTTAAGAGTACAATAGTGACACTCATTTACTTTTGCCTTTTTAATAATGTAAATGTGTTTGGTCAATAACAGAACTTACAATCTTTACTTTAAAATTTTATAGCACTAATTTTTCAGTTACAATTTCCTGGAGGAATAGTTTAAAAGAATATTTAAAATATAATATAATTTTACATTTGGAAATGAAAATATATGTACTGATTTTCATAAATCAAATTGTAGAAAAGTCTCTTCTTGACTAGTCAAGACAGGGCTCTTGCATATTCTCATGAGGGTATGAGTTTTTAAATACTGCAAAAATCTGTCTAAAGGAAGAGCATTATCTTCTTCCTAGAAGTTTTCTAAGGTTCCCTTTTATATTGGGTATGTATTGGGCAGGGGAAGGCCATTTGGGCCACAATGAAATCTTATTCTCAGCTTCAGCCTCCACAGGAAACCCTAATTAAATTTATAACTCTTCTCTAAATAACATATTTACACTTATTTATAATTTACACATTTATAACAATGCTTTTGGGAGAGCTTCTGATAACCCCTTGGAGACTTCCCAATGATAATAGACTAAACAATATTTTACTGCTTTTTTCCTAATTCTAAAATAATATGCCTAATATAATCTTAATGAAAACAGTAGAGTTCAAAAGACAACATGAAAAAAGCTATATAGATCAATCTCATTTATCAAGCACTAACTGGGCAATGGCAATATATAACCATATGAACCCGGCAATATATCCAAGCAATAATACAATATCAAACAGGGTTTATCCCAGAAATAAAAGCAATACAAACCCAAAGTTAAAAAGTTTCTATACAGTAGATAAATTAATAAAGTTGAAAGTAAAAATTGCCCAGCATGGGGATGGGGATTAAAGGTGCAATACAATTCCAGGTTGTCTGTTGCCTTTAGTTCTGTCAAAATGCCTGCATCAAAAAACACTTAAATCAAAATGTTCATGCTGACAGATGATAGACGTTACTAACAATATTTCTACTATTTGCTTCTCCAATAAACATCTGCCTCTTACTTACTCTTAAATTATTTCCACCAACATTTCTGTTTCTTATGGTTCTTAAGAGGGCATTCCGTATAGAGTTTTATTCTGATGGTTCATTTTATTCTTAAGTACATTGTGCTAGCTATTTGGCCAGAAAGCAATGATCAGCAGTAGAGTTATATACTTGTAGAACTCTTTTAAGTTTCTTGGGCCAAGCAGGCTACTGATTTACATAACAATTTTTTTTNATAACAAATCAGCCTGAAGGTCAATCCCTCCCATTGATGTGCAAACATCAACAAAGGCTCAACTACACCAGGAGGGCACACACAGCCCATACAAGGGACACACGTTGAGCACCTGACTCAGGTGACCAGGGAGATTGTACCACTGGGCCCCAGGATACATAAAGTGACTCTACTAAGACCAGGGACCATGGCAGCTCTACCTAATACATACAAACACACACAGAGAGGCAGTCAAAATGGGGAGAAAAAGGAACATGTTTCAAATTAAAGCACAAAACATAGCTCCAGAAAGAGAATGAAATAAGATGGAGATAAACAATCTACCAGACACAGAGTTCAGAACACTGGTTATAAGGATGCTCAATGAACTTAGGGGAAGAGTAGATGAACTCAGTGAGAAATTTAACATCATAGGAAACAAAAAAATGGAGATAGAAAACAAAAAAGAACCAGTTAGAAATGAATAATACAATAACTGAAATAAAGACTACATTACAGGTAATCAACAGTAGAATAGATGAAGCAGAGGATCAAATCAGTGATTTAGAAGTTAAGGTAGCAGAACACTCAATCAGAACAGCAAAAAGAATCCAAAACAGTAAGGACAGCTTAAGGGGCCTCTGGGACAACATCAAATGTATCAACATTCACATGATAGTGTTACCAGAAGGAGAAGGGAGGAACAAGGAATTGAAAATGTATTTAAAGAAATAATGACAGAAAACTTTCCTAACCTGGTGAAGGAAATAGACATAAAGCCCAGGAAATGCAGAGTCCCAAACTAGATAAACTCAAAGAGGCCCACACCAAGACACTTCATAATTAACATGCCAAAGGGTAAAGACAAAGAAAGAATCTTAAAAGTAGCAAGAAAAAAGCAGTTAGTTACCTATAAGGGAGATCCCATAAGACTGTCAGCTGATTTCTCAACAGAACCTTTGCAGGCTAGAAGGGATTAGCACAAAATATTCAAAGTGATGAAAAAAGCAAGGACCTACAACCAAGATTACTCTACCCAGCAAAGCTATCATTTAGAATTCAAGTACAGATAAAGAGCTTCTCAGACAAGAAAAAGGTAAGGACTTCAACAATACCAAACCAGTATTACAAGAAATGTTATAGGGGCTTCTTTAAGATGAAAAAAAAGAAGAAATCACAAATATGAATAACGAAATGGCAACTACATATCTATCAACAATTACTTTAAATGTAAATGGATTAAATGCTCCAATTAAAAGACGTAGGGTGGCTGAATGGATAAGAAAACAAGACCCTTACATGTGTGCCTACAAGAGATCACTTCAGATCGAAAGACACACACAGAACAGAAGTAAAGGGATGGAAAAAGATATTTTATGAAAATAGAAACAAAAAAACAAACAAACAAACAAAAGCTGGGGTAGCAATACTTATACCAGAAAAAAATAGACTTTAAAACAAAGGTTATAACAAGAGACAAGGAAGGACCCAGTAATCCCACTTCTGAGTATTTATCCAAAGAAACCCAAAACACTACTTCAAAGGGGCATATGTATCCATATGTTCATTGCAGCGTTATTTACAATAGCCAAGACATGGAAGCAACCTGGGTGTCCCTCAATTGATGAATGGATAAAGAAGAGGTTGTACATATATATAATGGAATATTACTCAGCCATAAAGAAATGAATAAATCTTGCCATCTACAACAACATGGATGGACCTAGAGGGTATTATGCTTAGTGGAGTAAGTCAGACAGAGAAAGGCAAATGCCATATTATTTCATTTGTATGTGGAATCTAAAGAACAAAAGAAACAAAACAGAAACAAACTCATAGATACAGAGAACATTTTGATGGTTTCCAGCTGGGAGGGGGGGTTGGAGGGTGGGTGAAAAAGGGGAAGGGTGGGCCGGCCGAGTGGCTCAATTGGTTAAGAGCTCACTCAAGAAAAAGGGGCAGGGATTAAGAAGAACAAANTTTAAAATTTTAAGAACTGGTGCAGTGCAGAGAAAAGAACATTTATCCAGGTGGGATCCCAAGAGTTTTATAAAATGCTACATGAAGAGCCAGAACAATGCCAGGTACTTGTATTTGCTTCTTCAAAATTTAGGTCTTATGTTGGGGAAGGAAGGAGTTACCCTAAAAAACATGAACCAAGTGATCTTTGACAAAAACCCTTTGACCTACAACAAGTTTTCTTAAACAAGAGGCTGCCAGATTATTTCAAGTAGGAAGGAAAACATAACAAGGGAAAAAAGGAACCTAACTTGCAGTCTTTTTTTTTTTTCCCCCATCCAAAATTAGGGTAAAATTAACTCATCTTGCTGCATGCAACTGTAGACACAGAGAGGAATAAACAAATGATAGCACTGAACTATCATGTTCCCTGGGGGTGAGAATACACTTATCATCTTCCACGTTGAGATATTCAGGGGAGGTAAGTGGGGATTCCAGCTCCTACCATCAGGCTAATACACTCTTGACTGCCTTTCCCTCTTCTCAGCTGCGTCTTTCCCTCCTGCTGCAGCATCAGCTTAAAAAAAAACCACACAACTGGACAGAGCAGAGGACAAGTTGAAGCATCTCTGGCAGCAGGAAAGATGATGCCTGATCATAGCCTTTTCACAGCCCCTGCAGGCTTGCTCTACAGGCTGCTTCATGAACGGGGTGTGGGTGCTGTTCTCTCTCTTAGAGACAGTATGCAGGATGATTAAGAAGCTGATTCCTGTCAACGCCACTGCTTACTAGTTATGTCTTCCTCAATGGGCCTTGGTTTCCTCTTCTCAAAAATTTGGATTGAAATACCTCACTAGATTATGCTACCATTGCTACTACAGCTGCAGCTAATAATGAAGAAAAAAAATGGAGGCTTGATATAATACAGAGACTTGTCTGAACAATGGCTGGTGGCCTGGACTTGTCATAAGCCCATTTGCATGAGATACGGAGAAGCCACCAGGGAAATAATTGTTCCTATGGGAAGAGAAGGGCAGGCCTATAAGCTTAGCCCTGTGAGAGTGCCACAGTCATCAGAGGAAAGGGGGTATCAATAGGATATCCTGTTGGTTGACATTTAGAATTATGACTGACCTGGCCTCCACATGCTTATGTT
>NW_017731562.1:1305697-1353183 GCF_001890085.2 Hipposideros armiger
ACGGTAGCCCATGGCAACCCACTGCAGCAGTGGCTGCAGCCTACGCCGTGGCCCACGACTCACGGCAGCCCAGCTCCAGGGTGAGCTGTTGTTCAGCATCTTAGCTGTAGAGGGCAGTGTCACTGGCCCTCATATGTGGGATCCGAACTGGAGCTCTCTGGCATCCCAAGCCAGCTCTTAACCAATGCGCCACTCGGCCGGCCCTACATGACAATTTTTGACATAGTATAACCTTGATGTATCCAAATATCAGCTTAAGAGAGTCAGAACTGTGCCAGCCTAGAATTTCACCTTAGCATTTTGACATGATTCCAGTACAACTGAATTTGTCATAAAACAAGACAATATGTACTTTATTTGTCATAGAACATGACATTATGTATTTTACTTCAATGATGGCTGGAGAATAGAGATTTTTTTTTATATCTTTTATTTTTATTTTCAATTCTTGTGGCTAAAATATATAGATGACTTTTTTATTTATTAAATTTATTGGGGTGACATTGGTTAGTAAAATTATATAGGCTTCAAGTGTACATTTCTATAATACATCATCTATATATTGCATTGATGATTCTTCATAAAGCCTTTTTATTGTGGAAGCCAAAACACTGTAGGCTCCAATATCTGTGAGAAGACAGGCAAAGAAGCACTTGGGAGACTCACATTACACCATTGGCATACTAATTGCTTCTGGAGACCTTCCTCCACCAGAATTTCCCTTCCCATAAAATGGGGTATGCATGTAGTGTTGCCCACCAAAGAACTACAGAGTTGAATGGGACCACCACTGTTGTCTGACCCTCTGCCAATTGGCAGCCAAACAACTAGATTGTATAGAGCAAGACCCAGGAACACTGGAGTTTAAAGATTCAGATTCAACTCTCAGCTCTGTCATTTTCTAATTGTGTAACCTGGAGCAAATCCCTGAACCTATTTTTGTTTTTTCTCTAAAAGAAGAATTTGAACAAAACAATTTCTGAGATATACTTGCTTTCTATTATAGAAAGCAAGATATACTTGCTCTATTATTCAGAGCAGATGGTTCTTGACAATTTTCCATGAGGATTTGTAAGATAAGATTCTTATATCACCTTTATTTCTTTAAGAAAATATTGTTTATCAGTTATGAAGAAATGTAATTTCATTGTTACGATCTTTAATTTTTTACTGATTGGTGAGCTGTACATTCTGACATATTAAATGACATCATTTTTACAGTTAACTCAATGAATACTCTGCTTTGAGCTCTCCTATTTCTAAGGAGTGAGACCAGTCAATGCACTGTTTATAAAAAACGACAAGCCAAGTATGAGAGGAAAACACTGACCTCCTAATTTCACTCTTAACTTCCTGCTAGACAAGACACACTGCTGTTACCTCGTCTAAAATAAAAACATTAGGGCCGGCCGAGTGGCACATCGGTTAATAGTTGGCTTGGGACACCAGATCTGAGCATCAGGGCCCCGGTTCAGATCCCACATGAGGGCCAGGGATTCTGTACCCTCTACAGCTAAGATGGTGAACAACAGCTCGACCTGGAGCTGGGCTGCCGTGAGTCACTGGTGACGGTGTAGGCTGCAGCCCCTGCTGCAGTGGGCTGCCGTGAGCTACTGTGAGTGGCTGGCAGCCAGTGTGAGCTGCCATGAGCTGCTGTGAGCCACTGTGAGCCACTGTGAGTGGACATCCAATGGCCAGCGAGCAACTGCCTCACCTGGGAAGAACTCAATAATACCAACATGGACCAGTGAAGCAACGTCCTCCACAACTAGACTGAATAACAAAAGGACAGCAACTTATCTGTTCTTCTTCCCCGATTCCCTCAACGCTGTTCCCCTCCCCAAATTCCCCAATAAAACCTTAAAAAAAATGTAAGAACTGTCTTACCTATTTCATCATAAGAATATTGACAGAATTATATGAGTTAATATATGTGTGAAAATTAAGTCTCCGCAAATGTAAATTTTGATGTTATTATAATGATTGATGCTTCCAACAGCTTCAAAAATAGTGAATGTAACAAGCTGTATACCTGGCACGTATTCTACCATCTTCCAGTTGATTGTCTTTCTAAATATAGCACCAGACCCCAACAGGTCTCTCTGTTGGATGAGCTCCCTGCCTTTAAGGCCTGTAACAAGTGCAGTACAAACATTTTACATCATTGAACCGTGAAAGGCAGAGAGTATTTTTCCAAAGTATTTTTCTGGGAATAATTATGAAGAATCATCTTCCAGGTGAATGGCTATGACCTTGTACTTCCAGCACAAATTGAACTGTGTTTTATATACTGGTCCTAGTGAAGGTGTAATTTCAAGAAGGAGAATGACTGATTACGCTGTGCATGGCAGAGGGAACAATAACCCTTGCTTAACCCAATGACCTGTGCATAATCTTCCCCCTGGCAACAATTTGAAGACAAGAAAGAAGCAGCAGCTTGGTTTCCAGTTATATTTTACTTAAGAAATCTATGCTGCAGTCCAGAAGTTGGCCATAATTTGTACAGTTTTGGTGGTGTGAACTGGGTGTGTCTTTAAAGCGTAAAGCAATAGAAACACCCATGGCCACATACCACAAGCATGAGGATCAAATCTTAAAACAATCGACTTTCTGGATCTAGAGCAAAATGAACTTTCAGTCTCAAAGACACAATAATCCCCATCACCCTGTTTCAGAGGTTAAAAGAATAGGAAGAGCAAAACTCCTATCAGGTCCCATTATTATCCTAATCATGAACATATCATGTCAAACAGCTAGGCTGACATTTTAAAATAAATCAGAGTCAAACACTGAAAAGAAGCAATGGACACGGAAAGGTTCATCCAAGGACTGTGAGTCTCTATTCCATGATAGGGGAGAATAATTCATGGCTTATTTTGAAGCTCTTCCTGGATTTGGAAGCAGAAAGTTGGACAAAATACCTAGAACAAATTTCAGTTACATTAAATCACAAGTACCATTGAGAAATCATGACAAAATTGACGTCAGTATTAAAGGATTTGCAAAATTAATTAGAAACATTTTTTTTTTAATCACAGAAAGAAAAGAGATATGTGTAGGGTTTTGGAAACAGAGTATACCAAATAATCAGGCACTGAAGATGGACTAAGATTTTCCCAATGCTGCAGTGGACATGTAATTACTCACTGTTATCAAACACTGGGTGGCACTTTTGAAGACAAGGTATTGATTTCTGAGTCACTTATTATATGCTATAGACAGTAATTCTTCCAAAACACTGAATACGCTTTTCAGACAGACAAAGCCTGTTCTGGCCTTCTGATGGTGTCAATAATTCCAGTGAGGAATCATTTTAAATTCTCTCCAGTGAGAGAATTTCGTTATTACATTTTCGTTTCATTTAAACCCCTTTTCAAGAACTGTGTCTAATAGACCTTCAGAGCATCTCTGGGCAGCTCTAACTTACATAACCTCATTTTTCAAAACTGTTCATTACTTTCTCCTCCTCTTAACATGCTCTCACTCCAGATCAGAGCCTCCCTGGGGGTACTTGGCTGCCTGCTTTGATAATAGTAGAGCCTACCTTTGAGACCTTTTCTCATTTCTAAATGGAGTGTGCAGAATATGAAGGGGGTGGGGGGCAATGCTCCTTAATGTTGTTGATTGGCAATGGAATCAGAATCTGCTAGTGAAAATAGCCTACAATCATATCTAGCCAGGATATTATCCAGGGTGCATGTGGGAGACATAAAAAGGAAATAATGGAAAATGACAAAAAGAAATGGGTTTCATTTCTACCTTCAATACAGAAAAGAAGAAAAGGAAAAATTAAATATCCAAGTATATTTTAAAAATCAATACACTGTTAAAAATAAAAATTATGAAGTATGCTACAAAAGTCATCTTACTTTCTATTTGAAATTCTCCAACAAGGCATATAATGTAGCTTCATTTAAACAGCATACTTCATAATTTTGCTAAACAGAAAATAAAACCCTCTAATTTACAATGGAACGCCTCACTTCTCTGTTTAGTGAAATTGAACACTGTCTTCAAATTCTGACTTGAAACACAACTTTTTAAAGCAAAATAAAGTTAGAGTTAGACTGATCCTCACCTCCTTTTCATCCTTAGAAGGCAAAAAAAATGTATTAAAAAACCATAAATGTAAAATGTTTTGTTATTTGCCTTTGAAAACACAAATATGGGATAAGAAATATTAAATTATCTACTGCGTAGTTGTATGTATACAAGACCATTATTATTTTTAAAGGTTCCTAGCTCTTCAGCCTGTTAGTTTTTCTATTTCTTAGAGACATAAAGCTCAAACTTGGTTACAGATATTTATGAAAGGGTGAAATGCCGCAAGGCAATGTAATTTAGAAATTATGTTTCACTCAGTCACACATTCTCCCTGAAATTAAATTTGTAGAATCTCAAATTTTATTTAACTATCTATACATGTGCATGGTCTATGTATTCATGATTCCCTGCAGTGAAGATGACACAATAGGAAAATAATGAAAGCCTGTCAAGCACTACCATGTGCCATGAGGAAATGGAGAAGGGGAGACAATAGCCAGCTCTGTCTCGTACAATCCAACTGACCTGGACACATTCTTAAAATCTCTCACATTCCATTTTCCCATCCATAATATGAAGACGATAATAATTACCACAAGTTTGGTGGGGATTAAATTAGATAACATACACAAAGCACCTATTGCAAAGTGGGCACTTAATAAATGGTTTCTGCTATTTTCTTGTTTAAGGAGAAAAACAAACACTGAGAGATACTGCATGCTCTCTTGATGTCCATAATTTTCTTGAAATTCTTTCATAAAGATTATGTGAAACTATGTGTGTATGTGGAAGGGAGTAGGTTTTATATGCCATGGAGGAGCCGGCAGTTGCCCTCTCAAGAATTTACCCTCCAGGGCTAATCAGAAAGCCCTACTCAAAGTGGTTATTACAAGTGATGCAGAGATCTTTACCTGCCATCAAAACCGTGGGGGTTTGCCAGTGTTAGAAACCGACTATCACTGATGAAATTAGTAGGTTGTGAAATTAGCCAGAACAATGGATACTAGATATGGACTGCAATTACTGAAATTAGTGGTATTCAAGATATATGTATTGGCAATAATACTCTAGAGGTACTTCCCCAAACCCTGTATTACATAAGGTATAAAAATCTAGCAAGTTTTAAACTTGTATCCATATGGATGGGTCATGAGGCTGTCCAATCTTGCCATGGGGTAAAAAATGAAGGTTGCCTAATGACCGCACCCCCTCCGTCCCCAAGAGCGATGAGATTCTGCTTCTGAAATATCATGAGGAGTGTTTAGATAATCTAAAACAAAGAGAGTTTAGACTTCACAAAGTTTACTGAACCCCGGAGTGTCTGAACTCTTTGACCCAACTTACCAACCAATTTTTGTTTAAATAAATGTGTTTATATGCAGTAGAATTTGGTCTGAGATCTGCTTTCATTAAAACCAAATAGCAAAGTTATAGGAAAATAGCTCCCATTTACTTCAAACTCTTCGGCGCCTATTATGATGTACCTAAGAGCTATTATGTCAACCTAGTGGTTGTGTGTGACCAAACTGGCTTAGACCAGTTTGCATCACACTAGCCTTTTTTTATAGTTTAAAAAATATGTTAACTTAGACCAATGGTTAACTAATTCCTTCTGGAATGGGTGCACACACAGAATAAATTTTAAAAAAAAGTGGAAATAAAGTGAAATCAGGAATCAAAAGAATGCAATTTTTAAAACTGATATTCAAGCTGGTAAGGGTTCAGTGAGTTGATATACTGCTATTGGCATTATAATGTAAAATAATTTTCTGGAGAGAAAATGGGCGAAATTTATCAAGAGCCTTAAAAATAAATTCTCTACCAATGAGCACATGAAAAGATGTTCAACATCATTAGCTAGCAGGATAAGGCATTGTGGTTTTGATAAACCACTATGAAAAATCACTTCTACCTACTACGATGATTATAATAAAAAAGACAGATAATAAGTATTGGCAAGGATGTGGAGAAATTGGAGCACTCATGAATTGCAAATAGAAATGTAAAACAGGGCAGCCTTTTGAAAAACAAGTCTGCCAGTTCCTCAAAAGGTTACACATTAAAGTTATCATATGACCCAGCAATTCCACCCCTTGATATATATCCAAGAAAAATGAAAAAACATGTTCACACAAAAACTTGTATGTGAATGTTCCTAGTCGCATTATTCATAATAGTCAAGAAGTAGAAACAACCAAATGTTCATCAACAGATGAATAAATAAAATGTGGTATACCCATATAATGAAATATTATTTGGCCACAGAAAGAAATGAAGTAATGCTGATACGTGCTACAATGTGGATGAATCTTGAAAACGTTATGATAACTGAAAATAGCCAGTCATAAAGGACCACATATTGCATGATTCCATTTATATGA
Source organism: Hipposideros armiger (assembly GCF_001890085.2). Classification (NCBI taxonomy): domain Eukaryota; kingdom Metazoa; phylum Chordata; class Mammalia; order Chiroptera; family Hipposideridae; genus Hipposideros; species Hipposideros armiger. The sequence continues at coordinate 1,312,123 of NW_017731562.1, forward strand.
AATGTCCAGGTAAATCCATAGAGACTGATAAACTGAAAGAGTTGGTGGCAAATGGAGAGTTACTCCTAACAGGTATGGGGTTCTTTTTGGGTGATGAAAATGTTCCAAAATTGAATGTGGCGATGGTTATACACGTCTACAAATATAATAAGGACCTTTGAATTATATATTTTAAATGGGTGCATTGTATCACATGTGAATTATATCTCAGTAATGCTGTTATAAAAAATTATTGTTCAAATTCTTTGACTTACGAATCCTAAGCATCAGTTTATACCACAGGAAATTACCAATATTTCTGATCTACAAAACAGCAGTTTAATATAGCTATCCAAGGTTGTGGTCCAAGATTTACCATATTTTGCTGTGTATAATGCATACTTTTTTGCCCAAATTTGTGAGGGAAAAATAAGGATGTGCATTATACATGGATAGTACTAATTCTGTATCTATATAAATGTTTTAAATTCTTTTATTTATGCTTATGAGTTAAAAGTGTAACTCTAGAAATCAATAATGATATCCACATGCAAAATAATACCCTGGAATACGATAATTGGTTTTGTTGAACTCATAACAAACTTGCAATGACAAAGAGTTCTTGGACTTCTATGATGTGTAAATATCATAAATTTGTTACCTATACATAAAATTTCTTGTACTTTGTATCTGTTCTTGTGTTTTGTAATTATTTGTTACATGAACTTTCTTGTACCATAATATGTTAAAAAAATAAATGCTAGGGCCGGCTGAGTGGGGCGTTGGTTAAGAGCTGGCTTGGGATGCCAGAGGGCCCCGGTTCAGATCCCACATATGAGAGCCAGTGACACTGCCCTCCACAGCTAAGATGCTGAACAGCAGCTCAACCTGGACCTGGGCTGCCGTGAGTTGCTGGGAACCGCGTAAGCTGCAGGCCCTGCTGCAGTGGGTTGCCATGGGCTACTGTGTGTAGCCAGCAGCCAGCGTGAGCTGCCAGCAGCCGCAGCAACTTGTCTGTTCCCCTTCCCCCAATTCCCCAGCACTGTTCCCATCCCCCAATTCCCCAATAAAAATCTTAAAAAAAAATAAAAAATAAAAAATAATAAATGCTAAAATTCCTTTTTATACAAGAAACAAGTGCCTAAATGTAAACGAATAAAAATTTGAATTAAAAAATTAACATGAAAGATTTTTTTCCCCTGAAAGTTTAGGTAAAAAAACATGGGAGCGCATTATACACGGGAGTGCATTATACATGGCAAAATATGGTGTTTATAAAGTAGTTCATTAATTGTTATTTTATTATATTGGGTTGTCAGAAAAATCATGATGTATTTTTTTCTGTTTTTCATTGCAAAAATATGTCATGATTTTTCCAACAACCCAGTAACATGATTTTTGAAAACAACCTAAAAACTGAGGAATAAAAGTATTAAATATACTGCATAATTACATGGTAAAATATAATGCAAACATGTAAGTTGCATCCTTGAAGAATTGTTTGAAGCGTGATAAAATACCATGTGTATTACATGATGCAAATTTAGAAATATATCTTTATTTACAGGTAAAAGTAAATAAATATAAGGAAATACACCCAAAATATTAACAGTATTATCTCTGAAAGTTAGGGTTATGAGTGATTTTAGTTTTCCTTTTTTTTTGTACTTTGTGAATTTTCTATAATAAGTGTGTATCACTTTTCTAATTAGGAAATAATTTTATCATAAAAGGAAAAGAAAACAAACTAAGAAAGAGATGCCCAATTCAAAGATAACCAAATATACTTGCAATTCTACTAAATTTCACTTTTATTAAAAGAAATTGATTTGACTTTTCAAAATTCAAATTCAAGTATTCAGTATGCGAAGGTAAAAAGAAGCAATCTTGCTGTTTCATTCAGTCAATAACATTGAACTAGATATTCAAAGAAAACAGTTCTCTGTCTTGATATGAAATCTCCAGCAAACAAGAATCCACAACACCCTGTCCTGCTTCTTTAATAATAATTCTTTCTGCCAACAAGTGCCTATTGATTTCTAATCTGTGACTACAGATCAGTCTCCCTTGCCCAAGTCTTGTATAAATCAGAGATAGAGTTTATAAGGCAATTTTTTGTCACTTTGCACTTTTATTTATTTATTATTATTTTTTTTTTCACTTTGCACTTTTAGAAGTGGCTTGACTAAAAGTCTATTTCATGTCCTGCCAACTACTAAAAGCCACAGATGTATCGTCCCTGAAAATCAGAATGCACAAAACTCCTCTCAGTCCACAACCTCACCCTCCCAGATGTTCCAGATATATATATATATAGATATAGATGACATAGATATAGAATAGATATAGATATAGATAGATATATAGATATAGATAGATACAGACAGATATAGATAGATATATAGATATATAGATATAGATAGATACAGACAGATATAGATAGATATAGATATAGATAGATAGATAGATCCCAGATGTCTTAACTTCCCCAGTTCAGGTAATGGCAAATGGATATTGTGATTACACTTGATACACAGGAGACAATGCAACCAAAGATATTTGAGGTAAACATAATAAAAAGACAACACTTTCTTGTACTTCAAGTCTAGTGCTTAAGGCAGCCTAGAGGGACACATAACTTATGTGAACACCTAGAGTTTGAGGAAAAAAGAAAGAGATTCAATTGAAGTGTCCATCCGTTTATTATAGTTATTTGAGAGACAGCTTTAGATCAAATTCTGCTCCCTAGTGCAAGATCCTATTCTACTGTGAGCCCTTCTCATTCATATTACCTCATCTTAATTAAGCACACTTACATGAATAAAAGCTACAGAAAAAAAACAAAACTGTTGGATTACCTAAATTTTAAAAATATATCTAATCACTTGAAGTTATGTTATATACTTATATGTTTACAATGCTTATTATCTGTCTTTACCACAAGAATACAAACTCTGAGGGGACAGGAATTTTTGTCTTAATCATCAGTTTAGCCGCAATACTTGGAATAGTGCCTCAAATATAGTAGTGTCTACTAAATAGAAATTCAATAAGCAGTGAATGAATGAATGAATGGTGCTTCCACACAATGGAACACTATTCAGCCATTAAAAGTGATGTTTGGATCAATGATCAACCCCAAATCCTCCCCATTCTGTATTGTAACAGTTACAGTCCTATAACTTATTTTTTTCATTTTGTTCATGTCCTGCTATTTCATATTCCTGTTAAATGCAAACTACCTTACAAGGTTCTGCAAAGTATATGAAAAGAGATAGAAGAAGGGATGATACTGCATCTAAGCACTTATCATTTTCTTGATAATTCTTAGAAACATAAAAGTGGAAGCTAAGGAAGCAGGAAATTACAAATACCAGCATATCAGCCGCCTGAGGACATCAGAATTTTTGCAAGGGGCCTGTAAATCTGCAGTCATACCACATATTATTTACGTTTGAAATACAAAATACACAGTGTAGGTATTGTCCTTCATTTTGTCACTTGTTGTATTATTAATTTTCTTTTTTTACTTCCTGACTATTTGGCCATCATATATTCTCTCAACGCATGGTTAGTCAAAATCCAACTGCAATCATGGGGGACATCTGAAAAAAAGTTAAACTATAAAACATTAAGAACTACTATCAAGGACAAACAACCACTTTCAGAAAAGTGCCTTAATACGTAAGTCTGAGATGACAGGATTTGATTTAAGCGTTGAAAGAGGGTGAAGGAGGGGAGAATTTTGTGCTATTAGATAAGCATGTAAATAAAGGTATGGGAGTGGGAAGTATAAGACAAAGTCAGGGGCAGGGTGACCAGTTGTTGTTAACCCCTCAGCTGGGCCCTGGCAGGCAGATTTACCTTCCAAGTCCAAAGTTAGACCCTGCCTATGGAAAAGGCAGAGACTGTAGCTAGAAGTCCACAGCAGTATTTCACCAACAGAAAATTTCCCTAAGTTTAACCGGAGTTCTGACAGGTACTGTGTTTGTAATATTCGGTTGTCAGAAAAGTCATGACGTATTTTTTCTACGTTTTTCGTTGCAAAATTGCATCATGACTTTTCCGACAACCCAATAGTTTTCTCATAAAACTTGCTTGTTTCTGAATCTCTTGGTCAGATATAGTCCAATGAAGACATAGAATATGAATAAATGGGTCTCTGAATCTCTTGTAGTTTCACAGAGATTCTATGGGACCTGGATAATAACCATTCAAAGGCAAAAAGTACAGTGATGAGACAGTTTCAATGTAGATACTGTGTTGTAATTATCAAGTTATGAGATCCCATTGAAATTTTTCCAGGACTGAAATCTTATTGATCCAATGTAACTTGCAATCATGAGCCATCTGCCAGGATTTTCGAAACCTTTTTGTTGAACACTGATTATTAATTATAATTTTATTGCAACAGGTGTTAAAATCTAAGTTAATTGGAAAATACGCAGAAAAATGAAAAAAAATGAGATGAGAACACAAAGACCACTTCTTACAAGTAGTTAATTACTGCTCGTTAGCTGAATATCCAAAAGACAATGGAGTATTAATAGAAAACATAAACTTGCCTGGCAGAGTTGTTGTAATACCAGTAGCCATGAATATAACAAGTTGTTTTTTTTAATAACCATTTGAAAAGTGTAGACGCTAACTCTTCATAAGATGACAGAAGAAACCTGTTCATTTTTGTTCCCATTATGGTTGATTTTATTAAACTGTCTAGTTGTTTAGGTATTGACTGTTATGGCAGAACTAGAGCTTGCAGCCATGTCTAAAGGCTTTAAAAAAAAAAATCAATCCTATGCGAGTCAAATCCCATGCAAGTCACACATCTCCAAGCTGCATTCAGTCTTCTGGGACCAACAATTTGCTACCTGTCTCAGCGTGAGGTATTCAACATCCGTCCTTCTCACTAAAGTGAACTTGAATACCTTTGCAGCCTTGACATCTCCCCAGGATCCTAAATATCAGCCTTTTCACAATCAGGAACAATTTACAAATGTAAGGCCAAGAGCTTATGAAATCCTCCCCATTATCTGGCTGTGAGTCTCAGGCCTGTTACAAATAATGAAACTCCAGCTTCTGTTGGACTCATTAGCATCATCCATGCACCATCCTCAACACCAACTGGCAAGGCAGCATCGCCTATAACAAGTTCCTGGAATGTGGCCAGTCCCGAGGCAGCCAAGCTCAGTTGGCTGCAACCCAGCTCTGCAGGGCGTCTGAACATGTTGACATAAAGGAGAGCAGCAGGGTATCTGAACACTCCGAATAATGAGCTGGAGAAAGGTGACCACGGGCTAAATAAAAAAACCCTATAGATATTAGCTAAACAACTTTAAGCCACAACTGCTTAGATGTCAGCTGTTGGAAAGCAACTGCAATAGACATATTCTTCATTGCAGCACCATAATAAGAAAGGGCTCCGTGGATCCCAGGTATAGGCAACCTGGTAAGGGCGGATAAGAGCCTGTGCTCATTTCCATATGCCAGGTTTCACCTGGAGTGTTCATACATCTTGATAGATCACAGATGTTTGCTCCCAGCCAGGTCTTGTTATTTTATTCTACAAAAGAATACCTTCCTTTACTCACCCAGGAGTTACGAAGTGATAAATTAATTAGATGTCATACCACCGAAATCAGCTAGCTTATGCATATCACTGAAAAACAGAAACATTTGCTGGAAACCTATAAAGTGAACCAGAAAATTCCAATCATCCTTTCTGTATGATCTGCCTTTGTGTGCACTTCCAACATGAATTACCGATCAAGTAATTTGTCAGTATATAACTTAAATTATTAATATGTACACATGGTAAACTATATTTCACACAAAACTCTTACCACTGCTGATTAAATTACTGCTAGTTATGCAAGAACTCTAAAGAGCATAATGACTTTAATATTATTGAAAGGGAAGTGGTTAGGCAGAGGCTGGATGACCATCTGTCAGGTAATGATCCCTGCATTGCATGAGGACAAGGTTGGCGTGAAATGGACTTGGTGACCTTCCCAGGCCTACTATATGTATAGCACAGTCACTGAAACACAGGTACAGAATTTTCAAGAAACACAATATGGGTACGTAAATAGCCCAAAAATGAATAGACCACACTTAATTTTTCATTTATCTCAGGCAAACAATTTACTGAGCCTCATATTGCAAAATATGAGTTTGCATCCATAACAGCTGATAGTCTACAGAAGTTGACATTTTCAGATATCAGGACATACAAATCATATTATGCTAAATGTGCCATACATTCACCACTGCCCACATGAACGATGACATAGCAGTTGTGTATACAAAGTAAAATAGACGGTGAGATTTCATGAAGATCATGTAATGATAATTAGTGCTACCCTAAGAACCTTACATCTGTGATATAGTCTATTCCTCACGACAACCCTATTACAGGAGTTTTGTGGTAAAGGGGAATTGAACAACTGGCTCAAGGTCAGTCAGCTAATAAATAACAGGGCACAGACCCATCCTGCCCTGAAAGCGATCTGATCTGGGGCCCCTCACCTAACACTAAGCACCAAGCTTCCATTTCCCTTCCTGTTTCCTTACTTGGCAGTAACATTGAAACTTCTGTTGCTGGAGTTCACACCGGTGAATGTGGGAGGAGATTGTGTGAAGCCTGCCTGGTAGGCTAAGGAAAACTAATTTGAGTTTTAAAACGTGAATTGAACCAAGTTGGCAGCGCACTGCAAAGAGAGGTGCATGCACGCTGCTACCATTGTAAAGGGGCTCAATATTTCTGAAAGCTATTTGATTACTTGGAATGAGGGCTATAAAACTTTTCTTGCCCTTTGACTCAGTAATCTCAGTCTTTGGAATATACCCCCAAGGAAATAACACAAAAGAGAAAGGTAATTTGTTCAAGATGCTCATTCAGGGGCTATTTGTATTACTGAAAAACTGGAAACAACCCAAATTTCCAGTAGAGGACAGGGACTAAGCAAACTAGACTAGTTAGAAAAAGAAAAAGAAGAAAACTTTATGACCCCTAAAAGAATGGTAATGTAGACTACGTTCACATGTGGACACATATGTAAGAAATAACTTTACATTAAAAAGTAGAATACAAATTAGTAGAAGCATAACCTTGTACAACCAAGTAAAACAGTATGTACATTAACAAACATACAAGAGAACTGCGAATTTATAAGGAAGCATATCCCTCATTTCATTGCTGCAGCTTCAACAGTGGAACTGGCATATGGACTGTGATTAATAAACATTTATAGACTGAAATAATACAGAGTAATTTTTTAACAGATACCTGACTATATCTCTCACATGTATTAATGTGCTGTCAGTAAAAGCTAATCTTTTATGAGGACTTACTATTTGCTAGGAGCTCTTCCAACTCCTTCTTCTGTATTCTCTCATTTAATCCCCTTAGAGCCTTATGACAGAAGTATTATTATCATCTCTCTTCCAAGAGGAGGAAGTTGGAGGAGAGAGAAGCTAAGTAACTTGACCAAGGTTACACATGCTATAGCAGAAATGGAATTTCAACCCAGAGACACTCACTATATGGCCTGTATAGAACCATTATACCACAATGTCTTCCCATATTTGGAAGAAGTTTCTAGACCCTATTCTTTCCCGTTAATCATTTCTAGATATTGTGCTTTTCTTCTCCGCCACTTCTGTTTGGTTTACAATATACAGAATACTTGCAGGAAGGAACAATAACCAAATACCAAAGTTGAGATTAAATACTCTCCATCCACTGTCACCTGCATGAATCTACCTGTGCTAACCGGTAAAGCTTCTTCCAAGAAGGGAGACGAGAGTGGGGTTTTTAAATCAGGAGAGAGAATTGTAAAGGTTGGAAAATAAAATGCTACTGTGGGAACATGGGATAATTGTAAAGGAGAAAATTTAACATTTTGAGCAAGACAATACTCAAATGAGGTGAAATCTAAGAAATAAGTTGCCTAGGGATAAATAACAAAAATAGAAGAACATTTAAAAACTCTGTGGGAAAACGATAGTTTGAAAATAAAAATCTACATTTTATACTTGCTTAGTTTCTTATGTTTTGCAAAGTATTTATTATTTATTATCTTATTTAATTTTCCCGCTGTAAAATGGTGGCTCGTATAGTTAACCGGCAAGAAAACTGAGTCAGAGATTAAGTGGCTCATCCAAAATAGGCTGCTTGTCCTTAGCCAAGAAGGAACTCCATCCTAGCCCTTGTTCTCAGTAAAGCTAAACACTGATGCTGTTCAAGTCAGGTACAAAGCCTTGTGCTAGTCATCCCCGTAATTTATTCAGAGCCCATGAGCCATAGCTCCTAAGTCAATCCACGGAGAAAAGTCCAGAAAACAAATCTAACATAAATGGAATCAGAGATTATAATTAAATATATAATGGGATCCTATCAAATGAAAGAGGCAGAGTGAAGGCAGAACTACTATCTGTGTGTACACTAAATGTCTGGGAGATGTCATGGACGTGTAGTTGTTATGTTTGGAAAGGCACAAAGCTCAAATCCTCCTATCTAAACCCTTATAAGAGGCATATTATTATAGGACTCTGCCATCTTTGGTATAAAGTGCACAAGATAAGAAGTTTGCTTTATCTCTACATTCCATGGAAACATTTGCATAGTGAATGAGGTGGCCTACATTTTATGTGTTTCTAAACCCCTCACCTTCTCACCTGACTCTGTCTTATGAAGGCCTATGCTTTCTTCAGAGGTCAGATCAAATACCATCTCTTCTGAGAAACCTCTTCAGATTCTTCTGTTGAGACTAACCCTCATTTTCCTGGGCACCCATCATATTCCAGAACATCTTGTTACCAACCTTACCTTCTGCCTTGTGCAGCTCGAGGGTGACATAACATGCTTAGGATTTACATCTGTGATCCCTATAACCCCAACATACGTGCCTTGCACATTGTCGTTTGTTGAATTGGTAAGAAATTGTCTGAGGTCCTATCATGCTCGAAGGGTTGATAAACCTTTTTCGGGATTTGGGCTGTTTAAATTCGACTATAGAAACCACCTCAATAAAGGACTCTCTTCACTTGAAAATCTTGTTTCCTTATAATCATATTTTATGTTGGCCTTTTGTACCATATATTTGCACTAATTTACCTAATTTAATGCATTAAATTAGTAATTAGCACTGACAAATAGGAACCTCACATCCAGAAGGTAAAATTATAAAGTGCGTTTTTTAATCAAATAGGATTATGGTAGTCATCAAACTTAAACAAACTAATTTGAAATTTGCTTTTACCACAAATCTTATAAATATTCCACCAAATTCTATTTACTAGGAAGGGAAAAGCTTCAAAGCCAGAACTGAAGAGTCTCTCTTTTTTTGTTTTTGTTTTTTTTTGTTTTTTTAGCTGAGCCATCCTGCCACCTCAGCAGCAGCTCAGCGTGGGCCAGGCATTGAACTGCTGTTGCTCAGAGCTTGCATTCTTGAGTGAGCTCTTAACCTACTGAGCCACTCAGCTGGCCCAAGAGTCTCTCTTTTAACATGAGATGATGAATAAACTACTGGTGAAAGAACGTAACATTTCAGAGCAAAAAGTACATCACTTCTACCAACGTCAACTACTCCTCAGGGATAAAAACAATGTTCTGTCTATTAGTCATTTGGAATAACAGTTAAATAACATTCATGTTATTGAGATTTTTACATAATAACTGAGAGAACAATTCTTTGTTGTAGTTATGAAAACACAAGCGAAAGTGCTGAGCTTCTGAAATGCAGGCCATGTGTGGTGGTAGTGATCCTCAGTTAAAAGCTTATTATAAGAAGATAAAGACCAGGGACTAATAAGAATACTACTGAGGTTTGTAATGAAAAGCAAGCTAAGAAAAAGATAAAATTATTACTTTTAATTATACCATATTCTATGAAATATCAAAAACTTCCACCACATTTTGTATAACATGAGAATAAGCTCTTTGAGTCATGAATGGGCTAATCCAACAGCTATTCACATAATTCCTGTCCTTTTCAGGAAGAATAGCAATCAATGATCAAGAAGAAGAGTACAAATTACAAAAGGTATGAAATCTTACTTTTTCATCATCTTCAGTAAATGGCGCACCTTCAGGAATCTTATTTATAGCTTGGGCCACACCAATAATCTCTCCATCACTGCTTCGGATAGGCATGCACAATAGTGATTTTGTCTTGTATCCAGTCAGCTTGTCAATTTCATCATTGAATCTTCGATCCTAAAAATAAGACAGAGAGGGCATTAACTGTGTATGCATTGTCAGGGAGCAGAAGAGAGAAGTGTATTTCTATGTATGATACTTTATTCCTGGGAGATTTACTGCATGGATTTTTTTTTTTAAGATTTTATTGGGGGAATTGGGGAAGGCAACAGCGTTGGGGAATCAGGGAAAGGGAACAGAGAAGTTGCTGTCCTTTTGTTCTTCAGTCTAGTTGTGGAGGATGTCACTTCACTGGCCCATGTTGGTATTATCATTGCATTCTTCCCGGGTGAGGTAGTCAGTCGCTGGCCACTGGATGGCTGCTCACAGTGGTTCACGGCAGCTCTCAGGGCTGCCAGTCACTCATGCCAACTGCCAGCCATTCACGGTAGCACGGCAGCCCACTGCAGCAGAGGCTGCAGCCTACGCTATTGCCAGGACTCACAGCAGCCCAGCTCCAGGTCGAGCTGTTGTTGACCATCTTAGCTGTAGAGGGCGCAGCATCACTGGACCTCATGTGGGATCCAAACCTAGTCCTGATGCTCAGAGCTGGCATCCCAAGCCAACTCTTAACCAACGCACCACTCGGCCGGCCTTATCACATGGATTTTTAATGAAAATGACAGATTTGATTTCATGTTGAATTCATCAAAGGAAAATACATTAAAAAAAATCAGCACCACGGTTGTTAGCTATGGTAAATGAGGAGAGACGCTTTAAACCTAACTGTAATGACATAGCAAAATTGGGAAAGGGGCAGGTGTTTTTAATGGAGCTCTACACTATACTATTAACATATTAAAATATTTTTATCTCATACAGACAACTGGCTATGAAGAATTATATAAAAACACATAATAAACATATTATTGAGCACTATGAAAAAAATATGCAGAAAAGCACTCCTTTACTTCAGATCAAATGATCCTATAAAAAAAGAAAAGCAAAAAGAACCTACGAGCTCATAGTGATACTTTTAAAATACCCAACAGCAACAACAAACGTGTGGTGAGGAGGGAAGAGATAAAAGGCTTATTTATAGGATATAATCTAAAAATGTAGAAGGAATGATAAAATGATATCATATCTATTTGGGACGTACCAATATAATAATGGATACAAGCAAGGATCATCAATAGATGCTAATACCATTGGATGAAAGCTTATCGTTAAGCAGGATATTCACATAGTCTCAAAATGACACTCCAAAGATCCCTCATTAAATTCAAAGAGAAAAGATGTCTTTATCACAAAGAGATCTGGGGGACACTATCTTAAGCAAGTAATCAAACTACCATCATCATTAATGAGACAAAATAAGATCATGTGCTTCCTACTGTGCTGCAATGAAAAGGATACATCAGCAAGAAAATTAAGAAAATTAAGAAAAATGAAGATTATTGCTCATTCTATCAGAAACCTGGCCTGAACGCCTCAAAAAGGTCACTATCATGATAGACAATAAATAAATAAATAAATAAATAAATAAATAAATAAATAAATAAATAGAAATAAAATAAAGTCATGGGAGCTGTGCTGTTTTAAAGAAGACTTAAAAGGCTTGGGATCTAAATAAATGTGTGATCTTTCATTGGAAATTTTTGCACAATTTTTTGAGGGGACAAGTAGAGAAAGCTGAACATAAACTTTTTGAGGTAATACCAATCCATCAACATAAACGTTCTTGAGTGTGATAGTAGCATTGCAATTATGTAAGAGAATGTTCTTATTTTTAGAACATACTAGAGTATTTTGAGGAAAAATATCATAATACTTTTAACTTACTTTCAAATGGTAAGAAAGAGAGGAAGAGAAGGGAAGAGGAGAATGAGAGTGAGAGTGAGAGACTGAGGAAAGACTGTCTCCTAACGGTAAGGGACTAAAAATGTTCCAAGGAAGATGGTAAACTGGATCCAGGCTCAATGCTTCAAGGCAGGGACTAAAGTAAGGATTCTCCCAATGCCCTAGATCAGCGGTTCTCAACCTTCCTAATGCCGCGACCCCTTAATACAGTTCCTTGTGTTGCGGTGACCCCGAACCATAAAATTATTTTCGTTGCTACTCTATAACTGTAATTTTGCTACTGTTATGAATCATAATGTAAATATCTTTTTGTTTTCTGATGGTCTTAGGCGACCCCTGTGAAAGGGTCGTTCGACCCCCAAAGGGGTCGCGACCCACCGGCTGAGAACCGCTGATCTAGAGCCATGAATTTTATCTAAGGACCTAGGATAGCTGGCTGTGGACAAGCCTCAAGATGAAACACTCCTGGCCTTCTGACGAGGCCTGTGGTATCCCCAATATCACAAGGTCAGGAGAAAAAACTGAAAACCATTTGAATGTTGGTCAATAAAAAAATAAACAAATTATGATCTCTTGTTTTGATAGTATACTACACAATATAAATTAATAAACTAAAGCTACTTGTATTATAACGTGAACAAGTATCAAAACCCATGTTAAGTGAAACAAATAAGCTGTAATCTGACAACCTACATAAATGCCACCAATATTTAAAAACAATGCTCAATGTTATATATGGATTCAAATAATATAGCAAAGGAATAACACATGCATGGGAATAATGAATTCTAAACTTATGTAAGTGGTTACCTATGGGGAGGCAGGAAGGAAATTGCATCAAGGAGAGGTAGAGAGGAGGCTTGAACTCTACAAAGTTTTCCTTCTTTAAAATCAAAACAAAACTGTAAAACAAATATAGTACAATGTTAAGGTTTTATAAACTTTGGGCCGGCTGAGTGGCTCAGTTGGTTAAGAGCTCGCTCAAGAGTGTGAGCTCTGAGCAACAGCAGTTCGAGTCCTGGTCCCAGCTGAGCTGCCAACAGATGGCAGAATGGCTCAGCTAAAAAAAAATTTTATAAACTTTGATGATCTATTCTTGTCTAAATGTTTGAAACATTTTATAATAAAAATGTTTATGAAATTAAAAAAATAGAAGCTGATACAGGATTGAAATAGGGGAATCTAGTTAGGACATTTCCATGGTCCAAGTAAGGTGAGAAGGTGGTCTGGGTTAAGAGAAAGGCAACGGACGTAAGAAGTAGATGGTATGTTGGAAGTTGAGTCTACAGTACTTCCTGACAGATGATTGGTTGGGGATGGGGAACTAGATAGAGAGGAATGAATCTCAGCCTTTCATTTGAGAAACTGTATAGATAGAAGTGCCACGTACTGGAATGGGGAGATTGAGATGAAGGTCAAAGTCCACATACAAAGAAAGTAAAAAAATTAATAAATCAGTTTGTTAAACAAGGTGAATTGCATCCTGTGACCTAAATCAGTGGTTCTCCACCCTGGTTACATGTGAGAATTAACTGAGAAGTTTTCAAAACAATAGTGCCTGTGCGCCACCCCATCCCAAACTGAATCGGCCAATGTTAGGCATTGGCATTTTTTAAATGTGCTCATAAGTCATTGTCATATAAGAATAATTTTCCTAAATGTTAAAGATCTTAGTCACTAGTGAGATCGATAAAATTCATTGATAAGGAAAGCCTTACATTGGGGAAGATGAGGAGAGTGGTACGAATTCTGGTGGCCGCATATCAGTGGGTGGACCATGTAAGACTAGACTTGAAAATCCACTCTGGAGTATGCCTTGGCCTGTCTGCTCTTACCTTTGTGATCTCCGGATCACAAAGTCTGCATCTCCAGAGAAGGGACTAATCTACCAAAGTCCAATTCTGAGTAGACCAACCACCAAGACTGTGGGAGTATTCTTTGCCAAACTATCCAAAGCCACATGACAACAATAGAACAATTCAGCATGACCACAGGGCACAAAAATGTTATAAACATCTCTCACCCTCCCACCAGCCTGCCAACTCTCTACACCCACCTGACAAGCTTGTAACTCGAGGAGAAAAAATAATTATGTTGATATATGTGGTAAGTGCTAGTCTTGTAATTTAAAAATTGAGGCGATTTATTTTATTAAGTCTTAGTGGTTTTTTTCTTTAAAATAATGCTTCTTAAAACATGCTTTGTCCATGGCTTCATTACACTACTTATGGGATAATTCTCATAAATTAACTCAAAACTTGATATAATCCATCTAAGGAGAGGTCAGGAGAGCTGATACAATTGCACGCTTTCCTAATGTGTATTAATCTCTAGATTAATTTTCCAATTTTAAAAAATGAAGAAAGCTGAGCCCAAAATTGAGGTATAAATTAATTGTAGGAGGTGAAGAAAACTAGGGAAATAATTAGATGAAAGGACATATTAATCTGATGTTATAGAGGGAATGAAAGCTTAAAAACAGAAGATAGCAAAAAATAGATTTTGCTAGCCAAGCAATGGAGACAAATGAGTGTAATAGTGGGGAAACTTAAGGCATTGTGGAACACACAGCCAGGGGCCACATCTGGTCTAAGGTCAGAAAAAAAATCTCCCCAAGACAGTGAAAGGTTTAAGCTTATAGCCAAAGGATCAGTGTTCCAGGAAGAGGGAACAGTACCCAAAACTAGCAATAGAAAGGTGGTGAATTTGAGAAATTAAAAGAAGATGAAGAGGGCTGACCGAGTGGCTCAGTTGGTTAAGAGCTCGCTCAAGAGTTTGAGCTCTGAGCAACAGCGGTTCGAGTCCTGGCCCGAGCTGAGCAGCCGCTGAGCCACCAACAGGTGGCAGGATGGCTCAGCTAAAAAAAAAAAAAAAGAAGATGAAGATGGCTCTCAAGGGAAGTTAGAGATGTGACAGAAAAGACCAGCTGGAAGCTGATGAAGGGCACCTAATGACCAGGTTTAGAATTGCAAATTCATTGTAGAGAAGGGGGTGGGGGGTGGTTCACCAGAGGGTTTTAAGAAGATGAGTGGTAGTAATATGACTGATTCTTCATTTTAGAAAAACCACTCTGGCTTATGTGTAAAGATATGGTTGGGAGCAAAAGATCCAGGTGAGAGATAAACTCTCTCTGGACTGAGATGGTGGTTAGTGGTGGTAGGGGTGATGGAAAATGGGCTGAGTTAAAAGATATTTAGGAGGCAGAATCAATAGGGCTTGCTGATTAATTTGATGAAAGTTTCTTAAAGTTAGAGAAGTAACAAATGACTCCATATAATTTGGTGCAGGTACTTGGATGAGTGGTGGAGTGATCACTGAGTGAGGAGCATAGGGAGGGACAGATTCTGACTAGGGAATATAAGTTCTGTGTGGGCGTTTTGAGGTTTAGTTGAGTGTGGGCCATCCATATGGTGGTACTGCCCCCAAAGTAGTTTGAGATATATAAAGAAATATTATACACACACACACACACACACACACACACACACACACACACACACACAAAATCTGACAATTAAGTTCATGAACTCATCCTAGGAAAAGTGCTACATATCTCATTGCTGAATATCCCTACAGTCACCTTTGAAGTACTCCCTTTGGGAAGCTATGCACTGACACCAGCACCTAGTCCACCCTTCAAAGCAATTTTGGAACTCTTTTCTGGAATGGCCATCAGACTTGTCATCATATTACCCTTGATGTCCTGAATATCATCAAAATGTCTTCCTTTCAATATTTTCTTTATCTTTGGGTAAAGAAAGAAGTCATTGGGAGGGCAGATCTGGTGAGTAGGAAGGGTGTTCAAATACAGTTATTTGTTTCCTGGCTAAATACTCCCTCACAGACAGTGCCGTGTGAGCTGGTACATTCTCGTAATGCAAGAGCCATGAATTGTTGGCGAAATGTTCAGGCCATTTTCGTCTAACTTTTTCACACAGCCTTTTCAGCACTTCTAAATAGAAAACTTGGTTAACTGTATGTCCAATTGGTACAAATTCATAATGAATAATCCCTCTGATATTAAAAAAGATTGGCAACATCATTGCAACAAGTTTGCGAACTTAATTGTCAGATCTCGTGTGTTTGTGTATGTGGTTTTTTTGTTTGTTTTTTTTTAGGAAAATAACTTGAAATGCAAAGTAGAGACAGTTTTGGTAAGTATGAGGAATTTTACTCAATAACTTTCAACCTGAGGTCTTCAGGAGTTTACCACACACCAGCAGTGCTTCATAGAAGGCCAGGTAAGGAGAAAACAGGACCAATAAGAAGGTAGAAACATTGAGCCTATTTATTGCTGAAAATAGAAACTTGAATAGGAAACTGTTAACAAATGCCTCTAGGCTTACAATGAAATAGCACATGGAGAATGATGTCCAATTTTCATTCATCTCTCTTAAGACAAAAGAACAAGAAATGATCTACAACAGGAGAGATTTCTAATAAAATAAGGGCTTCTTTATTAAGGTTGTTAAAATCTGGAACAGTTTCTTATGATTGTGGTAGACTCCTCTTGCTTCGAGCATTTTTCTGTCATAATATTTTCCTATCTCAGATATTTTAAGTATAAGTGCTCTTGAGAAGTGCAGGGATCTTCTCAGTACCTTTTGCGCAGACCTATTTTTTGCATGAGCCACTAGCTATGATGTTTAATATTTAAAAAGACAAAGTAATAAGACCAAGCACAATTTTTACTTTTCAGCAATGGAACTTTGCCTGCTGCATAGAGAGCAGTAATTGCATACATTTCTGACCCAGCAATTTGCACTTGTAGCCTCTCCTGCAAGTTCCTGAGTTAAATGTGATGCCACAGAGCACACCCAGAAAATGGGTCTCCCCACACACACACAAGGTTCATTAACTTTGTAGAAAGAACCAATTTCAGCAGTGCTTTCAGGTCTTGAGAAAAGGGCTATGTTTACTGCACTCAACAGTCCCAGGCAACTTCAAAGGGATATATTTTAGAAGCACATAAGAAGCCTCAATGCAAAAGGGAATCTATACTTTCTTCTTTCCACTTTCTCAGAGAAGCCTCTCCAAGGCAGGAGCCAGAGCCACAGATCTCATCCAGGACAAGATTCATAGCAAGGATGGGTTACATAAGCTCTCTTTTATCCCCTCTGTATTTTTTTTATAAATAGGGAACGCTTCACGAATTTGTGTGTCATGCTTGTGCTGGGGCCATGCCAATCTTCTCTGAATTGTTCCAATTTGAGTATATATGTTGCCAAAGCCAGCACTATCTCCTCTGCATTTAAGGTTTCTCTTCCCAACATTTTATAGATAGTAAAATTTTCCAGTACTCACAATTAAGCCAAGAATTCATCTTGAGCAGCATTTAACCTATAAGAGTGATTGTTTTAACCACAATCTCAACTCTATCTTGGGTCCTTCATAGCTGAGATGATTAAGCTCTTCAAGTCTGAGAATGTCCTCATGATAGTAATTATGTTTTTAGACCATACAGACAAGGAAACATGCAAATGCAAAGAGCCCCTATTAATTCCATGAAATGTTTAATGAGTTTTTGTCTGAGTTATTGTGTCCACAAGTTACAGAGGAAAGGTGATACAAGATATGTGTGTATATATGGTACTTCTTTCCTCTACAGACAGTTAGGTATTCATATGCATAAACAGTGGTTGCCAACCATTGCTAACACTGGAATCATTCAGGGAGCTTCAGGTAACTACTGATGCCCTAGCCCAGGGGTCAGCAAACTGTGGCTCACGAGCCACATGCGGCTATTTGGGCACATACATGTGGCTCTGAAGTAAAATTGAAAATGAAATAAAACTATCATAGTTTCATGTATAATATTACTTTCAATTTTCCTTATTTGTAAAAATATATTTATGGCTCTCAAATAATTTTATTTTAATTTAATTTTTTAAAAATTAGTTTCAGGTGTACAACACAGTGCAATAGTTGCACTTTTTACCCCTCAAAGTGACAACTCCCCTCCCCCAATCTGCCACCCCACTTCCCCCCTCATATCATACATATCTATTACAATTCCCTTGACTCCACTCCCACACTATACTCCACATCCCGTGACAATATATATATATTCACTTATAGTTGACATACAATATTATACAACATCAGCTTCAGGTGTACAGTGCAGTGATCAAGCCTCTACCCCATCCATGAAGTGGTCTCCCTAACAAGACATGTGATGACCATCTGACATCCTAGGGACACGATTGGCTCTTCCAGGGGTCGGCAAACTTTTGAGATGAACATACCCAAAGAGCTGCATGTGGCTCACAAACCGCAGTTTGCTGACCCCTGGGCTAGCCAATTAAATCATAATTGGTAGAAGGAGGGGCTGTGTGGAGATCTGACTTTTGGCTGTTGGTCAGAGTTAAGAACCACTGAATTAGAGAACACTTAATAAATCCAAGGCCTCTAAGGGCTTGAGGGAAACAGATTTTAAACCACTACTTTAGAGCTTTAATGACAAGTTTGTTTGTTAGCTTTCATTCTGTTTTGTTTTCCATGCACTTTCACCAAATGCTTAATGTACTGGGCCTACATGCCTTCCCCAGCACCCTACTAGCCACCCCCACCCCCTGCAAAGGAAGATTTGGAGACCAAATTCAATCCCACATTTCATCTACATCCTCTTTCAAATGCCTTATGGAGTTGCAATGTTGAGAGGCTAATGGAAATATAAAATATGAGTAAACCACTGAAACTTGAACTGAGAGATTGTCAAACTGTTTGAGGCTTAAAAGAAAATTGCTCTCATTGGTACATCAATTAGTAACACCCATTTAGTTCCAATTCATGAAAGCATCTCCTTACATTTATGGTTTATCATAAACATCACTTATTTTTCAGAAAATGCTTGCAAGGCTAAGCTCTAAATTTTTTGATTAGCCTTTAATGATTTGAAATGTACCATTCTGCTTTTCACCATACAAAGAAGGACAACTAATTGTTCTGAATTGATGGAAGCCTTGAGATTACATTGCATAAAAACAAAGACATGGCATTTGGTAAATAGATAGCTAATGCTTTGGGCCTCTTAATTTAATACTTGCTGAGGAAAAGTACAAAATTATTATTGTTGTTCTTAATATGTATTTGCAGAATGTCATTGCTCTAGATTAAACCAAAATCTTGTCTCTCTGAATTCTTTCAGAAAAAACTTGTAGAGTTTTGCATAGCACAAAATATTACAAAAAAATATGTTTTTGAAACTTCACTCTTTTATGGACCTGAAGTATGGTAGGCGGTAGAGCAATTTGTTAATACATACAGGTCAGCTCTATCTGGCAAATGTTTAATAGGCGCACATTCATTTAAGTCTTCCAAACTAAATTAGCGGTTAACAGACACCATAGAAGAATTTAATATGAGGTTTCAAAACAGCTGTTGTTATTAACAAGTTGCTTGGGTGATTATTCATCCTTTAGTTGTGTTGCTAAAGTAAACCTGGTTTGCTGAACTTATTTGTTTGTTCTTCCTTTCTTAGTTGACACTTTTCTTTGGTCCTGTCTTATTGTTGGCATCATTACTATTATTATTTATCCTTCTTAGGATAAATACATCTCAAGGCAAAAAGACACAGGAAAATGGAAGAACCACAGCACAGTTGAAACCAAAGTTGCAGGTGAGGTGGTACAAAAGAAAATGATGAATTTTTAAACTTCTTGAATAGATAACACATATCTATTACAGATATATAATAAGAGTGCCGATATATTGTCAGTAGAGTTAAAATGCAACTCCATGTTCTAAAAGCTTTTCTGTGTGAAGTTAAAATGTCTGAGAAAAGACCAGTACATGAAGAAGGAGCTATGGGAAGAGCCAGTGAGCCAGAGGCACCTTTCTTCCATCACAGTGGAGCCATCTAAAAGCTGCAATCAGTCAGGAAAGCACATATGGACAAGGGAGGGTAAGCATGGAGTGTGGTTCAGATGCCAAACAGACAGGAACCAGGAAATACAGAGAAAGCTAAGGTCAAGACAGTAATGCATAGGAAGTCAAGTCTGGGTCAGGAGGATGGATGTAGCAGTGACACTCTAGAGACTTGGTCTCATCCATTTGTTAAAACCTAACAAGGACTTGCCAAAGGTGAGGGGGGTTGGGGAGCTGGCTGAAAAAGGTGAAGGGATTAAGAAATACAAATTGGTAGTTATGAAATAGTCATGGGGATGTAAAGTACAGCATAGAAAATATAGTCAATAATGTTGCAACAAATATGTATAGTGCCAGGTGGGTACTAGACTAATCGGGGGGAATCACTGTATAAATTAAATAAATGTCTAACCACTATGCTATATACCTGAAACTAGTATAAAATAATATTGAATATTAACTGTAACTGGAAAAAAAAATCTAAAAAAGCTTAACAAGATCCACCACCTCAAACAGAAAGCCTTTTATACTCTTTTCACTGTGGCCAATTGTGACAACCTGAGAAGTGGCCCCAAAATGTAACTGATTTGTAGGCAGCTATATCAATCAGGTCCTGACCTTTCCCACATTATGGCAAATATCTAGAAATCATCATTTCTAGTTTCATAGTAAATATATCAAACCTTAATTACATATTGTATTTAGGTTTTATTGTTATATATGGAAGTTACTATTTCTCTTCAACAAAGTTTAATGTTAAAAAATAACTTTAAAGTTTTCTTTAAAGGGTTCTAAAAGTTCTAAAACACTTGAAAGCACATTTTAAAATGAAATTTGTTTTTAAAAATATTTGAAATGATTTTTGCTTGTGAGAACATTATGATAAAAATGGAGTGGCTACCTGATATTTAAATAGACCTCAAAGCTACAGTAATTAAAACAATAAGATGTTATTCTAAAAATAGAAAAATTGATGCAAGAGAATAGGAAATTATATATATATGTATATGTATTTTTGTGGATGTGAATAAATGTATTTAGTTAATCATAAAAATAGCATTTCAAATCAGAAATTATGGATTATTCAATTAGTTTCATATTTGGAAAAATAAGATTCTTGTCTCACATTATACATCAAAATTAATTTCAAGTGGAATAAGGAGTTAAATATATTAATCTCTTGATGAATCGCAAGAGTAGAATAGAACATTTGCTCAAACCCTGCCAAGGTACATTTGTTATTTTAACATGAAATATTAGGAGAAAAAAAGTTTGAACATTAATTATAATAGTCAATATTATGAGAATGCATATATCCCACATATTATCAAGTGAATCCTAAATTTGCACTCAGAAAAGTCAACAGCCTTATGTTCAAATGTTGGCCTTTTTTGGGGGCTGGCCAAGTGGCTCAGTTGGTTAAGAGCTCGCTCAAGAGTTTGAGCTCTGAGCAACAGCGGTTCGAGTCCAGCCCGAGCTGAGCAGCCGCCGAGCTGCCAACAGGTAGCAGGATGGCTCAGCTAAAAACAAAACAAATGTTGGCCTTTTTCATCAAACCTTTAACCAAAGTGGTCAATAAATGTAAGATTAATTCCATTTCTTTCATTTGTTCTATTGCAGTTAAGATTCTTATCAGAAGTACAAATGGTTGAAAGTTTTCAGCAGCAGAATGAATAATGACATTACAAACAACAAAAGAAATAGTTTACTTACTTGAAAATTATATTAAAACATTTATATTATTTAAAAAAATTAAACATCAAAAATAAAAAAATAAAAGAATGAAAGAAATATAATTGAACATTTCTAATCTCACAAGTGGGAAATCTTTCAACACATAAGACCAAAAGAAAGAAGCATAGGGCAGGCCGAGTGGCTCAGTTGGTTAAGAGCTTGCTCAAGAGTGCAAGTTCTGAGCAAAAAGAGGTTGGATTCCTGGCCAGAGCTGAGCTGCAGCTGAGCTGCCAACAGGTGGCAGGATGGCTCAGCTAAAAAAAACAAAAACAAAAACAAAAACAAAATGAAAGAAAGAAGCATAAAGGAAAAAATTGATAAATTTGACTAATAAAAAAATTTTATTTTCAGTACGTGAAAAATAATACAGAGTTCATTGCAGCTTTATTTATGGTGGCCAAGACATGGAAACAATAAAAGTGTCCTTTGATAGATGATTGGATACAGCAGTTGTGGTATATATACACAATGGTATACTATTCTGCCATCAGAAAAGATGAAATAGTGCCATTTGTGACAACATGGATGGATCTTGAGATCATAATGCTAAGCAAAATAAGTCAGACAGAAAAATTTGAGAATCATATGATTTCACTGAAATGTGGTATGTAAAACTGAAAACAACAAAGAAACAAAACAAACAAATGAAGAAACAAAAACTCATAGATGCAGATAATAGTTTAGTGGTTACCAGAGGGTAAGTGGGGAGGGAGGTGGTAGATAAAGGTAAAAGGGATCAAATATATGGTGATGGAAAGAGAACTGACTCTGGATGGTGAACACACAATGTGATATACAGATGATGTATTACAGAATTGTACACCTGAAACCTTTGTGGTTTTACTAATAATTGTCACCCCAATAAACTTTAATTTAAAAAATAAACAATACAAACAGAATTAAAAGTGAAATAAAATGAGAAACATTTTTAAACACACATAACTAACAAATATTAAATCCTTAACATATAGAATTCTTACAAATCAATGAGAAAAAATGAGCAACTAATATGAATAAGAAAAAATTTGATGTGCTATAAATATGTGGAAACTATCAAATTAGAACAACAGGTATAATTTTTTCTATCAAATTGGCAAATATTTTAAAGATGTCAAGATACCTGGCATTACTGAAAGTTTTTGTGAAAAGTCTACTTTTATACATTGCTAGTGAGAATACAAATTAGTGCAATATATATGAAGAACAACTTGACAATAAGTGACAAACACCTTTAAAATTTTCATACTTGTCAATACAGTAATTTCATTTCTAGGAACTTAATATAAGAAAAAACTGAAAAATACATAAATATTCAAAAGGAAATTGATTATATTATGGTTTATCCCTACTACCACTAAAAAAGTGTTATAGATTATTATTATCCATGGTATAAGTGATTTTGTTACGACATGAGAAAATGATATGAAGAAAGAAGTTTAGAAAGCATTACTAATTAGCATAGTTACCTTGAAGTGATGGCATTAGTATCCAGGACAGCACTATAGCTTCAAAAGTGCCCTCCAAAAAGACAGAAGTCATTATGCAATTGGATTTCCAATAAAATAGAGGCAAGATTTATAAAATGGCAACTGTCAAGATGGAGGCAGGTCAATCTTCATAAATAATATAAATATGTGAAAAATAGACAGCATAGCACTCCACACTTTTGACAGGATATAGCAGCAGCCTAAATGGCCCTCTTATTTTTTGTAAGCATTATCACCCTGACTATAAAACTCTTTATCATAAAAATTGAGTCCAATTGAATTGCTGCAGTGAATGCCAAAGAAATTTGATATATCTGAAAATCACAGGGAACAAAAAACAAAAAGGTTGCCAAGATACTACAACTGGGCAAGTTTTTGATATGTGAAGTGGATGGATCGTTCAACTCTCTGACTCTAACCTCCATATTTCATTGCTAGACATCACAACCTCTTATGAAGCAGAGCATATTTAATGCTGGAAAACATTCTGATTTTCCAAAAGGATGAATAGCAGAAATCAAAACCTAGTAGCCTGAACTGATATTGGTTCCTAAAACAAATTCTCAACAAACTATTGAACCAGTAGATGTAAGTTTGGAAGAAAATAATAAGAACCAACCTTCCAGCCATATAAGAGTACATTCAACCCCTGAAAGCCCAGGTTAGGAAAGATCAGGTATCATTCATCGGGAAGAGGATTAGAACCAGCATGTCACTACTTCCTACCAACCTTCTGGGTGGATCCCTGAGGCTGATTGGTTCCATACACATTTACTTCCCCACCATAAGCTATGGTGTCCCTAAAGCCTTTCTTTCCTGTCCCTAGGCAAGGCTCTCCATGTCACTGGTGCTTATCAACACTTGGCTGCAAATAAGCATCAGTGCTGAGAGTACTTGAACTCGCTCCAGAAGTTATATGGCCATGTGCTCCACAAAACAATGGAGGCATGAATCTCTAGCCTTCCAATTTGAGAAGATGAGTGATGCATCAAACTGAAGGTATAAACTTGTAGTTAGGTCTTTCAGAGGATTATTTCCATCAGCAGAAATTATTAGTAAATACTCTGGATAGACACAGGAGTGGATTCAGCACCCTGGGTACCTTTTC
Source organism: Hipposideros armiger (assembly GCF_001890085.2). NCBI lineage: Eukaryota > Metazoa > Chordata > Mammalia > Chiroptera > Hipposideridae > Hipposideros > Hipposideros armiger. The sequence goes on from NW_017731562.1 coordinate 1,336,301, forward strand.
CTGGATAAAGCACCAAAATGCCTTCTACAAAACGCTTGTAAGTAGGAGCCTTTTAGATAGACACACTGGAGAACTGAGTCAGCGGTGTCTTCCATCTTGGATAGGATTGGTTAGACCCTTCTGGAACTGATCACCTACCTGCTGCCTTATTCCAGATATTTCCTTGGCCAGCTGACAGAATGGTACAACAGACTTTTTATGAACCAGATCAAGCCCTTGGCAGAGGCAGCCAGTTACACCATTCATCATATTGTTAATGATTAGGTTTTGCTGAGTTAGAAAGTTTGGAAATATCAGCTGGTACTCACTCTCATAGAAGCAACAGAGTCAAGAACCAGTCTATATTTGTAAATCTCAATTCATTTCCGAGATGGTCCATAAAATGAGCATTAAGTTTCACCAACTACAATTCTTCCATGATTTAGGATCTGCATAGGGCGGAACAACAGAAGCAGAAGCCACAACAAATCCTGGGCTGCTCAAATCTATAAAACACCCACCTGCTGCTTTAGACTGAGTAATAATAGACTTCCAGTATTTATGGAAACTCCAACTTTAAAACTTCATAGTGTTTCAGTCCCTCTGCCTTATTTATAAAGAAAGATTATCTTATAGGCATCATTGGGTATTGTCTCTCCCACCCATCAACATGCTCATATACAACTACACTGATACATCTGTCTACATACTACACCATATTGGTCAAGTTGACATTGAACATTTATGAAAACTGACTACAAGCTAGGTCATCAAGCTAGCCAATTTGAAATCACCACGTCAAATAATTGGTATCATGCAAAACATATCATTTAACCCTAATTCACTTCAATTAGAAACAATAAAAAAATATAGCTAGAGAAACAAAATGTTTGAAAATTTAAAGTATATGTCTGGACAACCTATCAATCAAAAAAACAAAATGAAAATTTAGAATAATACCAGGTTGGTTACATAAATGTTATGTACCAAAACTGCAGGACATAGTTAAAAAGGTTCTTAAAGGTTTAGTTTTAAATGTTTACATTAGAAAAAAAACCCTCAACTTGATAAAGCAATCATCCAACCACAAAGAATTAAAAAAAAATAACAACAAATGAACTAAGATGAGAGAAAATAATAAAAATAAGAGCAGAAGTTAATTAAGAAAGAAAATAAACATATAATGAAGAAAATAAAGGTAAAAAATATTAAAATATATAAATCTCTAGAAAATAGTCAAAGGAGAAATAGAGAGAGGCATTAATTTTTTTAAAAATCTAGATAGAAAGGGGCAAAGCTATAGTTACTACAGAGATAAGAAGATGCTATGAACAACGTTGTGCTTATAAATTTGAACACATAGATGAAATAAACAGATACATACAGGTTAACAAAAACCAACATTTTTAAAAAATGGAAAACACAAAAAGTCCTACAAGTCTTAATGAAATTGAATCAGTAGTTTAAAATAGGCCCATTAAACACACACACACACACACACACACACACATACACACACACCCCTCAGATGGATTTCTAGGAAATTCTACAAAACATTCAAGCATTGGACAATTCTAATCTTACTCAAACTATTCCACACAATGTGAAAAAATTCATTTGTGATATAACTTTGCTTTCAAAACCAGACAAGGGTATTACAACAAAAATATAAGGCCAATCTGACTTATGAATGTACATAGAGGCAAAAACTCTAAGAATAAATATTTTTATAAAAAGTCAGACAATGTACATAAAGGATAATTTATTATGACCAAGTTGGTATGTCCTAGGAATTCTAGATTGTCTTATCATGAGAAGATCAGTTAAAGTAATTCGCCACTTTAACAGTTTAAGGTGAAAAATGTCGTATCTTAATAGAGGCAGGAAAAAATGGAATAAAATTCTACATCCATTTGTGATTTTAAAATAACAGGAACAATCACCTTAGCAAACTGGCAATAGAAGGCAATTTCTTAACCCAATAAAGGGCATTTAAAAAACCCCCAGAAACCTCATATTTGACAATGAAACTTGGCAAGTGTCCTTTCTAAGATCAGGTTCAAAATAAGGTAGACTGTTTTCATCAGTCTCATTCTATGTTGTACTGGATGCCTTTGCATAGCAAAGCAAGAAAAAGAAATAAAAGATAAAGAATTGGAAAGAAAGAAACAGAAACCTTCATTATTTGCAGATGATATGATTGCTTAGACAGAAAATCTCAAAAAAAAAAAAAGCTTAACACATAGGGATTATTTAATAAATGTTTTTGAGGAAAATAAGCAATTAAATATTTGTGAGGATTAAGTGAAACAACCTATGGTATGTTGACTATTTGGCACATAGTAGGAACTTAGTAAATACTAATTTCCTTTCTCTTAAAATTTACTTTTAGGTATCTATGTCATGTGGGAAAAGGATTTTTAAAAGTAAATACTTAAATTAATAAGAGGGATGTTAGATTCAAAATCAATACACAAAAGTAAATTGCATTTATAGATAACCACACAATTGGCTAGAAATGCAAATTTTTTACATAAATTTAAATTAGTAATAAACATTTTTAAATATGTAGGATAAAATAATGTGCAAACCTTCTATAGAGAAAACTAAAAAGTTTTATTGAAAGACAGTAAAGAAGATTAAATAAATTGGAAGGTCTATCATATTATTGGGTAGGAAGACTATCATAAAGCATATCATAGTTCTGCTCAAATGGATCTATAATTCAGTGCAATTCCAATAGAAATTCTATCAGAGTGTGTATGTGCATGTAAAATTGACAAGCTGATTATAAAATTTACATGAAGGAATAAAGGGCCAACAAAGCCAAGACATTCCTATAGAAGACCAATGTGTGGGGTAGTGTTGAGGGATTCCCTTTTTAGATATCAAGACTTACTATAAGCTATGGAAATCAAAGCAGTGTGATATGGGTGCAGGCATACACTAATAGACCAAAGGAAGAATAGACAGCATGGTAACAAAGCCATGCTTATAAGGAAAATGGATTTATGACAAAGGAGATATTACAGCTCATGAGGAAAGAGGAACTACTCAATAAATGACAGTGGATCAACTGTTAAGTCAAATAGAAAAAAAAATGAAGTTGTATCCCTAGCCTACCCTTTACCACAAAAATGAATTGAAATTAGAAACCAAATTATAAAATATAATATATATATAGTTATATAGAATATTTTTCTTTATAACCTCTTGTTGATTAAACAAGTAAATAATGCAAAGTTTAATGAGAAGATCAATAAATTAAATTGTATTAAAATTAAGAACTTGAGCTCAGCATTAAGAATGAAAATCAAGCAATAGAGAAGGACATATTTGCAATATATATAACCAGTAAGGGGGTTAGTATTCAGAAGATCGATAAAGTACCTGGACTCTTATGTTATTGTTTTAGTACAAGTTAGTACTCATTGGAGGTAGTCAACACTATTCTACAGAGGATTTTATAAACTAGCATTTTTCATGAACACCTCTCTCCCATAGGAGAAATTGATACAAGAACTGTTCACCTGTTCACATTGCTTAAATATTAATATATTTATAATATATTCTTGCTCATGAAGTTTTTCCTTTATGTTATTTCTGTATTTTCAGATATGTTGACTCCATCAACATATGGAAAAACTCTTTTTTCTTTACCCTCCCCAACATATTCTCCACCATATTTTCTAAACAGGTTAAAACAAAACAAAACAAAACAAAAACAAGCAAACAAACAAAACAAACAAACAAAAGAAAACAAACTTAAAGTCAAAATTAGAAAATAACTCCCCACTTTTTCCAATGCTGGTTTTGGAACATAGCCCTATTGACCTTGATTTTAGGACTGACCATGCATTTTTTTTGAAGAGTTTTTTAATACTGGGAAAGTTTACATAACTTTGAAAAGAAGTTTCATAAGGTGGTCAAACATTGTGCATGATTTTAAGTGTTGCTGTTTTAAAATTTGGGTAAATCATACTAATTAGATCACCATCTCCTGAAAAAAAACAAAAAAAGTGTGTGTGTGGAGTGATTAACTGACCTCTTAATGACCAGGAAAATACAAATGAAAATGACAATGAGATACAATTTTCAACACACCGGATTGCCAAAAACTAAAAAGTCTGACAATATCAAATGTTAGCAAGAATGTGGAATAACAGAAACCAACACATATTGCTAGAAGGAGTGTAACTGGTGCAGCCTTGCTTTGAAAAAGAGTTTGTCATTAATAGTAAATTTGACATATGCATAACCTGCATAACATATGACCCAATAATTCTACTCCTCCATATACACTCCAAAGAATTGCTGCTGTAACAAATTACCACAAATTTAATGCCTTAAGACAACATGAATTTATTCTCTTAAATTCAGGAGATCAGAAATCCTAAAATCAAGGTCAGCAGGGCTGTGCTCCTTCTGGAGGCCCTAGGGGAGAATTAGTTCCCTTGCCTTTTCTAGCTGTTGTAGGCCCTCTGTATTCCTTGGTTCATGGCCAACCCTCCAACACTCTTCAAAGCAGCACAGTATCTTCCAATCTCTCTCTCTAACTCTGACCGTCCTACCTCCCCATTAGAAGGAGCCCCGTGACTGACTATACTGGGCCCATACAGATAATCCAGAACAATCTCATATCAAGATCCTCAGTTTAATCACATCTTCAAAGTCCCTTTTGTCATATAAGGTAACACATTCATAGGTTCTGTGGATTAGGATGCAGACATCTTTAGGAAACCCTTCTTTAGTGTACCACCCAAGTAAACAAGAAGACATGCACAAAATGTTGATAGCAGCATTGTTTATATTAATAATAGCAAAAGAAAAAAAACTAGAAATAACTCAAAAGTCTATCAGTAGTAGAACTGTGATATATATATATATATATATATATATATATATTCAAAAGGATTATAATGCAGCACTGGATATTATTACTCTGCATTTTAACATGAATCTCAAAAACATAATGTTGGGGAGAAAAGACAAGAAACAAAAGAATGAACATAGAATGATTCCATTTATGACAAGTTCAAAAGCAGAAAATATGAAATGGCATATTGTATAGAAAAATATACATAGGTGGCATAAAAAAATAAAAACAAGGGAATAAACACATAATATTCAAAATGGTGATAACAGTGGGGGATTCATCAAGGAATATAATTGTGAAGGGACAGCAGAAGATTTCAGTGGTAATGGCAATGTTTTATGTTTTAACCTGGTGTAAGTTCAAGGCTGTCCCATTTATAACTATTCTTTATGCTCTACATAAGTAGTTTCTTCTCCCTTTTGGATACATGATACATTTCACTATCTTCAAAAAAGGCAATGGACAAATACAATGAAAACTGAAGGACCAAAGATCTTGTCATTACCAATATGTTCAGTACATGTTTTGTTTTTAATTTGTAGAATTCTAAGGGGTATGCTTTTGCAACGTACACAAGTAATTAACAACCCAACTCTCACTATGTCAATAGGAACACTGTGGCTAAACCACTAAACTAAAACTTTACTCCATGGAGTCATTGGTACTAAAACTGAATGTTTATTCAGAAAACTACAGAGGGTGCCAAAAAATGTATACACATTTTAAGAAAGGAAAACTGTATTAAAATTGCAATAATATATACCTATAACAAAAGATGAATACAAGTCACGTTTGACTCCTGCAATTACAAGAGGTGCTCACAGTGGTTACCATCAGCATCCAGACACTTCTGATTACGGCGAACTACTGCTTGAGCAACATTGACCAAAGTATCCACTTCTATATATTTTTTGGCACCCCTGGTATACACCTCAATTTGTTCACTTTTTTCGCTCTTTTACTATGTTGACATTACCATGTATTACAGATAATCGACTAAATAGAATACCCTTCCTCTTCTACAGTCCTTTCTACATTGTTTTGTCCAAGTAACTTTTATGACTTTGATAATACTGACATGTAATTTGAAGTTAATAATCTAATCAACAAATATAGTTTGATAATAATGAGCAGTCAGGATTTAAAAAATGAAAACAAAAACAAAAACAAAAAACTTTGTTATTTCTCCAGAGAAGTATTAACTACTAACTGGATAAAACCTACATGAGCTATTTTCACACCAAAGAATACTTTATTAAAAAATGACAGAACCCAATATTTATTTTAAATCCACATGGCAATCGTTCTCCAGCTTTTCCATAATACTTTGTATGACAGATAACATTATCAAGGTACTAAAGCACTTAATTCCACCTTTGAACTGCTATCTGTCCAGTTACTAACCTGCCCTGTATTCTTCTCTCTAAAAAAAGAGACAGTATTTCAAGCATTATCCCCCTAAATGTTACAATACAAATAGCTAAACCTGCCTGTGAATTAAAGGACCCCCTTAAGCATAGTTTCTCATAAGACCCATATTTATTATCTGACAAAAACTTTAGACAATTTTTCCACATAGTAAAAAGTTTTTGTTTTCTTTTCAAAAAATTTGAAAGAAACGATATAAATACTACTATCTTATTTTCTTTTTCTATGGGGGTCTAAGTGATGAGCATGCTTTCTTGTAAGAGCAAAGGGGACAATTAGTAAACATGGTAATTTTCCTATATAGGCTCAGCTGGCTTCACATACTGCAAAATATGCAATCATTCTAAAGATACAAACATACATACATAATTAAAATCATACTAGTTATATATTTTATCTATATTACAAAAGATCTAACAGAGCTTTCACTATATAGAGAATTGTAAAGGTAGGTGGCTAATCAAAATAAATAAACTTGTATGCATATTGGACGATATTAAAGTGTAGGTAATCAGTTTCTATATTTTCCATTCTTTCCACAATGGGTCTCAGTATGTGATTTTGTTAAGTAACATTCAGAATGGTAAAATAGATTTTAAAATCCTGAAAGGTATACAAGATATTCTGCAGTGAAGTCTCTTGAATTATTACTACGCTGCATAGAAGTTTTTAAAAATAACTGTTAGGGGCAAGAGGGCCGTAACCAAGACATCTCTTCTTGCTGCAAAACTGCTCTGTGCCAACCTCGTACTAAATCATTATAGCAGGCAACTAGAGGAAAAAAAAAAATCAACAATTCACCAACATTGAGCCCCAGAGTTTCCAAACAGTCCTATATCACTTGTTTCCCCCTTGACTGACACAGTATTATAACCAGGAATGAGGTACCTTTTTTGATTCTGCTTTTGCATTACTGAGGATGTATCTTGTGGGCCTAATTACAACTCAACTTTAGAAGCAGGGGCTAACAAAGGGTTTAGGATTCCTCTATTTTGTGGTTCAGGGTACTAAGGAAATATATTCAAAACACCAATGACAGAAGACGAATGCCTCTAATAGCTCTGTTCTTGTCAATTGGGAAGCACACTGTGAAAACGACATGGTAGAAATTTCACATCTAGGGAAACCGAGGCGATGAGCAGTTAAGCAATGCACCCAAGCAGTGGCCTGCTTGATTCTCCAAATCTACACAACACATCCAGGTTTTATACTCCACATTGTCTGAACCTTAATTATAAAAACTTGAACCCACTTTGGTTCAGATCCACAGCAACTAGCAAATACTTACTGTTGGAATAAAGATTTTCCCTGTTGTTGTTGGTCTTATTCTCCAAAATTTAGCATTGGAAAGGAAGGCCAGATCAGAAAGCTGAGGAGAGCATGTAAAAAGCAGTCAACAGAGGGGCAAACAAGAGAGGAACAATCCAGGTATGCTGTTTCCAAGAACACTGGGAAGTAGAGTGTTTGGTTGGAGGCAGAAAATGGGGGCAGGCATCTCCTGAAACAATTTCCTGAGCTTAGGAGCTACCAGCCCCCTTGGATGTGGATGGTGAGGTATCCATTTAAGATGCTGGAAAGAAAAATTTCATAGGTTTTTTTTTCTTTTACAGTATAAAGATGAATTATAGCTTTTAGACATAGATTCTAACCAATATTGTCATAAGACATTTTCTTGTTGTGGTTCATGCAATGTGGCCTTATACTATTACAGCCATACCTGGCTGCTATTAAGTACTCAGTGTGCATTTGTGAAATGGAATTTAAGGAGTGGTATGCTTTCTGAGAAGAACCAAGGCCATTTTTCTCACAGACAGTGTCTGTCATGAGCAGGTGATCCCCATTGATGCCTTATAAATAGCATGAATTCCATAGGAAATTTCTCTGCTGGGCCTACCCTTCACACTAAATTCAAGATATTAGCTAAATCCTACAGTACTAGGTATAGGTATAGGTATAGGTATAGGTGGAGAGAGGAGGGAGAAAGGAGGGGGAGGGAGAGAGACCGACCCACCCAGAATGAACAGGTCAAGATTCTACCGGCACTAAAACTTGCCTCAAAAAGAGAGCAGCAACACAATCTGGCTTTGTAGCAGCAGACAGTTCATGACTTTGGCTTTCAATCTTGGTTTTCTAAGCCAGTAGACAAGCACTAAGCAGACAGTGTCAAACCAATTACTCCAGCATTGCATGTGGTTAAGTTAGCCTTTAAAAGTGGTACTAAATGAGATTTATAATCTGTTTAAATCATAAAGGATTGAGGTAATCTTCGAACTGATTGATTCTTCAGATAATAAAAAAGATGGCTATCATTTAACAAGAGCCTACCATGGACCCGGTATCTGTGGTAGGTGTTTTACATACATACAATATTCATAACAGCTATGCAGAGTCAGTATGATTGGTGCCATTATATACAGGAGGAACCTGAGGCTTAAAGAAAGTAACCTACATAACATAAGTAATTTACCAATTAACTGAGCTAGAGGGCTAACTCAGAGAGGCTTGAATCTAAAGCTTGGGCTCTTCTCACCATATTATGCTACTTTGAAGAGTTAACCATTTGTGCTTGGGGCCATTGCCCAAGTTGTTGTTAAATGCAGCTCCGAAACCATAAATAGGTCTGTCCATGGTAATAAACAGTAGTTTATGTTCAACAAAATGTACTAGAACAGAGTCACAAGTTAACACTGTTTATCATTCTTCTTGTTGGCCAGTTCAACACCAGTCACATTTTTCCAGTCTATGGTCAAATACATTAGCAACGGTTGACTTCTGCAGAAGGACAATGCAGAAGGAATCAGGTATGCCCCACTTCCCCACCCCAAAGCTCTTGCTTCATGAACAGTAGGCACATCTGAATTGCAAATATTTTCCCCAAGCGCAGCTCATTTCGCAGAAATGGTGAAGTTACAAAAAAAAGTGAAGCAAGAGTCCTGATTTTATTTTATTTTACAAAAATAGGCAGTTGATATGTAAGTATAATGTATGGTTTTTCTGATATAGTCCCATGAGTTAAACCTCTCATGACCACGGTCATATAGGAAGTTCTTGGGAAGTGCAAAAATCATGGGATATGATGCCAAAAGTCCTCATTTCTCTGTCCCAGCTCCGCTACTGTTTAGCTCCAAAATCCTGGGCCATTCATTACCTTCTCTAAGCCTCAGTTTATTCACCTTCTAAATGGGGATAATAATCCTACTTTTCACAGCAGTAAGGACGAACTGAGATCGTATAGGCTGAAGCATTTTATACTGTAAAGTGCTACACAAATATACCACCACATTCAGAATACAAAACAGGAATCAGACTAGAAGCATTAGAAATTCCCCATTTCCCAAATCCTGTCCCCACAAGGCTTGACTTACTTCCTGTCTTGAGTTCTGTGAGATTTCCCTAGATGTTATTTCCAGGGTGTTATCCCTCATCCCACTTACTATTTTTGTTTACTTCAATGGGTGTCTGTCCCCACCCATCAAACCAATCCACGACTAAAGCAACTAATTCCACCAAAGGACTTCCCTTCTAGCCAAACAGCAAAGAGCTGCTGGACCAATAAATCACTGTTACAGCTATAACTTCGATGCCCTACTTACAGTTTACTTATAGTTTCTGAAATTTCACAGTAAAGAGAAACGTGAAATTTATTCTAGGATAATTTGCTTGCTTACATACTCCAGAGCTCTAGGTCCTTTCTCAGACACGACTGTACATCTCTTACTTTACAATGGATATGTGCAATTAGGAAATCTGCAGAGAATAACTCTAGCTCTGCCTTGAAAATGATCAATAGTTCTAAAATATCATGGGAAATCTGCTAACAATTTCCTCCAGTTAATTCCTAATGATGTAAACAAATTTTCTCAGCAAGTCTTAGTATTGACCAGTTGTTTTCTTTTTTTTTTTTTAAGATTTTTTTTTTTTATTGGGGAATTGGGGGGATGGGAACAGTGCTGGGGAATTGGGGGAAGGGGAACAGACAAGTTGCTGTCGTTTTGTTCTTCAGTCTAGTTGTGGAGGACGTTGCTTCACTGGCCTAAGTTGGCACCATCATTGCGCTCTTCCCGGGCGAGGCACATCAGTCACCGGCTTCTGGACGGCCGCTCACTGCAGCTGCTGGCCGCTCACACTGGCTGCTGGCTACATACGGTAGCCCATGGCAACCCATTGCCATGGGGGCTGCAGCCTACGCCGTCGCTGGCGACTCACAGCAGCCCAGCTCCAGGTTGAGCTGTTGTTTAGCATCTTAGCTGTGGAGGGCAGTGTCACTGGCCCTCATATATGGGATCCGAACCGGGGCCCTCTGGCGTCCCAAGCCAGTTCTTAACCATCGCGCCACTTGGCCGGCCCAGTTGTTTTCATTTTTAAAGGAACTATCCATGTTGCACACTCACAACCCAGCTTCCAGAAATATCAACTGTGTGTAGTCCATGTCGAAGTTGTAACTTTGGTGAAGGGCATTGTGAAAAGATGTTGCCAAATAGCTCATTACTCAGTGTTTATACACCACGACAGAGGCCATCAGGCTGTGGTATTTAAGAACACAAATTGTGGCTCCAAACAATGTGGGTTCAAACCCTGGCAATCAAACTTTTTAGCGGAGTGATCTTGGCGAAGTTACTTAACCTCTCTGTACCTCGGTGTCTTCAACTCTACAATGGATTGATAATAGACCTACCTTATACAATTGTGTGAAATAAATGTGTTAATATATGTAAAAGTGCTTAAGTAATGCCTGGCACATAGTAAGCTCCTTATAAATGTTAGCTATCATTATTATTATTTACCTTCACAGGCATTACCTGAGGCATTTCGTCCCAATCTCTCCAAGCATGACACAATTGCTGGGATGTTTACATGAAAATAATAGATATCACCTGATGTCAGTGGATGTGAACTGCTAACACAGCTTTTGACAGGCATTCTCACAGATTTTTGAACTTCATATTCTATCAAGGAGTCACCTTTTTTTACAGACAGGACGAATGTGATCTTGAATGTGTAAGCAGAGCATGCGTATAAGCTTTAATATTTCCCATAGTAGTAAAAGCATAGAGACTAGACAAAGTCAGACAACCTTGGTTTGCAATCGGCTCTGCTACTCACTAACTTTGTAAACTTAGGCAAGTTACTAAGCCTCTCAAAGTCCAGTTTCTTCATATGTAAAATATGGAAAGCAATGGTATCTATCTCATAAAGCCTTGTGAGGATTAAATGAGATAACAAAATCTTAGCACAGTGCCTAGCACATAGCATATACTCAATAAATGTTAGCTATTGCTATTAATTTTTCTCTTCTTTGGTTAGTTCAGTTGATATGAGTTTTTGCCTGTGTGTTAATCCCTCCAAAAATTATATTATCAGTTGATAGTTGAAGGGCTATGAAATGTAAGGATGAAGTTTTACTAGCAGAAGTCTTTTCTTCTGCCATTATAATGTCAGGTTTTGTTCACTCGAAAAGGTATTGTTGGAAGATTTTATTATAAACCTTATAATGCACAACAACCCTGGAATGGTTGTCTAAGAAATGTATAAAAATATGTTGAGAAGGTGGCTGTCCTCTATAACAGAATCATCAATGCTTCCTTCTACTTAATTTTTTTGTATTTTTATAATTTAGGATTTGGGATCAGCACTTCAGAGTGATAAAATCATAGAGTTAAGGTTAGGAGATGCCTAGTTGAGGAAAGCTGTTGACTGTCCCATTCAAGTCAGGCAGATGTGGTTTGCCTTTGGCCAAGCCGAGTGAGTCAGTTCATCCTTGCTTTCCTTGTAGCTTCCCTTGGCTCTTCTCAGTCCTTGGCCCTATTCTGGTCCCATTACTATTCTTAACAAGTGGTCAGTTTATTTCTGTTAGTGTTCTGCTAGTTAACTTGTTCACTGCAGATGGGCTCCCAGAGATGTGTGAAGAGTTTTACAGTTGAAAATGCCAGAGCTAGTGAGGGGAATTAAGCTATAATATAGGGTCTTCGGAAAAGTCATGGCATATTTTGTCTATGTTTTTCAAAGGTCATTTATTTATATCAGGAACAAAGATGTATCAATGATACATTGCCCATTTTGTTTGATAACCTTTTGCCACCTTTCAGTGAGCTTCATAATTCCTCGTTCACAGAAGGACCTGTCTTTATTTGCAAAAAACTGAACAAGGTACTGATTTACAGCCTCATCTGAATTGAACCTTATACCACGCAAGGAGTTTTGAAGACAGCGAAACAAGTGGAAGTTGACAGCACAAGGTCAGGCGAGTGTGGTGGGTGTGGAAACACATCCCATCCAAGCTCCATTAATTTTTGACGGGTGATCAAACTTGTGTGTGGTCTCGCATTGTCGCGATGGAACACAGCTCTTTTACAATTAACAAGCTCTGGATGATGGATTCGTTCAAACTGTCCAATTGCCAACAGTACAAATTCAAACTGATTGTTTGGTTCCTTGGTAGGAGCTCAAAAAACACGACATCTTTAAAATCCCACCACACTGAAAGCATAACCTTCCTCTGATGAATGTCTGCTTTCGATATCGTTTGAGGCAAAACATCACATCGGGACCAAGACCGTTTGTGCACCACATTGTTGTAAACAATCCACCTCTCATCACCAGTTATCAGTCGCTTCAAAAAAGGAGTATTTTCATGTTTAATGAGCATATCACAGATGTTTATACGCGCTGTCAAATGAAATTCTTTGAGTTCATGCGGAACCCAAATATCAAGCTTGCTTACGTATCCCAGCTTCTTCAGGTGGTCGTGAAAGCTTGAATGATAGATGTTCAATGTTTCTGCAGTCTCTTGTGTCATGTAATGTGGATTTGACTCAATCAATGCCTTTACTATGTTGTCATCAACCTCGGTGAGCCTCCCTGAACAAGGAGCATCGTTGAGATCAAAATCACCAGCACAGAATTTCGTGAACCATTGTTGGCACTGACGTTCTTGTAGATCATTGTCACCATAAACTTTATGCAACTTTTCACAAGCTTGATGCATGTTCTTCCCTTTATGGAAGTAAAACAGTAAAATATGGCAAAAATGCACAGTTTGGTCTTCCATTTTCAACTTGTTGTAAAATCTCTAAAACTCAACGAAATCACTCAATTTTGTTTTAGAATGAAGCTAGAACTATCAGCTGTCAAATGACATAGCAATAACATAGATGCAAATGACTCTAGTACTTCCAAAAATGAACTAGTGCCATCTGTCACAAAAATGCGTCATGACTTTTCTGACGACCCAGTAGCAGAACTATAGGTTGTGAAGTTGTTAGTTTGGGACAGAGACCATTGCCTGATATCTTTTGCCCAGTATTTTTAGATCTAGGGCCTATCTTGTTCTTATAAACTCATTAGTATTCTTAGATTGGAAAAATTATGTATAAGAACTTTCTTCAATATTTGAGTTGGAGACAAAAAGACTTACTAAATCCTATAATACAGTAGTTGGCTATATCCTCTATTGCAGTTAAAGGGAAGACCCAGAAGCAAACCTGAACCAAAATCATTTCTTTCATAAAGACATCATCCAATGGATTAGCTCCAGCCTTTCCAAAGATGTACAAAGACAATGTGTTGCTATGCAAATAGAGCTTTATTACAAGTCCCGTAGTCTACACTTCCAGCCAGATGGCAGCCCTGAGTTCTTCCTATAACATTCAGGAGCAGCCACTGGTAACACTATGAGTGGCTCAGACAGAAGGCTCATTCAACATTAAGCATACCTTGCTACAAAGCTACTAATTTTACAACTCAAGAAGAATTGTTTTGTAAGGTTTTTGCTCTTTGCTTCCACAAGTAAGATGAACTTTTAGAGCTAGAAGAGGCTTAGGAATCATTTTCCTAGCCCTCTCACATTACATATGAAGATTTTGAGGTCCACAGAGAGCAGGTTATCTGCCCAAGTTCCCATGGTTGACAAGTGCAGAGCAGCCCAGATCTGTGTCTCTCTCTTGTCTATAGGCCTTTCATGGTTCTTTGTCTTCAAAGGGAAGATGACTAGAATAACAAGTTCCTCGAATAATCTGGCCCCACCTTACTATCCACTGCTTGAACTCCTTGTTGCCTCATAAACATTCTATGTGGGAAAATGGTTAAGAGTGGAATTAGGTTCATTAGGAGGCAGATTCAATCACCTAGGTGAAAGAGAATGGTGACTTGGACTGGAGTTGTGGTAGTGGAGACAGAGAAATGGACAGGCTTATTTTAAAGAGTGAATCAAAAGAACTTTGTGAAAGATTAAATATGATGGGTGAATAAAAGGAAGGAATGAAAAATGATGCCTAGGTTTCTGGCTTGGGTAACTGAGAATCAGGAAGATAAAAATAGGGGCAGGAGAATGTTGCAGGGCAGGGTGGTGAAAGGAAGAGTTCTCTCAATGTTTCAGGTATAACAATGTAAGAGGCAGCATAGAATATGCAAGAGGAGGGATGACTCTTTCCTCTTTTCTGGATTCCATGAGGCGAGATTTTCCATAACCGCTCCAGCCTTTGGACCCATCCCTTGTTCTTCCCCATGGAAGTCGGGTCAGTGACCTCATTAGGGTGCTAGGGAGACTAACTGGGCATGCCCAGCCCAGCCCTTAGTCTTCCAGAGTCAGCCTACCCTCAGGAAGCAAGCCTCTGCTCTGTTCTTCAATGCTGTGAGTGTCTAAGGGATAGGCCACTCGTGTGGGGAGGACGGTAGGTATCCAGCATCGTCTGTACCTGGAAGGGAAGGTCTACCTAATTCTGGAGGGATAAGCCCATATTCCAGTATCTGCTTAATAAGTTATAAATGTGATACTTTAATGTCCCATTTCCTGTTTTCTTATTTCTCATCTCAGTGAGATCATGGTGAATAAGAGAGATGTTATTCATTGGGTCTCCTCAAAGCCCAAGAGTGGGAGAAACAGGGATGGAGGAATACAGAATCCTAACTCTAACACAGATGGCCCTGTGGCCTCAGGGAAAGGCCTTCATGCTTGCTTCCTAATCTACAAAGGGGACAGAATAACACCCACTCCACACTTCTCACCAGATTATTATGAAGATCACATGAGATAATTCTGTAAAGTGCCAGGCTCAAATTAATATTCAAATATAGGAAACATTACTTTTAGTTCAAATGCACTGACTAAGGAAACTAAAGATGAAATTTCTACAGAGAACACAAAAAAATGAACAAACTAATATTTCTATTATAATAATATTCATTATAGATGTTTTACTACATGTGTCTCCTTAGGCATATAGTGGTCTGTCAAAGGTGACAGCCAGGCAGGAAAAAAATGTAGTCTAATGCTCATTTATTCAAATTTTCCTATTTCAAATGTTGAAAAACTGGTCTATTCTTTACTTTGCACATTTACAGAAAATTTGAGAATTAGAAATACACTCATAATAAATGGATTCCTCTATCAAAGAAGAAAAAAAATATCTTTCATAAAGCTGGAATGATACAAACAAAACAAAACAAAACAAAAAACACTTCCACACACATGCCACACATTATGTCCCGCTAGAAGTAATGAAGCAAGATGCAGATGTTAAAGTTTGATGTGGTTTTCAGTCAAGAGAAAATGTCAGCTCCAGGAAACAGAGCTACGCGGCTTATAAAGTTTGGTTGACTTTCCTTGTGATGGATTGTCACAGAAGGGCAGCAGCAAGTCCTGTGGCTGAATTTTACAAATGACTAGGCAAGTCTGGGAGTGTTAATACACGGAGGGAGAAACATTATAAAAACAGAGTGATTAAATTCCACATGCATCCTGGTGGATTCAGGTAAAGGACAAATATTTCTTTTCTGTGTACAAAAGGAAAAAAAGAACCCTCCAGGGGACATTCACCATCAAGAACTTTAGGTTAACTGGGATAAGACCTCAAACAATCAATCAGCCTGAGAATTGCCAGCATGGAAACTTCTGTGCTGCTGTTCCTAAGAATTCCTCGTGGATACTAGGCTAAGAGATATATCAAAGAAATAATAGTTCTCATTGTTCTCATTGTAATAAAAGCCTGGATGCTGTATACCAAGTTTTAAAGTACTAATTTCCCTGTCACTTGTTCTATTTAGATTGTCCTTGAGGGGCAAGGTCTTTTTCATATTGCAAGGCATTGACTCACAGAAAATAAATTACAACCAAGGGCCACATGGGGTAACAGTTTGAAGTGTAATTAAAACCTGTGTGTTTTAAAAGAAAAACAAATATTTCATATACCTGCTTTTGAAATGAAAAAGAAAGGTACAATCACAGGCCACATGGAAGCAATAAAGAAACTCAGGTGTTTTCTAAGGGAGGCCTGCCTAAGAGATTTTAAATCTTGATTTGAAATAAAAAACCAGGAGCAAATACTTATTTTCATGTTATATTCATTTTATGTTAAGGTTTTTAATGTCAGAGAGGGCAAAAAGAGGACAGGACAAAAAAAAAAAAAAAGAAAGAAAGAAGGGCCAGCCGAGTGGCTCAGTTGAAGAGCTCGCTCAAGAGTGCGAGCTCTGGGGCCGGCTGAGTGGTGCGATGGTTAAGAACTCGCTTAGGATGCCAGATGGCCCCGGTTCGGATCCCACATATGAGGGCCAGTGACACTGCCCTCTACAGCTAAGATGCTGAACAACAGCTCAACCTGGAGCT
>NW_017731562.1:1353508-1375508 GCF_001890085.2 Hipposideros armiger
AAAAAAAAAAAAGGAGGGACCAAATCAGAAGCTGTTCTTGTTTCTTCATTTAAGAAATGGATGGTGAAGGAGAGAGGGTAGAGATGCCTCAGCTCCCATCTATGCTAACAGCCTCTTCTCCAGAGATTATTTTCTCATCTGCCTGCTTGATCAATCCCTGAAAAACTCACTGCAGCTGGCTCCTCTCCTCCTGCCTTCTCTGTATGATAATCTTTGGGCTATGATAAAAAGGAAATACTATGGCTGTCCTGGGCTTTCAAAGACAATGCTCAAAGAAGAGGAAGTGAGAAAGGAAGCTGACTCCAGTCCCACATAGCTTAAGATAGAAAAAAAGCCAGCCCTAACCACTACATAGCCCACACCCTATCACTTATTGGTCCTTGGAAGCAAAAGGATGAAGAGGCTAAGTGGAAAATTGGATACTCCATAAAATTGGCCATTAGAGACAGGGGATTATAACTTCCCTTTTCCAAAGAACCTTATGCAGAAAAAAATAAAAATCTAGACTTGTTTCCTTAGCCACCATGGGATAATCTTTCCCACAATATCCCAAGCCTACAGTTCTTAATTCCATTAGAGTCATTATTAAAACTTTAAATATATAACCACACACGTTAAGTTGCCAAATACTGATAAAAACTATTAACTCATTAAAAAGCACAGCCACTTAAATGAAAAAGGAGAACCATCAAATTTCATTAAGTTAAAAAAAGTAAAGGTTAGAGCCGGCCGAGTGGCGCGATGGTTAAGAACTGGCTTGGGACACCATAGGGCCCCAGTTCGGATCCCACATTTGAGGGCCAGCGACACTGCCCTCTACAGCTCAGATGCTGAACAACAGCTCGACCTGGAGCTGGGCTGCCATGAGTCTCCGGCGACAGCGTAGGCTGCAGTCCCTGCTGCAGTGGGTTGCCATGGGCTATTGTGTGTAGCCAGCAGCCAGCATGAGCGGCCCTCAAGCCACCATGAGCGGCCATCCAGCAGCCAGCGACTGATCTGCCTTGCCCAGGAAGAGCGCAATGATGGTGCCAGCTTGGGCCAGTGAAGCAACGTCCTCCACAACTAGACTGAAGAACAAAATGACAGCAACTTATCTGTTCCCCTTCCCCCCAATTCCCAGCGTTGTTCCCATCCCCTCAATTCCCCAATAAAAATCTTAAAAAAAAAAAAAAGTAAAGGTTAAAACATTCTGGATTTTCGGTCAAGATGGTGGAGAAGGTAAACACTGTGCTTGTCTCCTCTCACAACCACATCAAAATTACAACTAAAATAAAGAACAACCATCATTGAAAATCACCTAAAGCTAGCTGAACAGAAGTCCTACAGCTAAGGATATACAGAAGAAGCCATGTCGAGATTCGTAGGAGGAGTGGAGATGTGGAATAGGCTGGTAACACACCCTCGTGTGGCTGTTTAAAATTGGAAGGGATATCTCAGCTGCTGAGGTCCCCCTGGAGGAGTGAGGCTCTCCAGACCAGGGTTGCAGTGCCAGAAAGATAAGTTCCCATAATTTTTACTGTGAAAATCAGCAGAGATTGTGGCTGAGTGAGATGGAAGGCTGCTAGAAGCCCAGGTGTTCCTCTCAAAGGGCCCATGCACAGACTTACCTGCTGATGAACTCACTTGCTCTGAGCTTCAGCACTGGCATAGCAACTTGAAAAGTGCCAGGAACATACTGAGAGGAACTGAATTGTCTGGCTGCAGGGTGAGGGCTGAAGGGGCAGCTTTCTCCCAGATTGAAGTGCTGGCAGAAGGCACTGTTCCTGTGTTGAGCCCTCCCCCCTCAGCATGCAGATGCTGGTGGGCTCGATATCTGAGTCTCCATCAATCTGACTGACACCATTTTCCCCACCCTAGTAAATATCTGAGACCCCAACCCACCCAACTTGCAGGGCCACCCAAGCCACTTCAAACAAACAGCCTATCTTGGTTCATGCTTCAGGCTTTCCTAAAATCTCTCAAAGGTTCACAAAACCCAAACAAGCAGCATCTGACCTCAGTGTTCCCCATACTTCTTGCTAAGGAGCCCCAACCCTGGTACTAGCAGCAGCCAGCCTCAGTTCACAGCATAACATCTCCAAGGCACCTCCAAGCCCAGAGCAGGTAGAAGACATTTGCAGATTGCTTTCTGGCTCATTCCAGGTGGCCCTGAGCTGGGCATAGGCTGCAGCTAAACCTGGCCTTACAGTAAGGCCCCTCCTAAGAGGCCCTGGTGCTGGCAAGCCCAGTGGCTGTCTTCCAACAAGCCAGAGCACCACCTACCTGCCTCACCAGGCAACATTCAAAGGGAAGACTGGGCATGCACCACAGCCCTGCTAAAGCAAATCCTGCTCTATAGGGTCAGCACCTGCACATCAGCTTCTCCACTGTAGGCACAGCCAGTCCTTACAACCAATCAGCTTGAGGGTCAATCCCTCCCACCGACATACAAACAGCAACCAAGGCTCAACTACAACATAAGGGCACACACAAGCCACACAAGGGACACACCTGGAGCACCCAGTGACCAGGGTACTGCATCACTGAGCCCCACAGGACTTCTACTACATAAGACCACTCTATTAATACTGTGAGACATAGCAGCTAGATAATACATAGAAACAAACACAGGAGACAGCCAAAATGGGGAGACAAAGAAAAATGTCCCAAATGAAAGAACAGAACAACACTCCAGAAAAAGAACTAAACAAAATGGAGATAAGCAATCTACTAGACACAGAGTTCAAAATGTTGGTTATAAGGATGATCAATGATCTCAGTGAGAACTTCAACAAAGAGATAAGAAACATAAAAATGGAGAAATAAAACACAAAAAAAGAACCAGTTAGAAATGAAGAATACATAACTGAAATAAAGAATACATTAGAGGGAATCAGCAGTAGATTAGATTGGAGTCGGCAAACTTTTGAGATGGAAGAGCTGCCAGGGGCCAGCAAACTGTGGCTCATGAGCTGCAGGCTCTGAAGTAAAATTGAAAATGAAAATAAAACTATCATAGTTTAATTTATAAAAATTTTAGAGGCTATTATTCACATAATGGTGATTATGTAAAAATATATTTATGGCTCTCAAATAATTTTTAAATTGTTGTGAGGGACAGGATTGGCTCTTCTAGGGGTCAGCAAACTTTTGAGATGAAACATACCCAAAGAGCTGCATATGGCTCACAAGCCACAGTTTGCTGATCCCTGAATTAGATGAAGCAGAGGATCAAATCACTGTTTTAGGAGATGAGATAGCATAAAACACCCAATCAGAACAGCAAAAACAGGAAAAAATCCCCCCAAATGAGGATGCATTAAGGAGCCTCTGGTACATCAAGAATTCCAACATTCACATCATAGGGTACCAGAAGGAGAAGAGAGGAGCAAATAATTGAAAATGTATTTGAAGAAATATGAGATGTGATCAAATAATACAGTGAGTGTTTAAATTTAAAAAAATTATTACAGTAAAACAAGCTGGAGCACCACCCACCTGCCTTTAATATCTCTCAAAATACTCCCTCTCACTTTGAACACATTTATCCCATTGTTCTTGCCACTTTCTGAAGCAGTTCTGGAAATCCTCTTTTGTGAGTGTCTTTAGTTGTGCTGTCGTGACTGCTTTGATGTCCTGTGTCATTTTGACTTTGGGGAAGAGCCAGAAGTTGCATGGTACCGGATTCAGTGAATAAGGTGGATGAGAACACACCATAATGTTTTTATTTGATAGAAATTGCCATATACAAGAAGTGATGTGTGACACAGAGCATTGCCATGATGGAGGATGATTTATGGCACACTTTAAAACACACTTTCTCTCAGCCATAGCTCACACCTGACTGATTGCACCTGAAAAGTTGAAACTTGTCACACACTGTTAGTAAGGTTCATCGCACCGCTTCCCATATTGAAGATCCCTGCCTTTCCATTGGATAGCACTCGGCAGCAACATTCACCATATTTGTTGACCACAACAGAATGGTTCCATGTCACACATCACTTCTGGTACAGCAACTTCTGTCAAATAAAAACATTACAGTGTGTCCTCTTCCACCTTATTCACCATATCTTCCATCATGCAACTTCTGGCTCTTCCCCAAAGTCAAAATGACCACAAAAGGTAAACGTTTTGAATAGATTCACAACATTGAGGCTGCCACAACAGCGTAACTAAAGACACTCACAAAAGAAGACTTCCAGATTTACTTCAGAAAGTGGCAAGAATGTTGGGATAAGTGTGTTTGAAGCATGTGGGAGTATTTTGAGGGGGATTAATGGCGATGAGTCTTTTACTGTAAGAATTTTTTTTAATTCAAACATTCACCATATGTTTTGATCACACCTCGTAATGACAGAAAATTTCCCTAACCTGATGAAAGAAATAGACATGCAAGCCCAGGAAGCACAGAGTTCCAAACTAGATGAACCCAAAGAGGCACACATCATCATTAAAATGCCATAGGTTAAAGACAAAGAGAGAATCTTAAAAGCAGCAAGAGAAAAGCAGTTAGTTACCTTCAAGGGAGCTCCCAGAAGACTGTCAGCTGATTTCTCAGCAGAACTTTTGCAGGTAGAAGGGATTGGCACAAAATATTCAAAGTGATGAAAAGCAAGGACTTACAACCAAGATTACTCTACTCGGCAAAGCTATCATTTACAATCCAAGGACAGATAAAGCACTTCCCAGACAGGAAAAGCTAAGAGTTAAAACCAAAACAGTATTACTCATACAAGAAATATTAAAGGGACTTCCTTAAGTAAAAGAAAAAAAAAGATTAAAAATGTGAATGATAAAATGGCAATAACTACACATCTATCAACAATTACTTTCAATGTAAATGAATTAAATGTTCCAACTGAAAGACATAGGGTGGCTGAATGGAAAAGAAAATAAGACCCTTACACATACTGTCTACATGAGACTCACTTTAGATTGAAAGACACACACAGACTGAAAGTAAAGAGATGGGGAAAGATATTTCATGAAAACGGAACCAAACAAAACAAAGTTGGTGTAGCAATACTTATATCAGACAAAGTGAACTTTAAAACAAAGGCTGTAAAAAGAGACAAAGAAGGACTCAGTAATACCACTTCTGAGTATTTATCCAAAGAAACAAAAAACACTACTTTGATAGGACACGTGCATCCATATGTTCACTGCAGCATTATTAACAATAGCCAAGATATGGAGGCAACTTGGGTATCCATCAATGGATGAATGGATAAAGAAGAGGTGGTGCATATATACAATGGGCTATTACTCAGCAATAAAAAATAATAAAATCTTGCCATCTGCAAAAATCTGGATGGACCTAGAGAGCATAATGCTGAATGGAGTAATCCAGCGAAAGAAAAAATGCTGTATGATTTCACTTATATGTGGAATCTAAATAAGAAGATAAATGAGCAAACAAATCAGAAACAAACTCACAGATACAGAAAGCATTTTGAGGGTTTCCAGATGAGAGGGAGGTTGAGGGGAAGGGATTAAGAAGTATAAACTGGTAATTTCAAAATAGTAATGAATATGTAATGTATAGCATAAGAAATATAGTTAATAATACTGTAATAACTATGTATGGTGTCAGATGGGTACAAGATTTATTGGGGTGATCACCTCATAAGTTACATAAATATATAATTACTATGTTGTACACCTGAAACTAACATAATATTGTATATCAATTGTAATCAAAAAATTTTTTTAAATGTTGAAAAACAAAACATTCTGATAATCTGATAAAGTACTATAGGAAACATAAGTAGAAAAAGATAATGCATAGTATTAAAATTAACACCATGTCCAAACAGAAAAACATAAAGGAAGCTTATCTTTTTGGTGAAGTCAACACATTTTGAATAAAATTGTGTCATAGATTCCACCTAGCCTAGTACATTATTAGAGTCTGATTACAAGCACCAAGATTTAGTGTTCATTTACTCTTTAATGTCAGCTGCTAGAATCTATTTAGTGTACAAATACTGGATCCAAATATTACCATTTTTTAAAATCCTTAGCATTTTAAGAATAAAACCATAAATGATCAATCTGGATATTTCATATGGGAATTTATAGCACAAACCCAATGGATACTTTTGGGATTACAATTACATATTATACTAGAAAACAGAAATATTGATCAATTGTAAAAGAATTAGCATAACTTTTTTTACGCTTGTGAAATGCAGAATATGTATCATGGCCAGTAAACCTTGGCAGTCTAATGTTCATTTAAAGCATTTGATTACTTTTTAAAGTAATCATTACCTGTGTATAGGGGCATCATGTATGTATAGTACTGTGTTCAAATGAACCCGAGACTTGTTTTAATCAGGTATGATATGACACACAGACATGGAAATGATTGTCAGGAAGGAGGAGCACGGACCCCTAGAAACAGGAGGCATGGCATGCCATGTAGGGTCACCTGGGATAAACCAGGGTCAGTCAGGAGGCAGAAGGAGAGAGCAGACATGGCCCAGGGCCTTTACTGGGGTTCTCTTGGGAAGGAATAGGTGAGACAGGCTAGGTTCCCTGAGTCAGTTTAGGATTGTATACTTTGAATAATCTCAACAGGCTTTGAGCTATAGGGGTGATCCTCAGTGGCCTGGTACCTGGTCCTGGGGTGACTTAGGGCAGGGGAAAATTGTAGCTTGGTATGTGAGAGTTTGATAAAGCAGATAGTTGGAGATGTGGGCTTTGGATTTGTTGAGTTTGTATATCAAGGGTGCACTTGCAGGCGGAGTCATACAAGTATGCTATCTCCACTTATTAGCTAGCCCTGAGAGGGACAGTCTCTCCAGGGACAAGACCCCAAATGCCAGAATGTAAAAAATACAGAAAATGTTGTCAATACAGATACTACCACATTTTAAATCAAAGTTCTCCTTTTCTGGGCAAGGTCCTTCGCAGGTCAAGGTCCTATGAATAAAGCCTGCTGGACTATGCATTTTAAAGTGTGAATAAAGCCTTAAATTTCTTACTTTATCCTTCTGAATAGGCTTTCCCATTATCTTATTAGAATCTAATGATTAGAGTTAATGAGTATGTCCTTACATGATACCATATGGGGCAGAGATAGCTGGACATATTATCCCAATGTTGAAAAAACTATGGCAGAACTGGAAATAGAATTGAAGATCTCGGTGTCCCAGTCTAGGGCATGTTCTAGTCCACTTTGATGTCCTTTACACTTTAGCAAAGTGAATGGTAATCTAAAAATTCAATTCTCAAACAAATGTGCTTCATCAGGCAGTGCAGGGAAAAGGTTTCATAACTAGACCAAAGCCATCTCTTCCCTGTACATGTGTTTGGCCCAGGTTACCCCCTATGGAGTTCCTTCTGGGGAATAGAGTATCGGGAATAAACAGAATTACTTGAAGAGAATAAGACAGCCAAATACCATTATGGCATTTCTGAGCTTGTTTTCAACAGATTTCAATCATGCTCTATATACAGATGAAACTTACCGTATTTGCCGGCGTATAAGACGATTTTTTGGCCCTGAAAAATATGCCTCCAAGTGGGGGGTCGTCTTATACGCCAGGTACACTTCAGATAGACTGCCCATATAACAAACTCTGTATTTTGAGTGGAAATGTTAGGGGGTCGTCTTATACGCCCAGTCGTCTTATACGCCGGCAAATACAGTAGTGTTCACATCAGAGAAGGATATTCCTACTTGACTTGGTTTCTACACAGACTCGCATTCCTGGCGAGTAAACTAACATCCCTGGTGACTCTGCATAGTCCCCATTTGGCTGTCCAGACGCACTGCCACCTTTCCCTGCCCTGTTCTGTGCCTAGAATCTGATTCCTATGGATCCTGCACCAGGGCTCCCTTTGTCCTCTTGGCCTCAACCAAGGCCGAGTTCTACCAATGAGTGGCATTGGCAGGAAACAGAGAGTGTAGGGAGGGTAGTGTTTCCCTCTCTCCCAGGTCATGGTTTGCCAGTGGCTGAGTTCCTCTCCCCCAGCAAATAGCTCTGGCTCTCCCACAGCTATAGCTCTCTCAGGGTTCCGGTAGTTGCACTCTTCTCTTCAGATCTAGGTGTGGCAGTTAACTTCTACATAACAAGACTAGCTGTACTATTTATCCTTAAATACCTTATTATTTCATCTGGGAGGTAGGATGAGGAGGAAGTGCAGCAACCCCCCAATTTATTGGTGATCACTATAAGGAACAGAAGAGAAAGAGATTGCTCTCACATGGACAGGCCTCATGGACATCTAATAACTACATCTTGGAAAGAGTAGGATGAAAATGCAAACATCTCAGAAGTTTGAATTTGTATGAGATCTTTTCAGAATATGTGAAATGTATGATACATAATCAATAAACTTGAAAGAGCAATGTTCCTGAAAAATAAATAATTATAAAGTTGGCCAATGTAATAATAGGGCTTCATAAACCCTATTATAAATACTTATAAGGTTGGTCAGTATAATTTCCCATATCTGAAAGGGTTTTCAAAGAAAAAAAATCTTTGCATCTGTAAGAGCTAATGCTGGATGGGTGTTTACCCTCAATAAATTGGATTATATGAATGGGGTAGTCATAGAAAACTAGAAAATGCAGTTAGCCAGACCAGTCATGTGCCAGCCTACGCTTCTGCCCTGAAGAAGTTGGCAGTGGGCTGTTCCCTGTTGTTATTATTTGGTCAGTGGCAGTCTGCTTTCTCTACAATGTGGTCTCCACATGGAAAGAAGTAAAAGAAAAGTGAAAAATAAAAGCAAAGGAGGGGGCAGGGAGATAGAAGTCCAGCAATCAACATGAAGATTTGATCAATGCAGAAAAGCAATTCCAATAATTCACCAGTTATCTAGGCTCCATAGCCCTATTTTTTTTTTTAAGTCTACAAAAAAGGTCCAACAAGTTAAAAGATGTGTTCAAGGGATGAATTTCCTGATTTAGCTGTCTATATTGCCTGACTATGTGGAACTTTCTGCTTAGAGGGGTTGAACTGACCACATAAAGGAGGTATTAGTGGTAATCACTAAGTTGAATAGAAAACCTTGCATTAAGCCCTATACAATCCACTGCAGCAAATGAGAAATGAAGAGTCATGATATTGATCTTGAGTTCACAGTCAAGAGGTCTTTTAAATATTTACAATACTATGAACATAGAAAGGAGTACATTAAAGCATTATAGAAGTTCAAAGGAGGGAGAGATCATGTCCAGTTTGGGTGGGATGGGGCAGGGATTCCCAAGAGTTTCATGAAGATGGGCTTTGAGGGGTGAGACAATTTAAAGTGGCAGAGAAAGGAAGGCGAAGGGGCAGACAGAAGTGTGCATGCGATAGTTAAGGGTTAGTAGAGGCCACAAGTGGTGTGGCTGAGCATGAAATTTGTTATCCAAAGGCCTGTACAAATCCCAGCTCCCCGCTTACCAGCTGAGTGACTTTGAGCAAATTACTTAACCTTTCCAAGCCTCAGTTTCTCCTTCTGTGAAATGGGGGTGTTAATTAGCTACCTCAGGGACTGTTGAGAGGATAAAAAGAAGCAGTGCTTGCTAATGAGCTAATGCCTGGCTCATAGTTCACTGCTTCATAATTGGAGTTAATGTTAATCAACAGTGGAGCTTCAGTTTCCTTTCTATCATTATGTTTAAGTTTTTGTTTTATTTATTTTTTATTAAAGTTTATTAGGGTAACAATTACTAGTAAATTTACATACATTTCAGGTGTGCAATTCTGTAATACATCATCTGTATATTACATTATGTGTTCACCACCCAGAGTCAGTTCTCTTTCCATCACCATATATTTTATCCCCTTTACCCTCATCTTCCATCCCTCTCCCCTCTTACCCTCTGGTAACCACTAAACTATTGTCTGTGTCTATGAGTTTTAGTTTCTTCATTTCTTTTTCTTGTTCTTTTGTTGTTTACACTTCTATATACCACATATCAGTGAAATCATATGGTTCTCTACTTTTTCTGTCTGACTTATATATGTACTCCGATTTGCAGCTTTATTTATGGTGGCCAGGACATGGAAACAACCAAAGTGTCCTTTGATAGATGACTGGATGAAGAAAATGTGGTATATATACACAATGGCATACTATTCTGCCATAAGAAAAGATGAAATAGTGCCATTTGCGACAACATGGATGAATCTTGAGATTATTATGCTAAGCAAAATGTTTCAGTTTTTTAAAAATTGACATCCTAAAGAGTTATCTCAAAGGTTCCTCATTTTTTCATTCAGGTAAAAAAGATCTCTTGTATTAATTTTGCAACAGCCTAATGCTATATTTTATGGTAGGAAACAGAATTTATCATTAATGTGTGAAACCACTCTCCCACCATTGAAACCAACCAATCAATAAGAAACCCTTAGAATTATAGAAGGTACACTTTCTTATGCCAGGAAACCTTCTTTACTATTTTAATCCTGAAAAATAAATAAATTTAACCTGAATGACTATAAATGACCAGGAACCAAAGTTTCCCCTTAAATATTAGAAATCCAGCTCACTGTTTCATGACTATAGTGCTTCTTTTATGATTCAAATTCCACTTTCCAAAAGAATGTGGTCATATTGCAAAACACCACCCTTAAAATAAGTGACTAAAGTAGCAAGTCATAGACCTCAAGGATCTTGTTGACTTTCCTATTAAACAACTCAAAGCTATTTCAGAGGAGAGCTTCATATGACCCTTTGACACTACATTAAACATGAAACACTAACTTACAAATTAAGCCAGCCTTGTAAATAAACAGGTGATCCAAACCTCAGGAACCAAAATAAGTTGGGCAGATTAGTAAACATTTAGCTTATAGTTTGGGAAAAAAATTAAGTTAACCTTAAATTACCTCTCCATGATTCTGTAGGAACTGTACATTTCTGTAATCTATCCTCATGTACAAAGCAGCAAATGCAATTTTTCACTGTTTATCATGATCATGTGTCTGTCAGGAAGAAAGGCTGAAATAGCAAATGTTTCCTGCTTCGAGCACAAAACCAATTCTGGTTCTGGGCTAAGGGAACATGTTTGTGGGCTTGGGGGAATTTTTAAAACACTATGTGCAAAGCTGAAATAAGATTTCATGAAACTCCTCTATAATACTAGTGTTGGAGTAGGATCAACTGCTGCCTTTTAAGCAAATCTCGGCAACTCGACCACAGGACTGTAAACCCATGTCTGTCAGCACTGGCTCATCAGGGAATGAAACAGTTTTGTCACTGATTTTCTAAATACATGAAATTAATCCCCTCTAATGCCAAACACTTTTAGCATAGTTATTTCAATGGAGATTTTTCTAAAAGAAAAAGAAAAGTAAAAGTCAGTAAAATGAGTTATCAAATATTATTATTTAACATATATCAGTATAGTACATGCATTGTTAAAGACAACTTTGTGTGTCATTTTTTTGTTTTGTTTTCCATCTCTCCTCAAGGAAATCAGCTCTCCCTTCTTATTTCATGAGAAGGCAGAGGAAGATTTTAATGAGCAAAGATGGAGTAAGAGCAGGCTTGGGAGAAAGGATGAAAAACACAGAAACACAAAGGCACTATCCAGGCACTAAAAATGGCATGTAATTTAATTAGGATGGAGGTGAGGTCATGCAAAAGCTGTAGACACTAGGCTGAAATAAAATCGAACTTCTCCACCTAAGCCTCAGCGTGACTCAGAATCAGGCCCAGCTCCTTGGCATGTGACCAGTACAGTTGCATAGGTGCCCCCTGCTTGAAATTTAATGCTCTCCTATGTGAAATTCTTGATAATTTTATCTTTGAATTGTGCTTTGAAGTGCAGTGAGACAATGGTGTATAGCCTCAGCTCACACTCAGTCTCCCCTCCCACTGCCTGCCCAGGAATGGTTCGTGGCCACTAATTCTTGATACCTGGCATCCTGGGCCCTGCCCACACTACCCCCTGGTCAACCCTGCCCTGAGACTAGGAGCCACAACCAGGCCACACTGCATGGGGGAGAGGCCCACATCCCATATCTGCCATTGCCCTCCGCTCTTGGTTGAGGTGTGTGTGGTGGGGAAGGGGGTCAGGTGTGTGTCCGTGCCACCAAGGGGAGGAGCGAGGCTGTAGTCATTCCACCCGGAGCTGGTAGCACTAATGGCAAATTCAGCAGGCAACTCAGCGGGAGCCTCTCACTGACCCCCAATCCAGGTACTGAGAATTTCTCTGCATGAAGGTTGAAATCACCTGGGCATCGCACATCTGCTGTGGGTTGGGGCAGCAGACCCTCAGGAAGGGAAGATTGACTTCTCTACCTCCAACCAGGCTCCTGCTTTATCACTTTGCACTGAGCTCCACAAATTACGTAGCTGACTCTACTTAAAACCTTTAGTTACCCAGCTTCTCTTCCTGTTTTTGATGACAGCATTGCCCTTCTCCATATCAGCCCGGTTTAGAATCTCTGAGTCATTACTGACTTTATTCTCTCCTAGCCCAAATTCACACCTGCAGGACATCTCCCATATGTCCCCTGCTGTCCATTCCCGCTGTTCCTGCTTTAGTTCAGTTGTTCATCGTGGCTCCACCAGACCATCATTACAGACTCCTAATTATTTTCACAGCTTTGAAACTCTCTTGTTCAGCCTATTCAGCCACTGCCACCAGATTACCCAAAACATCACACCGATCATGCTAGAATGTTTTCAAGGACTCCCTGTGGCCTACTATTAGTGAAGCTCAAATTCTTTAGTCACGTATTCAAGGTCCCTTCTTCTTTTGCCCTCACCTTATTTTTGAATATTCATTGTATAGCATATGCAATACTTCGGCCAAATTAAACCACTCACTGTCTCCTATACGTGTTTTGGGCTTACTCGTCATTGTCTCTGCTGAAGCCATTTTGCTGTACCTGGATCACTTACCCTCACGCCACAGTCATCTCCAACAGTAAAATCTAACCCTTGACCCAGATTGAATGGCACCTCCTCCATGGAGTCTTCCATCATAAGCTCAGTCACAATGTGACTCCATTGTCCTCTAAGAACAATGCCATTTAGTTTGCATCTTTAAGTATGGCTTGGCATTAATTGTTTGTGAATAGTACATGCCTCTTGACTGTAAGCACTTGGAAGGCAAGTAGCATGGCCTGTCACCTTTGTACACCCACAGGCCCCAACCTGAGCCTTAGGTATAATGGGCATTCAGTGTATGTCTGTTGGAACTAATGAATAAATGAATCTGTTGTGTAAATAGATCAGGTTTTCTGAAAGCCTGGCACACCTGTAACCCCTCTGCATCATCTCTGTCCCTCCCTTCAGTTCACCTAACAAAACATCCTGGCTGCTTTTCAAACCCAAAGCCCATCAAACACCTGTGTCATTATTATCAACACTAACAAAAATATCATCTCACACTTTTTTTAATGTTTAAAATGCTATGTTCTATATGCTTTAAATAATCTCAAAGAGAACACCTGTTACTTGAGTGCTCTTATTTTCAACCTCTTGAGGGCATTTTTTTCATTACTGTATTAAAATGGGCTGTTTAATAACTTATAACTGTCAGGGGAAAAGGTAAAGTGCAGTCACTGGGATCCATACTGGGTACCTGAAATGAAACTTTTTTTCCACTTGTAGTTCTGTATTTGTCTCCAAGTTTCAAGTCTGTTTTTTAGGACTAATTGAGGAAAGTAATGAAAAATAATGAGATAAGCTGAGGAGTATTTTTGCTGTCAAAACTTTTCTTCAACTTTAATATTTCATTAACTAGTCTATCCTTGACTCCAGAATGCCATGCTTATTATCATAATCTCATAAGTGTCTTCAATGCCTTTCTCTCACACATATTATGAGCCTCCAAGAGGATCATCAATCCAATTATCAAGTGATTAAAATGTGAAACTCCATGTGTAATTTTATCTTTTGAAGAAAAGGAAGGTACACTGGTTGAACCTGAACAAGAAATACCTTAAAAATATAGTAGTTAATAAAGAATCAGGGAGGATGGTTATATTTTTTACATAGAAACTTTGAGATGTTTACAATATATGATCAGAATTATAATAACATCATGATAAAAGAACATGCATTTGGAAAGTCATCAGTTTTCATTAAGAGAAATCTATAACAGCAGAAAATGGATGGGGAAAATACTAGAACTTGGGAAGGATGCAACATTAATACAACTCTATAAAAAGTTTACATTGCATGAGTTACTATATTGCATGAATTATTAAGAGGAACTTTTGATAGGATAGGCTATGGTCAAGTGTTATCACATTTAGAGAAATCTTAAGCAGAGTAGAAGGGTAAATATTTCTCTATTCTGTGAATGTAAAGCTGGTTTAAAAATATTTAATTTAAGGGTAGAGAAAGATCAGGCTGGTCAAAACATGCTAAGTTCACACCTCAGCCCCAGATAAGGAGAAAAACAATTGAAAATGAGATAAGCAGAAAGAAAAAGAATACTAGCAAACTAGATATCATCATACAAAAGGGTCGGGCAATTAAGCTTGAGAACTTAATTGTCCGACCTTCATAGTCATCATAAACTGCTACCATTTGCTGAGTAATTGCAGTGTGCCAGGTATACTGTTTTAGAGAATTTAATGCAGTATCTCATTTTATTTTTAAAACAACAAATTTTTTTTGCCATCTAGGTGTTGTTATTCCCATTTTGCAAGTGAGGAAATTGAGATCAAGAAATTCTCCCAAGGGCACACTAGTGGTGACCATGATGTACCATAGTAAAGAAAAAAGGAGTTCCCCAAAGGGGAGCATAAATACAATGAAGAAAAACACACTCGGTTAAAAAGATACAGTAGAAGCTAATGGGGAAAGAGCACTTAGAAACTTTCTAAGCCAATTAAAATGAAGACAAGGCGTGAACTAAGGTCTTAAACTGTCAACCCATGTGACACCCTTTCCCCTCCCTGACTTTCTCAGCCCTCCCAACAACTCAGTCTTTACAGCCATCATTACTACCCTGCGGGGGAAGAAAAACAAAATCTCCTTTCCCAATATCAGCTTTCAAACATTAAAAGGCAGCTTTGCTTTACCCTCTGTCTACAGAGAAAGAATAGGGCCCAGAAGAAACATCAGCAGCTGAAAATCTGATTTTTCTATGCCTGGGATAACACCTCTAAGCTACAGTCAGCAGGAAACAAGTTAACTGCTGAGGAAGCCGGGAATTATGCTCTTGAAGAAAAGACAGTATATAAACAGTATCAAATAAAAGTTAGGAACTGAAGGAGGGGAGTAAGAAATAAAAGCTATATAAATGGCAGAAAATCAATTGGTGAAGAAAAAGAAAAGGCAAGAATGAGAAAAGACTATAAGCCCAGGCTATCACAAATATCATAAACTAGGGAGGGATTATTGTTTAGCCCAAACACACACAAAGGATGTGGAAATACTGGGAAAGAAAAGAGTTTGTTCAACGTTTTACAGAATCTTCAACATATCAATTATTAAATGCTTTTATTTCTTCCAGTGCCTTTCTGGGATTGTAGAGAAATAGACACTTGTTAAAGATCATTCATTGATCATCTGACCTAAACCTATCAGTCTTCAAGAAGGATATCATGAATAATGCACCTAATCAATAACAAAAGGTTAACCGAAATGGTATTTTGACAGGCATCCCTTAACATTAAAGTGTTATATTGACAGACACCTCACAAAAACTTGAAACTTGGTTTCAGTACAAGCTAGTCAATTTTCTATGTAAAATTGTCAACTTAGAGATGAAATAGAGAAAATTTTACCTTTATTATGCTTCCCACCACTTTTGCTATTCTGATCAACAGCAACCAAACCCTAGAAAAACGTGTAGCTCTATTAGACAACTGGAAGAAGTGCTCATCTAATACTTTCATAACCAAGGATAAGAAACTTTCAATTCTTATGAACCCTGCAGAAGTCTCATAGAAAGTAGCATCCAGTTTCACCATGTTCAGGGAATAGATATAAAGAAATTAGGACTGGCTTTCAGATTCAGGATCTAACATCAAGTTCAAATCACTGTGAAAATGAAAGGCTTAGAAATGCCAGATGACAGCATGTTGTTGGGTTTCCTTTTCCACTTGAAACTAAAATGTTTATCCTGCTCATTGCCTTCGGAGTTGCTAAAAATTTATCAATTTTTTATTTGTTCCACAAATGAGAAAAACTCCTGCTCATTCTGGTCAAAAGCTGACTGCAGATAATGCTGTATTCCAGCCTGAAGATAAATAACCCCTCTATTTGTCCAACCTCTTTAAACTGAACAACAAAAAACAGTTAAAATAGATGGTAAAAAGGGTCAAACAGATACAAATGGGTCAGAGGCCCATTCTTCCCCTGACTTGCCTCTCTGCCTCTTTTTCCCCACCTTGGAACTCCTGCAACTGTAAGCTAGAGAAGGGGACAGGAAAATCGGCACTTGGTTCCCTTTCCAACCTTGAATGAGAACACACTACATTGCTGTCCCCCAAAAGACATCAGAGACATCAACATGCCCATTTCCTTCAGACTAACACTGGAATCTGGAGTAGAAATCTTTCTCTAGCACCTCACGAATGCATTCTCAAACCATACACTGGTATTCTTAAAGGCAAAGTATCTTGACAGAGAAACAGGTGGTATTATTTGGATGCAAAATGTAGCCCATGCGCTGTATGAATTTTCCACAAGCCACTGTGTGTTAGGAAAAGACCATGACATCAAAGATGGTGTAGAAACATTCTAACTAGTCTAAATTCAGAAGGAATTTCAAAAGCAAGATTTATATTGTAAAGAGTCTAAATTAATGTGCTCCTGGATGCCAAAGGGTAAGTGATGGCTTGGCTCCCAGGCCAACGGGGCTCTGGAAGGGGTACCATGCGAAGTCCTACCTGGTAGGCATCAGGAATGTTGACTGTCTCTCCATGCTCCCCGACATAGCCAATGATGCCTTTGCCCCAGGGGACCTGCACCTCGTTTGAGTTCTCTGTGCCGCTGCATGGCAGCAGTGGGGTTCCTGCATGCACGTCAAAGAATTTGGAGACCAAACTCTTCTTGCCGGCAGCTGCCCCTTCCACCAGGAAGAGAGAGCAGCGGTCAGCATCCACCATGAGGCAGACAAAGATGAGGATCTTGTAGCTCAGGCTGGTAAGGTCAAGATCATTGGAGATATCCTTGACCAGTTCCAGGAAGAACTGACGCTCATTATGCTTTTTGAGGTGGCACTTGTAGTCCATAGCTGTAGGGGGATATTGAGGCAAATTCACCCTGGATTCCAGCAGGGCACTGAGAATATGGGCTGTGGTGGGGGGCAGAGAGCTGGCCTTCCGGAGAAGCGCCCTCCGCCGCACACTGCTCAGGGGCTCCTGGGCTCGGGAGGTCACTTGTTCATCATAGGTCCTGTTCACGTGGATGGCTTTGGAGCGGGCAAAACTCTTCCTTAGCTCCTTCTGAGAAGCTTTTCGCTGCAGGCTCCCATCACCCCGGGTACCGCTGGCCCAGCTGGGACTCAGAGGAACCCCACCACAGTCCCCCGCACCTGGAGTGGGCTGGTTGTTGGCAGAGCCATTTGGTCCAGTGCCACCGCCAACGCTTCTGCTGCCTCTGCCACCGCCGTGGGCCACGCTGCTGATGCCAGCCAGCGCCGGCCTTGAGTCTAAAGCCCCCTGGCTCTGACTGTGCCTCTGCAGCCACTTCTCCACCAGCTCCTGCTTCCCCTTCCTCATCAAGTAATCTTCAAACAACTCTGGATGCCTGTCCAGGAAAGTTTCCACCTCCTCAAAGTCCAGGCGGGAAGCTGTCATGGTCCCAGAAACAGCTTTCCCTTCCTCTCCACACTTGACCCAAATGTTTACCTGGCCCAGCCCTCTAGCTGGTCTTGCACATGTCTACCCCAACCAGGATTCCCAGCTCTGTCGAGAGTCTGCGGAGCAGCGGATTGCTGAGGGGCTGGGAGGTGCCCCTTCCTTCCGGCTCAGAGAGTGGCTGGCTCGAACCCCACCCCCTTGTCCTGCCACTCCTGCTCTGCACAGGTGCCGTGGCCACAGCTCCTGCTCTGGAAGCCCGGAGCTATCGCTGCTCTTGTTCTAGCTGCAGCTGCCGCTGATGCCGCCGCCGCCGCCGCCGCCGTAACCGGAGGAGTGGACCACTGTGAAAGGGAGGTAGGGCAGGACACGCCCCTCAGTGAGGCACCGAGCCGGGAGGGAGGAGAGAGGGGGGAGAGGGAGATGTGAGCCCCAGACCAGCCAAAGTCCACCGCCCAGGATGCCAGGCGGTTCCTGGAAGAGCCTCTAGACGCCTGAATCGGGGACTGGGAGCACGGCCGGTTTCTGATTGTAACACGATTTGAGGGGGAGACGCACCTTGGTCCTTCCCCCTAATTCTATCCTGACCTCCCCAGCCCTTCCTATTCCCGGGCACGTAATCCTCCAGCGTTTCAAGGAGGCCCCGCGGGAGCCTACTGGGATCCCCAAGTACAAGGGTAGTGTTGGGGTTTTGCGGGAATCAAGACCCAGAAGCTGACTCCAAGGAAATGAGGATGCTCCGAGACAGGCAGGGTTATTTTTCTGGGATGTGGCTGTGGAATGCTGGTTCCTAGGATTCCTGGGACTGCCAGGTAACACTGCCCAGCTCCTTGTGGGTGTTCAGTAAATATTAATGGAATTGGGTTTACCCGAAATTAGTAAATGAACTTGAACCAAATTCATGGATCTGGGGTTGGGGAGGGGAGCGGGTTAGTACAAGTAAAACACAGTAACTTGGGTTAGGGACCCTCCCTAACAGGGGCATATAGCAAAGTGGACTTGAGGGTCTCAGGGGCTTCTTTCCAAGCCAGTCCTGCATACTGGGTGATTTCTCTTCTTTTCATAAACGGCTTGCCATCTCCTTTCTCCACCAGGTCTGTTTAGGACACCAGTGCTTCCTTTACTCTCAGTGTCCTAGGGCTTGTGGGTAAGATTCCTCCTCTGTGGGAAGCTTTTCTTTCTCCTGCCCTAGGGATGCTCTAGGTCCAGCTAGTCTCAGCTAGTTAGGCTGAGAATAACATCCGGTTTCCCTTGGGCCTTTTCCAAACCTGGTTAAACGTAAGTGATTTGCCAATTAAGAAGAGCAGGCTGATAACACCTTCTTGAAGCCCAAGGGTCTCCTCTTATGTGAAAAACAAAAGCAGTTGGAGAACCATCCAGTTCCCTGGCTCAGCAGGACCATCTACAATACAAGTGCTCTTACAGGATGCTTGTGAAGTGGTTAATGGAAAAGAGGGGCAGAGCAGGGTAGCGACTTTTACAACGTGGGGGGCACACAGAAGTGACTTGCATAGTAAGTAAAGCTTACTCCCAGATGTCCTCAGGCAAGGTATATGGAACACTAGCTATGTGTTGATCACTTTAAATTAACATATGAATGTAATCCTCACAACAGGCTTATGAGGTGGGGACTCTTATTTTCCCATTTGAAAGATGTGGAAACTGAGAAATTGAGTGACTTACCCAAGGTGCACAGTCGGTCTGTGCCAGAGCTAGGATATGGATACATTCAGTTTGGCCTCAGAGTGAGGCACACTCTTAGCCACATAACTGGATTGTCCTCCACCTGTGTCAGCTAAGTCCTATATGTGCCAGGGTTTGGGCCAGTCACAGAGATGCAGGGACTAGGACAGAAGGCTCTCTAAGCATTCCTCTGACAGCATCAGGAGGAGCTGAGAGGAGGAGAGACACCTGTTCAAAATGATCAAGGGCATGGCCTTGGCACTGGGAATGCAACTGTGAAAAAAGACCCTGCTTTCACGGAGCCTACCTTATGGTGGGGAGACAGCCAATATACAAATAAGAAAATAAATATATAAAATAAGAAAGCATCAGTGATAAATGCTATGAAGGAAAACAAAACTTGGCAAAGGACTAAATAAAGGGATGAGGTCCTTCCTGAGGAGGGGACACCTGAGCAGAGATCTGGTGGAAATGAGGGAATGCAATAGGTTGATACTTGTATCTGGGGAAAACAGTGAGAGAGTGTACCAGGTAGAGGGAGCAAGTGCCAAAGTTGTGAGATAAAATGTGTTTGGACTATTGAAGAGCTAGCATGAAGACCAGCTAGAAGACAGTGAACCAAGCATAGAATACTGGTAGTTTGGCACCAATTGTATTGTTTTTGTTATTATCATTATTATTATCCTAAAGGGTGTGGAAACCTCCCTGCATGTGGCCACATCTCTAGTAACTCGAGTGATCCAACAGTCAAGATGGTCAGAGTGGTGTGCTAGAACTGGCTTGTAGGAGCTCAAAAGAGCCTATTTTAGCATATCTTTCCAGCTCCACGTCCAGTGACATGGCTGCAGTCAGCTGTGATGTATTTACACCATCGAAATCAACAAATGCTATGAGTGGAATCTAAACAAAACAAAATAAACAAAAACACAACAAAACAAACTCATAGATATAGAGACGAGACTGATGTTTACCTGAGGGGAAGGGAGTGGCAAAATGGGTGAAGGGAGTCAATTGTATGGTAAAGGATAGTAACTAGACTTTTGGTGGCGATCATTTTGTAGTTTATACAAATGCTGAATTACAATGTTGTACACCTTAAACTTATATAATGTCATCCACCAATTTTACCTAAAAATATAAAATAAAAAACCCCACAAATGCTATGAATCAGGATTTTGTGTGCCAGATTGCTAGTTATATTAAACATTTACCAGCATTCAGTGGAAACAATTCAATTGTCCACCAAATAATGAATAAATAAATAAATGTGGCATATGCATATAATAGAATATTATTTAGCCATGACAAAAAAGAATGAAGTACTAATGCATGCTACAACTTGGATGAAACTTGAAACCAGTGAGCAAAGTGAAAGAAGCCAGACACAATGAACCACATTTTATATGATTTCATTTATATAAAATATCCAGAATAAGCAAATCAATAGACACAGAAAGTAGATTAGTGGTTGTCAAGAGATGGAGGAAAGGGGAGATGGAAAGAGAGAGGGGTGACCACTAATGAGTAATGAGTAATGGTTTCTTTTGGGGGTAATGAAAATGTTCTAAACTTGACTGTGGTGATGACTGCACAATTCTGTGACTATATGAGAACCATTGACTTGTACACTTTAAATGGGTGAATTTTGTGGTATATTAATTATATCTCAATAAAACTATTATAAAACAACAACAAAAACCATTTACCAGCACACAAGTGGTCAGAATATAGTAGCAGTGTTGTACATGGAGGCACAAGAAAAGCACAAAGCATCCTCAATGAGGGGAGCGAAGTAGATCAGCCCTGTCCTGCCTGGAAACAGAAGGTTTAATAAATAGACATTTCTTTAAATCCATCCTCCATGTATTCATTATACAAGCAGTTGTTTAGCATATATTGTGTTTCACACTCTGGGGACAAAAGAAGACAGACGAAACATCTGCCTTTGATTGGAGACTTCACCGTCTATAGCACCAAGAGCAGTGGTAGTAGAAAAGAATAAGGGGAAAGGTAGGAAAATGAATTAAGCGTTTCTGGTTTGGTTTTGAACCAGCTATAGCTTTGTTCCCTCCTTGGTTCATGAGGTCACTGAAGAAGTCGATGGTGGGGAAGAAAATGAGGTGACAGAGAGCACTCATAAAATAGTCCAGGGGTTGAGACAGAGGGCTGCATAATAACATGTGTGGTGATATGGCCCCAATCACCATGTCCTCTTTATTCTCAGTATGTAGAATGGTATCTGTATTAGTCATGGTCTTAACAGGAAACAGAGTACACTCAAAGTTAATTCCAAGAGGGTAAATTTACAAAGAGATTAATTATAAAGGTGGAGTACAGATAAACCACAGGGATAGTGAAGGAACTTGGGACTTGCAGCAGCAGAGAAGCCACCACCCATAGACCTGATGGCAGGGGGCAGAAATAGGTTCCCAGGGCCCTGGAGAGGCTTGTGAAGTGACAACTGCCTTGAAAGGACCAGTGATGGCCAGTCAAAGGACATTGACAACTCAAGCTTACCTCAAAGGAGAGGGGTCAGGAATACATACCTCCATTCCAGCCTCCTCCTTCCCTCCTATCCTGACCAGACCCAACCAGGAGCTAGAGAGCACTGGAGCTTGTTG
>NW_017731562.1:1375718-1378826 GCF_001890085.2 Hipposideros armiger
TTCTGCTCACCTGCGAATTCCATCAAAACTGTCTATAATACACTCTGTAACAGAACCCTCTAAGGACACTAACTATGAAAAGGTATGATATTGTGAAGATAGATGAGTCAGCTCAAGGAAGAAGCTCTGCAGACTCTCTCCCTATCTATCTCTCCCCCTTTCCACCAAATCACAATATAAATATTGACCAAGTAGCCTCTCAGTGGAGAAGATTAAGGGGGCTTTCTATTTGTACTTTTCGAGAATAAAGTGTCCCTTTTTTATCAAAGTATTCATTACTTTATCAGTACCATTGTCAAGTAGCATTTATTGAGCACTCAATGTGCAAAGCACTGGGTTACATGCATGATAACTTTTGTTATTTCAAAGAGGGCCCATTAAATTTTAGTACTGGATAGAAACTTAGAGACCATCTAATATTCCAATTTCATTTTGCACGTGTGGAACTTGAGATCTAGAGCAGGCACATAACTCCTACAAAGTCACCTGCCAAGTACAACCTCTTATCTGTCCTAGTTCCATCCCACCCTTACCAACATCTCATAACTTGATACCAACCTCTTGAAGCCTAATGCACTTCTGTCCTAGGCTTCTCTCTTAAGCATTCCATCTCCTAAAACAGACTTGCATTGTGTGACCAATAGGCATCATCAGAAAGGTTGATGCAATTTTCAAAATGAAACATTCCCCTCAAAAAAAAAATTAAAATTGACATATTATTATTTTAGGAAATAGGAGTCTACAGGATCAAACAAAAGATGGGTTATTCCAATTCCAAAAAGATGAAAAGTCACTGAACTAAATTCCACAGGGATGTTTGTCTTTATAGGAATTTAATATCAGAAATGGTCATAGTCTGTGCCAAATCCCAAACCTGAGGTGCTGTAATAGTGGGTTTCTCTAGAGAAACAGAACCACTAGGACTTTAGAGAGAGAGGATAGATAGATGATAGATAGATAGATAGATAGATAGATAGATAGATAGATAGATAGACAGATAGATAGATAGACAGACAGGTAGAAAAGGAGGAATTGGCTCACATGATGAGAAGTCCCACAATCCACTCTCTACTCACTGGGAAGCCAGGAAAGCCAGTGGTAATTTTGTCTGAGTCTGAAGGCCTGAGGATAAGAGGAGCAAATGAGGCAAATCTCAGTCCACAGGCAGCAGATGAGATGGGCGCCAAATTCCTTCTTCCTCTATGTTTCTTGTTCTAGTCAGGCCTTCAGGGGAATAGATGATGCCCAGCCACATGGGGGAGGACAACCTATTTTACTGGGATCACCAATTCAAATGCTAACCTCATCCAGAAACACCTTTACAGACACACCCAGAAACAATGTTAAATCTGGGCACCCCATGGCCCATTCAAGTTGATACATAAAATTAACCATCACAGGTGCCTTACCTGGTTTCAAATTTTGTAAGCACCTTTTTCCCCTGCTCTCTGTATGGAGGATCTCACGTCTGTTTAAATTGTCATTCCCTATCCTAGTCGTGAGCTCTCTTTAATCCAGTGAAATTTTGTAACTCGCAAGAAAATAATAAATATATAAAATAACTGTGTGGATTGATATCTGCCAGGCAGGGCAAATTAGATTAGCATTTCCAGCTGGGCATTTGGGAATGAAGTATATTCCTTTCACTGCAGGAGAAGAAATTGTGCATGTAAATTCTGAAGCATGTATTTCCATGCTATTTGGACAAATACGGTTGTGTTACAAAGTATAATTGACCAAATTCCTTGTATCATTAACCAAATTAACAAATTTTATTCAATAGCTCTTATGCTCTTGGCGATAATCATGTACAATAAATTACAATGGTATAATTATTGTTTAAAATATTTGAATGTTGATTTTTTTAAATTATTCCATTTATTTACTCTATTTCAATTGTATTTTTCTTTCCCTTCTCTCACTACTAACATTTTCTTTTTAAAAGATTTTATTGGGGAATTGGGGGATGGGAACAGACAAGTTGCTGTCCTTTTGTTCTTCAGTCTAGTTGTGGAGGACGTTGCTTCACTGGCCCAAGTTGGTA
Source organism: Hipposideros armiger (assembly GCF_001890085.2). Lineage (NCBI taxonomy): Eukaryota > Metazoa > Chordata > Mammalia > Chiroptera > Hipposideridae > Hipposideros > Hipposideros armiger. The sequence continues at coordinate 1,377,763 of NW_017731562.1, forward strand.
CCATCATTGCGCTCTTCCTGGGTGAAGCAGATCAGTCGCTGGCTTCTGGACGGCTGCTCACGCTGGTTGCTGGTTACACACGGTAGCCCATGGCAACCCACTGCAGCAGGGGCTGCAGCCTATGCCGTCGTCGCAACTCAGGCAGCCCAGCTCCAGGTTGAGCTGTTGTTCAGCATCTTAGCTGTAGAGGGCAGTGTCACTGGCCCTCATATGTGGGATCTGAACCAGGGCCCTCTGGCATCTCAAGCCAGTTCTTAACCAATGCGCCACTCAGCTGGCCCTCACTTTTTTTTTTTTAGCTATTTTTCCCCAAAGTATCTTTGAACAATATATAGTTCTCATACTTAACCTTCAGGGACCTCAGTTTCCTTGGTTTAATGCTCCCACTCCTGGGCTGTCTGATACAGTGTCCACTAGCCACATGTGGCTAATAAAATTTTAACTAATTAAAATTAAATTAAATTATAAATTCAGTTCCTTGAGAAAACTAGTCACATTTAAGTGCTCGATAGCCATATGTGGCTAGAGATTACTATATTTGACTGTGTAGATATAGAACATTTCCATCACCTCAGAAAGTTGTACTTGAGAATGCTGCTGTAAGATCATCTTAGCCCTAAGATTTTGTGTTTATTCACCAATATCATCAATGGCCTTCTCACTACCAAATCTAATGGCCCATTTTAATTCATCATAGTTCTATGATAGTCCTCTCTTTTTGAAACTTCTTCTCAACAGCACCATTTCCTGATTCTTTATTTGAATGGATCTGAATTAAATTCTCTCGAAACAGTGATTAACCGTTATTCCTCAGTTTATCTCACTAGTGTTTCCACCTCCTGAGGCCTTCCTTAATTGTTGCAATTATTCATTTAAGGTCTATTCTCGGGACTTCAATTGCCATCTCCTGTTTTTATAGTCCCCAATATATAGTTCCAAGGTTATTCAGTCTTCTATCAGCAGATGTTATCTTAGACGGGCTTCCACAAGAAAGTATCATAGATGAGGTGTCTTACACAATAGAATTTTTTTTCTCATCATTCAGGAGGCTGGAAGCCTGAGAT
>NW_017731562.1:1383033-1383871 GCF_001890085.2 Hipposideros armiger
AGCTTCAATGTATAAATTTTGTGGGGATGCAAATCTTTAGTCCGTAACAAATAAATAGCAAACCACCTCAAAACTTAGTTGCTTAAAACAAATATTTTTTTAACTTATCAAAATTCTGTAGGTTGACCAGTGGTTCTTTTGCCCCACCTGGTATTACTAGCAGGGGTCACTCATGTGGCTGAATTCAGCTGGCAGCTGGGCTGCACTGGAAAGTCCAAGAAGGCCTCTTGCACGCACCCTGCGGGCCTTGGTACTGGGGCATTCAGTTCTCCTCTAGGAGGCCTCTTGTCACATGGTATCGCATTCTCCAGGTCTTCTTCACACGGCTTCTCTCTGCAGTAAGGCAGCCTGTCCTCTCTTATAATGTGGCAGCTGGTTCCAAAAGGAAGGGTTTCAAGAAGAAAAACCCAATGTGCAGGAGCTTCTCAAGACTGCATCATACTTGTTAATGTCCCATTGCCAAAAGCCAATTACACAGCCAAGTACAGAGTCAGTTAGAGGAGGGACAAGGATGTAATTACTCACAGGTGTGGTTCTCTAGGAGCTGTCAATTGAACAGTCAATCACACAAGCTTTATCCTGAACCCCCAACCCACATTTCCAACTGCTACAAGATATTTGCTCCTAACTGTCTCACAGACGTCTCAAATTTATCATTTCCAAGGTCATTCTCACTCCTCCCCACCTTAACTCATTCAATCCCATATATTTTACCCCAGCAATTTCTCTTTGAGTCCAGCTCCTGTTCTCCAAACCCACTTGCCTTAACTGAAGCCTTCATTATCTGTCCATTCTCTACCAAATAGTACTGTCTTCCACATAACAAGTATAATAATGG
>NW_017731562.1:1385252-1385962 GCF_001890085.2 Hipposideros armiger
AAATATATACTACACATTATTCATAAAACATTTATGTTTTAATGTCAGAATTTATTTTTCCAAAATAAATACATCAAAATTGAAGACAGTTTTAACTTTGAGAAACTATGAATCTCTTGCCAAATTAATCTTACCAACATAGAATATAATGTGAAATAGTAGTCAACATTCTGGAACTAATTAACTATCGTTCTGGAAACTCTAATTACATCACTGCTATGTGCTGTAAGAACATATAATGAAAGTAGTTCTGTGCTTTGTGCAACCAGTCAATCCAAGCTAAAACCTGATGCTGGATATTTCTCCTGAAATTTAGCCTCTGAAATATTTTCTCACTTGTGTATATTATTTTCAGCATAAAACTTGTTTCTGATTGAGACTCTTATATGCATCAAATATTTCTTTACCAGTTATTTTATCACCAAGAGATAGGCCAGTTTAAATGTCTTTCCAGATATCAACATTATCAATATAGTAAACAGAGAATAAACAAAAGATCATCCAAATTATTAACGTCATTCCATAACACAATAATAAGAGAAAGAATGTGGTCAATTTTATTCTTTCAGCCAAATACTCTTTTGAGCACAGTAAAATGTACCATTTGTTAACAATCACCAAAACAGGCATCTTTCTCAGCCTAGCTGCTTTTTCTTTTACTCGTTCATCCATCTCTTCAGATTAGACATCACCAAATTTTCTCTGTTAAA
>NW_017731562.1:1386640-1388230 GCF_001890085.2 Hipposideros armiger
TGGTGGTTGCCAGAGGCAAGGGTTGGGGGAGTGGGCAAAATGGTTGAAAGTACAAACTTCCAGTTATAGAATAAATAGGATTTAAGGTACAGTATGAATTCTGTAAGTAATAATACTGTATTGCTTGTTTAACAGTTGGTAAGAGAGTAGATCTTAAAAGTTCTCATCACAAGAAAAAAATATTTGTAACTATGTATGGTTGTTAGACTTATTGTACTGATTGTTTCTCAATCAATACAAATATTGAATCATTATGTTGCACACCTGAAACTAATGTTATATGTCAATTACACATCAATAAAAAATAAAATTTAAGCATGGTTTTTAAAAAAAAGAACAGAGGAAAATTAACACCTAGGGTGTGATTGGTCAGATATATTGAAGAGCGAAGTGGCTGGGTTCTGAAGTGGAAATATGAACAAAGGAAAGGTACATTTTTGTTTACAGTAGGTGGCATTTTGTTTGCCATTATTCACTACCTTCTTCTAAAAGGGTGACATACTACTGATATGTGACTTGCCATTCCTCCTACAGAGGGAATATATTTCCTCACCTCACTTACATTGGGCCTGGCTGCTTAACATGTTTTGGTCATTGGAATGTGAGCACACAGGATGTATGACCCTTCTGAGCAGGAGCTTTATGAAGCGTCAGGAGCTTGCTTCTTCCAGGGCTCTTGATCTTGCCCTCTGCCACAAGAACAGGCATGTCCTGTATAGGCACTTCTCCTTTAACTGGGGTCCCAGAATGAGAAGACACTTGGAGCAGAGCCACAGGGGACCACAGGCTACATGCCATGTGAATGAGAAATAAATGTTTTGTTGCTGCCAGCCTCCAAGATTTTGTAACTACGGTAAAACCTTGGATTGCGAGTAACGTGGTTTGCGAGTGTTCCACAAGACGAGCAAACATTTCTAATACATTTTAACGTGGTAAACAAGCGATATCTTGCCATATGAGTAGTTTGTTTCTGGAATGAATTACGCTCGCAAACCAAGGTATTACTGTATAGCAAAGTTGACTAATAGAGAAATTGGTACCTAGAAGTGGGGTGCTGCTTTGTGGCCTTCAGCACCAGATAGTAGGTGGCATGGAAACTTTTACTCAGAGCTAGAAGAATGGCTACCCATATTATAGAGAGAGCAAATATTTGGTGGAATTGTCCCCTGCGATAAGGTGAATAAAAGGTAATAAACTTAATGAATTTATGGCTTTGGGTGAAGAGATTGCAAAACAAAATTTTACTACTGACCTTGATCATTACTAGCTGTATTTAACAAGGTTCTACAAAAGAGGTGAGCTCAGGAAATGACTGGCTTATGAATAAGCAGGATGCAAGGAAAACTAGAGAATCCAGAAATCCTAGGAGTTGCCACACTAAAAGCTACAACTCTTTCTCATTTTCAGATGAAATTTAAAAATACTCTGCAACAAAGGCCAAATGAGACTCAGTCTTAGGGAGAAAAATGACTCAAGAAAAAGAATGTAACTCCATGAAAGCCTGGCAAGCACTGGTAAGTACCACTGACAAAAATAATAAAAATTGAAGAAATTTTTGGAGATAGTTTTATTGTCAGAAGCACCACCATC
>NW_017731562.1:1390537-1421249 GCF_001890085.2 Hipposideros armiger
ACAAGGCAGGCAGTTAGAGGCAGGCATTGGGTCTCTGCATTTCTGCATGTCCCACAGGGTGCAACCGCCAAGGGGACATCCCCTCTCCACCCAAAACTCCCCTTTGTATTGTAATTACCTACCCCTGTGGGAAAACAAATGGGTACAACTAGATCAGACCAGTCACTCGTACCTGGGCAGTACATCCTGTCAATCACAGGTGCCAATCAAGTGGTCCCACGCCCTTAGGGGAACAGCCCATTCTAGAGAAAGGGGATAAAAACCCCAAGTCCTGGAAAGTTCGAGCCTTTTCCCCTTTTTTCCTTTTTAGACGCCTTGTTCTCTTTACCGCTTATTCCTTTTCGAGCCCTTTGAGCCTCACCCTTGTGCGTGGCCCACTCCAAACTCTTTGAAATGTAATTTCTTTTCTAATAATGGGCCCTTGAGCTATTCTCTACTGCTCAGGCCTACTTCTACTCTTTGAAATGTATTATCTTTTCAAATAAACTACTTTTTCAGTGCTTTACTCTGGCATCTTGTTCAATTCCTTGCTCGAGTTGCCAAGGACCTGGATTTTGCACTGAAAAGGGCCCACTTAACGACAACAATGTGACACCCTGCCTGTACAGTCGTGCTCCACTCCCATCTGCCCCTATCCTACTACCATCCTCTTTTGTGTTTAAGGAGGGCCCCACTTTTTGGGGACCAAAGAATTCAGGCTGAAGAATGACATGAAATTGTGGCTTCGAATTCTCAAGGTGATGATAATGACCACTGAGTGAAAAATACAAAGAAAATTTGATTCTAAATTCCTACCCATGTTAATATTTTAGAAGAATGTGATAATAAGGGAGAGAACAAGCAAATAAAATACTCTAAAATCATGCTGTATTATACACAATTTCATTCACCTAAAAAAAGAAAAATCATTTTTCTTGAAAAATAAATCATATGGTTGGGTTGTTCTCCCCCACCCCCCCAAGAACCACTGACTAGAGATTTACATCTGGGAAGTACTTTACTTGCTAGTGTGAATGAAAAATTTTAAGAACACAGGAAGTAACAATGTTCCACTGTTTTCTGAAGAGTTCTCTCTGTTCCTTCTGAAACACACATAATTGCCAAGTTAAATGATCTCACATTTTCACTTTAATTAAATGAAACAATACTGTATTCCTCCAGATCCATATCAAGATATATATAAAAATTGCCTATGCTAAAAGCAATAAATGTGTATCTTATATAACCATCTGTCTGCAATACTTTTCAAATATATTTTGGTTGATATGCAATCAGTATAACACTTCCCAGCCAACTGAAGTCTCCTGGTTCCTGTTAATAGGCCCATAAAACAAGGGTACTTACTTTTTCTTTCAGATGTTATGTTCATAGGAAACTGTTCTCTGATGAACATGAATCTTTTTCCTAATGAATCTTTAATTAAAGTTTCAGAAACACTGGCAGACTTAAATAACTTAAAAACTTTAGATCATTGAACAGTTCATTCTTCTTTCCTTTGCTCTGTCAGGGCGTACCAAATTTAGGTTGAGCGCACAACCCTCGTTGCGTTTCCATTTATGTATTTGCAAGCAGGTACGGTGCATAGATATGACGCCTGTAGCCAGTGGGCTTTGATCGAGTAAAGGAATGTACCACAGTGAATGAGGTGAATGAGGTCGTTATTAGAGGGATGGGACCCTACACAATCTGGGGAGAAGCTGATGAAATAAAGAACCAGAGCAAAGCCACTAAGATCACAGAGGGGAGCTAGTGAAGACTGGTGGGTTGTTTGCGCTGCATCTGGCGGAGAGCCTACAGTTGCTGTAGGTCAGCAGGGCAGGTAAGCAGGAAGCACAGCCAGGAGCAAAGTAGGAAGAACAAGGACATACCTGTGAGGATAACCTGGTCCCCAAGTTCTGTTTCTCACCATTTTAAACCCTGGCTATGTGAATGACCTGAAGAAGCCAGGCCCTCCCCTGTCAACGCTGCACACACTCCAGGCCCAGAACTCAGAGAGGCTGAGAGAGACCTGGTGAGAGCTGAAGAAGCTGAGTGCCCAGCGGGTGCCCCACCACATGAAGGCCACTATCCACAGTTCAGTGACAAGCGTGAGTTGCACCTGGGCCCTGCACTGACCTTACAAATGTAAAAGCTTCTGCTAATGCCACTGCTTTCCAAACCTCAAGCAGATTTCTCATGTAACCAGCCCTAACCTGGAACCATACAGACAAATGCATTCTGGCAAAAACAGTTCCAGCTTAGCCTAATTGGCACAGGATAAAATTAGCACAGTGCCCAGAAGTCCCTTCATGTAAATTGATCCTAAATGGATTTAAGCTTCTCAGAGACAACATAATAAAGCCTATTATAATATAGAATTTTAATTACTGCATTTATTTGCAAATCTTCCTCCAATTTTTCTCTAATACCAGAAACATCATTACCAGCAATATATATATATATACATATATATATATGTGTGTGTGTGTATATATATATATATATATATATATATATATATATATATATTGCTCTTTCTAGGATAAGTATAAATGCAAATCAACATTCAATATCACATCACTAACCGAACAATTTTTATAATGAAAGGAATCTACTTAATACGTCTCCATTTCCACCCAACTGCCTTTTATCATCTCAGCACCTTCCTTCTACTTCTCTTAACCCAAAAGTATCTGAACTCCAAATAGAAGGCCTCCCTGCAACGTGGCTTTCTGTCAAAAGTCCATCTGTCAGGTTTGTAAAAATCTGAACTGTAACTATGAGTATGAATTAAGTTCAAGTTCCTTCTCACAGTTTTCTGTCTCATGTAAATTAGCCTGTGAGGTATGTCACCTAATTCCATGTCCTTGCAAACCCAATTCAGCTCTGAGATGACATCCCTACTATACCCCTGGAGTCCCTACAGATGTCTCTGCCCCATCCTAGAATTTTTCCAGGGAGAGAGTAACAAGTCCAGCTTTGCCTGGTGTCCCTTGGCTCTCAGGGCACACACTCCTACTGGCACTGGGCTCCAGGACTAGTATATTCTCTCCCACTTGCCAGAAGCATTAAAATTGAGCCCGGCACTTAGTTGATTTAATAGATAGAACCTTCTGGAAATCAGCTTTTTCAACTATGTTCCCTCACTTTGGAAATGTTTTGTTAGGTTATCTTTTCAGTAGTGGCATCTCCTTATAAGTTAACTAGTAACATATTATCCCTGTGATATGGCGAAAAGTCACCAGGAATTAGAGTAGAAGATCCAAGTTTTGTTTTTGGCACGCGATCTCTCTATGTAGCCTCAATATAGAAGGTAAAAGTCCTCCTTATGTGGGTGTGAGTTGTAAAGTGGAAATGAAATAATGGATGTCCCACCCTCACCCATACTGACCCCTAACCAGTCTATTACCCACCTCTTGGGTAAGGAAACAGGTTCTCCTTCTTGCATTGGTCATACCATGTGGGTGACAGAGTGCTCGTGGATTGCATAGCCACTTCAGGGGCTGCTTCACACCACACAGTCCCTGATGTGAACCTGCTCCACCACGCCTCACTCACACTGACTGTGAAGTGGGAGGTCTTTCCACATTAATGACGAGGGATATTTTGTTCCCCTTCTCTCTCAGGGTCCCTGCTATCCCTCCCTGCAGTCCAGCTTTACATGACTCAGGATTAGAGGGTATCATAAAAAGATTAATACAAAAAGATTATTATGTTATATAAATGTCTATTAATATGGAATATACTTTCTCTCTAGGTTTTATTTTATATGTCACCCATGATCAACAATTGGCGTTTTTCCTCCCAATAATATTCCTAAGGTAAGATCAAATATTTGATTTCATTTTCCCTACTTTTTTTTCTTAAGTATTATTTATAATAAAAGGCAAACACATAACCAAACATAGCTTAATAAAAACTAAAGCTAATGTCTGCTATATTTACATTTAAATTACAGAGAAATGAGTATGTGGAAGTTATCTCCATCATCAATAGCAGTTGCTAGGCTTACAAAATATTTTGCATGTGTGGAGGCCACTGAAGCACAATAGATTTCAGTTTCCTTTACTCTCCTCCTCCATCCTGACCTACCACATCCTTAGTGAGCAGACAAAAATAAGTGCAGACTCTGATGGGTATTTCCTCTGTAGATTACACATAATAAAAAATATCTGTTATTTTAAAATGTTAAACTTACTATAGGCTGGTCAAGAAAGATCAAATATGATTTCTTTAAATATACAATATTTGAAATTGGTAAATTTTGGCTTATAACTAATTTTTTTTTTAAGTTGCAAGAGCATTTCATGAAGATGTTGCCTGTTTCAAATACTGAATAAGATCATCTCTCTCACTCTTCTTTTTAAGACCAGCAAAGATCATTTTAGTTCCAGAGGTATATTTCTTTGGACTCTCCAAATATTCCATCAGAGCTTCCTCTCCCCAGATAATACCTATAAAGGTGAAAATAAGTTTTAAGTTTCTGTAGTTACATTTGTAAGGCTTAGTTTCTGATGTAACCCATGTATGTGAACAAGAGTACTCTTGGATTCAATAGGAAGGCTATTTATTATAACTGGGAATACTTATAATACTTACTCTAATATTATATATATATATAATTTATACTGACCTATAAGAAAATTCCAAAATTAGTCTTTTTGGTGCTCTATTCTTTGGCTTCCCTGTAGAAATCCAATACTCACATTGATGTTTAGGATTTTCCACGGTACATCTATGAACTACCAACCCAAATATGTTGTGCCTAAGCAGTACCCTATCCTTCTAGAATCACAGAAAGTTCCTTCTAGAAAAGATCTGAGAGATCAACTAATCCAACCCATCATTTTGCAGATGAGTAAATGATGACCCAAACAGAGGGGGATAATTTGCCCTAGGATGACAAGCCTATCATCTTAGTTAGAATCAAGAATCTGTGACTACTAACTCATATTTCTTTGTCTTTTTCTGCCAATCATACCAAACAGTCCAGATCTCTAAAAAAAACCTATAATTTCAGGAATCCAGTTTTATGCTGAGAAGGAAAGATTGCCTCTACTATTTTTCCTTTCTAAAACCAGTTGAACGGAACATGGGCAAAGGAAACAGAAATACTAACTCCACTGTTGATAAAAATTTTCAGGAAGAACATATAACCCCCAACTTGATATAATTAGAAGACTACCAAGGACATAAAACTTGAACTAGAGGGAGAGGACAGCAGTCACTATGATCTTGAAAGAAAAAAGTTTTTTCAAGTAGGTGACAAATTTTGAGGGGCAAAGTCATAATCCTCTAGCCCAGTGGTTCTCAACCTTTCACAGGGGTCGCCTAAGACCATTGGAAATCACATATTTTCGATGGTCTTAGGAAGCGAGACACCACTCCTCTATCTGTCTCCAGGCCCACATGCAGATACGCCCACATACGAGTACCCGGCGACCCCTGTGAAAGGGTCATTCGACCCCCAAAGGGGTTGCAATCCACAGGTAGAGAACCACTGCTCTAGTCCAAAAAGGAGACTGTATATTGACTGGCTGTGGAAGACACCCTAAATTTTAGACACCATGGAGGACCAGGGGAGCCAGCATTAAAGAATAAAACATAGACATTCCATCTTTAAAGGAAGGATTCTACCTTATTATAGGATAGAAGAGAAACTGAAGGTGCTGAATAACCCTAGAACTGCCAGTCTTTGTCAGCTGAAGTTAAGAGCTACACATATGCACTCAGACACATATGCATATCTCTAACACATAACTGTGGATAAGGATGACTTCATAACTAACTGGGACACTCAGACTCTCACTTTCACTGTTCTTCTATAAATAACCAGTCCAAGAAGAATTATCTTCTTCAAAAAATGAGTAATAAAAAAGGAATCAGCACAAAAGAGTACTAAGAACACAAACAGACAACATACAGATACACAACACACACACATACACAGCAGAAGGGCATATAAAAAAGTTAAATGAAAAATACACATTAGAAATTATATACATTAAGCAGATGAAAATCATGACCATATTCCTATGGACTCAAAAAAGGTCTGTGAATCAAGGGCTTAAAGCAGAGATACAAAGGCTCAAGTAGAAACTGATAAAACAGAAAGGCATAAATGACTGTAAAGGGAATACATGCTGCTGATAGCACAAATATTGATAAAAACAAAATAGAAACAATAATGAGTTTTAAATGATCAAAGGGAAAATGACAGAAACAGAAGATATTTAGATAAAGGAGTTTCAAAATATGCACAATTTGTGGCCCAAGTAAGACTTTTAGAAAACAAATGAAATAGAATAAAATTATTAAAATATAATTCAAGAAAACTTTCAAAAATAAAAGTCACAAATCTACCAATTGAAAGAGCTCATGTCCCAGGAGAATCTGCAACAGATCAATTCAAGACTTATATGCGTACACAGCCTGGCTAAGTTACTAAATTTTAGTAATAATTTTATTAAAACTTAGGGGAAAAAAGTAAAATAAAACCAAGTAAATTATAATGGAAAACAATCAGGCTGGCTTCAGATTTCTTCAAAGAATAATTCAACACGAAGCACACAAAATCCTGAAGAATTAAGTGTTACCCAATAATCTTATGTCTAACCAGATTATCATTCAAGTGTAATGGGAATTCACAAGTGTTTTAAACATCCAAGAACTAGGGTAATATAGTCCCAGTAATTCTTCCTTGCCCTAACTACTGATAACCATCTACCAACCAAAAGATAAATACAGACACTGTGGTAACAGCTGAGAATAAGCATAAATACCATTTAAATGTAGGACAGATGTTAAAACAACTGTGGTAAATACGGTTAAATAGGATTGTAAATGATTATCATGTCAGAGTAAAAATAACAACATAAGTAGCAAGAGTTAAGAGATAGTGTGACAAAATGGAAGATTATCTAACCACTTTGACTTTCTCATCATTCACAGTGTAGGAAAAACAGATATTACTTAAAGTAGACAAATCAAATAACAAAGGTATATGAATATTATTTATAGTATTAAAATGACCACTAAAATTACAAAGAATAATATCACCAAATAAAATTAGCTGGTAAAGAGAAAGAAACAGGGAAAGATGGGAAGGAATGAACATATTTAATTTCCTTATCACTCACACTGGGAAGTATCCTTTGGAACTATTTCAATTTTCATATAATGTACATGGATTTCAAAATATTTTTAAAATTATTAACACACGATTCAGTGTGTCTTACTGCTTCTTTTAACAGATCTGACATGACAACAGGCAAAGGCGGAAGATTAATCTCTAATAATAAGTTAGTTTAGCTAATATGCTAGCCCCATGATCTGATTTCTTTAAAGGTTCCAAAAGACCTGAGTCTGAATCCTAGTACTATCACTTCTTAGCATAGAACCCTGGGAAATTCATGAATTAATTCAACCAATATGTTACTAAAACCTGCTTCAATTATCATTGCCCAAAAAATGCAAATGGCATATAGGTATATAATAATAACTGTAAAGATATTATTCTCAAAAAAACTTTATGCACTTACTGATGTTTTTTAAAACACAATATATATATTCAACATCACTAATCATTAGGGAAATGCAAATCAAAACCATAGTGAGATACCACTTCACACCCATTAGGATGGCTATTATTAAAAACAAAACTAGGGCCAGCCGAGTGGCACATTGGTTAAGAGCTGGCTTGGGACGCCAGAGGGCCCCGGTTCGGATCCCACATATGAGGGCCAGTGACACTGCCCTCTACAGNTGGCATGGAAACTTTTACTCAGAGCTAGAAGAATGGCTACCCATATTATAGAGAGAGCAAATATTTGGTGGAATTGTCCCCTGCGATAAGGTGAATAAAAGGTAATAAACTTAATGAATTTATGGCTTTGGGTGAAGAGATTGCAAAACAAAATTTTACTACTGACCTTGATCATTACTAGCTGTATTTAACAAGGTTCTACAAAAGAGGTGAGCTCAGGAAATGACTGGCTTATGAATAAGCAGGATGCAAGGAAAACTAGAGAATCCAGAAATCCTAGGAGTTGCCACACTAAAAGCTACAACTCTTTCTCATTTTCAGATGAAATTTAAAAATACTCTGCAACAAAGGCCAAATGAGACTCAGTCTTAGGGAGAAAAATGACTCAAGAAAAAGAATGTAACTCCATGAAAGCCTGGCAAGCACTGGTAAGTACCACTGACAAAAATAATAAAAATTGAAGAAATTTTTGGAGATAGTTTTATTGTCAGAAGCACCACCATCTGAGGTTTAAAAAGGACTGTGACTGTTAAACACATAAAAACAACCTTTGGCCTGCAGTCATTTGGGGCTTGACTGAGTTAGATGGCCCACTCTGTTTGGCCCCTAGACAAAGATGGTTAGAATCTGGACTCAACGGGACTCTGGAACAACTAAATCAATTGATGGCTCCCTCTCCCAGCTGAATCAATCAATCACTCAATCAATCAATCAATCAATCAATCAATCAATCAATCAATCTCCCTCTCCTTCTCCCTCCCCCTTTACTTCTTTCTCTACAATCTCAGGCCTTCTCACTCTCCATAAGGTTTTTCTATGAGGTCTCTCCAACACGATTGCTAAACTTCTTACGTGCTGGCTTGGGTCTTACAAAAATGCAGAAGTGGCAGCTGCCAGGCCTTCTTAATGCTTAGGACCAGAACTAGTATAATATCACTTCTACCACACTCTGTTGGTTAAAGTGAATCAAGGTCCGCCCAGATTCAGTGTGGTAGGGGACAACTCAAAGGTAAGAATACCTGGAAACATGGGTTATTGAGGGTCATCTTTGGAAACCAGCTGCCACAATGCACAATAAATATGTATTAAATAAACTAATTAATGATTAATTAATTACTGCAGCAAACTACATTCTTATTGTGGTAGAGACAGGCACATGATGGTTTCAAATTATCACCCTCCTTTCATTATCAAATAGCATTAATATAGCCATGATTTTCACATAATATACCAAATACCATACCAAAAAAGGAAAATAAACCAAAAATAGACCTCTTGACAGGTTTAAGAAAGATGGCATTTAAAAGATTTTTATTCCATGATTGTCGTAGTTTTTATAAAGGAAAGTTAAATGTGAGGAAGTGGGTAGATGGACAACATGAATCCAAAATGTATGTATCTAGCCAGGGCCCCACATATAAAACAGGAAAATCAGATATTTGAAAATTAGGACCCAGGCTCTAGTCCAGTTTTGAGGGCTAACGTAACTAGGTGTTTGATTTTGGAAAAGTGTCTGGACTTCAGTTTTCTCAGCCATTGAATGAGAGTGCGGGAATCACCAGTTTTCCAACATTTTTTAGCCTCTGTATCCTTCATTCAAAAGTAGTTTTACTTGAGCCGGCCAAGTGGCGTGTTGGTTAAGAGCTGGCTTGGGACGCCAGAGGGCCCCGGTTTGGATCCCACATATGAGGGCCAGTGACACTGTCCTCTACAGCTAACATGCTGAACAACAGCTCAACCTGGAGCTGGGCTGCCGGGAACACACCCCCCCCCTTAACGTAGGCCGCAGCCCCTGCTGCAGTGGGTTGCCATGGGCTACCGTGTGTAGTCAGCAGCCAGCGTGAGCGGCCAGCAGCTGCAGTGAGCAGCCATCCAGAAGCCGGCTACTGATCTGCCTCTCCTGGGAAGAGCACAATGATGGTGCCAACTTGGGCCAGTGAAGCAATGTCCTCCACAACTAGACTGAAGAACAAAACGACAGCANTGGTCTTCCATCTTCAACTTGTAAAATCTCCAAAACTCAACCAAATTGCTCAACTTTTTTTAGAATGAAGCTAGAACTGTCATCTGTCAAATGACATAGCAATAACATAGATGCGAATGACTCTAGTACTTCCAAAAATGAACTAGTGCCATCTGTTGCAAACATGTGTCATGACTTTTCCGACAACCCAATATATATGAGAGACTATCCAATACTTTGTATGTTGGCTCTTCTCCTTTAGTAGACGCCCCAATGAAGTGGGAGTGGTGCCATCTGTCATCATCATGGTCACAGTGAAGGCCATTGTGGGGAGCCTCCAGCACAAGGCCATCTCTGTCACCGCCCTTAATGATTTCAGGTTAATCTCAGCTTCCCTGTTTTGTTTCAAGCTATGGTATGGCAAGTTACTTAACTTCTCTATGCCTCAGTTTCTACATTCTGTAAAATGTAAATCATTTCCCTAATAGGATTATTGTGAGGACTATATGCGTTTATTTATGTACAGCACTTAGAACAGTATCTGACACAGAGTAAGCTCTCAATAAATGTTAGCTATTCTATTACTACTATTGTTGTTATAGTCCTTAAAGAAATATAATTGTTAAATACTTACTATTTCTAAGGAAAGCAAAATTCTGGTTTTAAAACCATAATCTGCTAGCTGGGGATAACTGAAGAATTACTGTAGAAAAAGGTAGAATTTAACAGAACTAAATATTTGAAGGAGCACAATTGTGGCAGGAAATGTAACCAATTTGAGGCGTCAAAAACCAAAAACAACAAACAAATGAAAACCATTGCTTACAAAGATGACACCCTTGCCTTTTAAAGAACTGGCTGTGCTGGTTCCCAATGACTGGCCAGGAAAGCACATTCAGGGGAACCAGCCCTCTTGGAAGTGTCAACATTGCTACTCTCTGCTCCAGTAGCCACCACGTCTTCTCACAGTCTGCATTACTAATAACATCACATTCCCAAAGTACATACAAAATAAAGTTTCCAATAGCTCACCATGCATGAAAATCTTCTTTCTGAATTTTCATATAATAATATGAGATGTACTGACACAGAAAGAAAGTTATACAAATTTTGCTTTTGCACCTGTAACAAAATTTTAGTGACTTTTGAACTATTTTTTTTCTGTTTTTATTGGAAGGATAATATATGCTTGTAAAAATGTAAATATAACAAGATTATACAAAGGAAAAATAAAAGTCTTCCGTCTTCAGTCCCCTGAAACACATACCTCTCAGAGTGGCATATAGTAATAGACAAATAGCTATGTGGATACCTTCACACACACACACACACACACACACACACACACACACACACACATACATGTTTTTGTATGTGCATAGAAAAAAATATATAAAATTGAACCAATCTATAACATTGATCTGAAATTTGCTTTTACTCAACAGTAAATTATAGAAATCTTTCCATATTAGTACAAATAAAATCTTCAAAATTCAAAAAAGGTTTTTATCTTCAAGTAAAATTAACACTCCAAAGAGAAAGACCATGTTTATTCCACCCAGAATTATAAGAGAAATAACTTTCTCTTCTAAATCAGAATTTACCCTCTAATGATAAATTCTCTTCTTAGATGTAATAGTAAAATAGAATCATCTAGCCTTAGCTACCTACAAATCACATTTAACTAATTTTTCAGGCTTCAAGCAAAATTGCACAATAATTTGATCATCAGTCTATACTTAATCTAAAATTGGAGTTTGCAAAGGATTTATTTTTTTNAAAAAAAACAAAACTAAAAATAACAGGTGTTATCAAGAGTGTGGAGAAACTGAAACTCTTGTATATTGCTGGTGGGAACATAAAATGGTGCAGCCACTGTAGAAAATTGTACAGCTATTTCTCAAAAAATTAAACACAGAAATCATATGATTCAGCAATTCCACTTCTAGGTATATACCCAAAGGAAGTAAAAGAAGGGACACGAATAGATATTTGTATACCCATGTTCATAGCAGTATTCACAATAGCTAAAAAGTTGAAGCAACTTGAGTGTCCTGTGACATATGAATGTATAAGCAAAGGGTGGCATATACATACAATGGAATATTATTCAGCTGTAAAATGGATGGAAATTATGACACACAGTACAACATGAATGAGCACTGAAGACATTATGCTAAGTGAAATAAGCCAGTCACAAAAAAGACAAATACTGTATGATTACACTTAAATGAGATACCTAGTATAGTCAAATTAATTAGAGACATAAAGTAGAATGGTGGTTGCCAGAGCATGTGTACCAATTAAGCTTGGGAAGATAATAAATTTCTAGAGATAGATGGTGGTAATGATTGCAGAACAATGTGAATGTGATTAGCACTACAGAGCTGTGCACTTAAAAATTTTGAAAGAATAAATTTTATGTTACATATTTTGCCACAATTTAAAAAAATCACACAATATAAGATTGTTGCTACAACCATGAACTTTGAAAAACTATAAGCAAGTCATATAAAGAATCTTATTTAAAATGAGAATTTACTTATTATTTTAAAAGCTAAAATAGTATAATTATTTTCAAGAGAAAGATTATACATACAGAATAAAATATGGTTAACAGTTTCTCACAATTTTATTAAAATTGAATTGTTTACTTCCTGGTTCTTAATTATTCAAGTCTGTCTTTGGTCAAGCTGTGCCAAAGTATTTTTTAAATCTTTATTTTATTCTAAATAACTTTATTTTAGAACCCTAGCTAAATTAACATTGTAAGACACTTATTCTTTTTTCTTAGCTTTATTGAGATATAATTGACATATAGCATTGTGTAAGTTTAAGGTGTATAATGTGTTGATTGATACAATTATATGCTAAAAAAGAATTACCACCTTAGCATTGAAAACTTCCACCTAATAATATAATTACCATTTCTTTTTTTGTGTGTGTGTTGAGAACATTTAAGATGTACTCTCTTAGCAACTTTTAAGCGTACAGTACAGTATTATTAGCTAATAATCACCATGCTGTGCATTAGATCCCCAGAACTTGTTAATCTTATAACTGAAAGTTTCCCCTTTGAAAAATATCTCCCCATTACCTCACCCCCAAGGCCCTGATAGCTCTACTATCTGTTTTTCTGAGTTCAGCTTTTTTATATTCCACATATAAGTGACATCAGATAGCATTAGTCTTTCTCTGGCTGACTTATTTCACTCAGCATATTGCCCTCAAGTTTCACTGAAGCTGTTGAGAATGGTAGGATTTCCTTCTTTCTCATGGCTAAATAATATATTATTTATACATTATATATAATATATATCCCACATCTTCTTTATCCATTCATCCATTGACAGGCACTTAGATTACTTCCATATCTTGGCTATTGTTGAATAATGCGGCAATGAACGCAGGGATGTTGGTATCTCTTTGAGATCCTGTTTTCATTTTCTACGAGTATATACCCAGAAAAGAGATTGCTGGATCATATGGTAGTTCTATTTTTAATTTTTTGAGGAAACTCCATGTTTCTATAGTGGCTGTACCAATTTACATTCCCACCAACAGTGCACAAGGAATCCCTTTTCTCCACGTCCTCACTAACACTTGTTATTTCTTGTCTTGTTGATGATAGTAATTCTAACAGGTGTGAGGTGGTATCTCATTGTGGTTTTGACTTGCATTTCCTTATGATTAGTGATGTGAACACCTTTTCACGTACCTACTGGCCATTGTATGTCTTCTTTGGAAAAATGTCTATTCAATTCCTCTGCCTATTTTTTAATTAGGTTGTTTTTCACTCTTCGGTTGTAGGAGTTTTTTATATATTTTGAATATTAAACTCTTATCAGATATATGCTTTGCAGATATTTTCTCCCATTCCATAGGTTGCCTTTTTATTTTGATGACTGTTTCTTTTGCTGTACAGTAGTTTTAGTTTGATGTAGTCTCACTTATTTATTTTTGCTCTTGTTGCTTATATAATACTTCTGCTGTCATAGCCAAAAATCATTGCCAAGACCAATGTCAAGGAGTTTTTCCTTATGTTTTCTTTTAAGAGTTTTAAAGTTTCAGGTCTTATGTTTAAGTCTCTGATCCACTTCAAGTTAATTTTTGTGAGTGGTGTAAGATAGGGGTGTGATTTAATTCTACTATGTATTATTCTTATTTCATCAGAACTAACAAATAATAATATTATATTCCCAAATACTTAAATAATATGACTTGGGGAGATTTTATTTCTAATTCTTGAATAATGTTAAAGCCAAGCATTCTACACAGCTTTTAATCTTTGACAACAATGTATAATTGAAGATATATTTGTAGTAAGTTCTAATATGATTTTAAATCAATGCTAATAAGCAATAAAATCCTCAAAATATTGGCTGCTAGAGTAATAAATATTGGGTTATAACTAGCCTATAAATTAGGACTTCAAAAGTTGATTGCTCTTGTAATATGATAATAAATAATAAAAGACACTATAGAAAAATATTACTTTAAGAATTAAAGAGCTATATAAATGCAAACAATAAATGTAAGTTTAAAACTGATTTATTCAACATTCTATCAACTGGAAATCCGACTGCAATAAGTACAATTCAATTCTGACTCCATAGCATAGACTCCATAGTCCCCAACAATACTGCCCTCGCTTCACATACCAGCGGCAAGTTTAGGGTCCCCAGGCCATCCAAACATCTGATCAACGGGCTATAAATTTGAGGGTTCCCAGGATCCCCTCAAGTTCAATAATTTGCTAAAATGATTCACAGAACTCAGGAAAGCACTGTATTTGCAATTACAAGTTTATTATAAAGGATGCAAATCCAGACCAGCCAGATGAAGAGAACCATATGGCAAAGTCTGGGAGAGCACCAAACACAGGGCTTCTGGATTCTGTCCCTGTGGAATCAAGACTCATCACCCTACCAGGACATTGATGTGTTCACCACCCAGGAACTCAACCAGAGTTTTTACTGGGTTTCATTACATAGGCATTATTGATGGACTCAATACCCATGTGACTGAACTCAATTTCCAGCTTCTGTCCCCTATTCCTGGAGGTCTGATTGATATCACCTAGGCCAAAGCCTCAACTGTTTCATCACATGGTTGGTCTTCTGAGCTTGGCCAGTCCCCATGCTGAAACTATCTATTGGAACCTAACATAAATCATTTCATCAGCATAATCTCAGGCCATGTTCCCAGGGCCCAACCTTGAATAACAAAGACACTCTTATGACCCAGGAAATTCCATGGTTTTAAAGAGTCCCTCCCAGGAACCTGGGAAAAAGACCAAATTCTTATTTATTTATTTATTTATTTATTTATTTATTTATTTATATTATTATTATTATTAGTTTCAGGTGTACAAAACAATGCAATAGTTATCCTTTTCACCCCTCACAAAGTGACAACCCCCCTCCTCCCATCCACTGCCCCACCATCCCTGATACCATACATATCTATTACAATTCCATTGACTCCATTCCCACACTATACTCTACATCCCGTGACTATATGTACACAAAATTATAGTTGACATACAATATTATTCAACATCAGCTTCAGATGTACAGTGCAGTGAAGACCAAATTCTTTATTATAGAACACCTACTAACCAGCATTTTCTGTACATACTGAATACAATGATGTTGTGTTAATAACAACTGTGTTAATGTTTAAAAATATACCAAAGCACTCTTGACTCGACAAAGATTAAATTTCATTCTATTTTGTTTTAATATAAGTATTTTATCAATTACTCAGGTATTTATTTTATATGTAGATATGGCTCTTTATTATGGGTGTCTTCTGAATAAAGGTATGTTGAGGTCCTAACCCCTAGTACCTCAGAATATGGCTTTGTTTGGAAATAGGGTCATTGCAGATGATTGAACTGAAATGAGGTCACGCTGAAGTTTGATTGGCCCTCAATCCAATATGATTGGCATCCTTATGAGACAGCTATGTGAGGGCAGAGACACATGGGGACCATGTGAGGACAAAGGCAGAGATTGGTGATAAGCAGCTGCATAGGCCAAAACACCAATATTTTACTGACAAAACACTAGAAGCTAGGAGGAAGCAAGGAAGGATTGCCCTGTATGTTTCAAAGGAAGTGTGGATACCCTGCCTACACCTTGATTTTGCACTTCTGCCCTCCAGAACTATAAAAGCATAAATCTCTGCTATTTTAAGGAACCCGATTTATGGCACTTTGTTACAGCAGCCCATATGATTATTCCCAAGATCTCTTTCCCCAAAACATCAGATAACAAAAGTTTCACTATATCTTACCTACCTGTAGTGTAAGTACAATTAGCATTTTTTATTGTAATGTTAAGTGCCTGACAAGTTTTTGACTGTGAGGCATCCGCTTTAAAGAAAGACATTCATGTGGAATAAATACATTGCCAGCTACAGGACAAGATAGAGAGCCGGCCACCTCACCCATAAACTTTTTTTTTTAAAAGCTCTGGTAGAGAGCTAGCTGATCATTTACTTTTCCCATCCCCTGCTTTAATTCCTGCTCTTATGTTTTAAATTCACCAAAAAAAAGTAAACCTGTAAAATCCTAGGCACCCCACCCTTGACTCCCAAAAAAGCAGACCCTCAGGCCTGTGCTTGCTCACTTGCATGGGTGCTGTCTCTCTCCTTCCCTCCGCCCTCCCCTCCCCCGCCTTTCCAAAACCTCACTGTGTGTCACCAGGCCTGCATGCCATGTTCCCTCCAGGATTTGTCAGTAATAAACCTTGTCTTTTCACAGTTCCCGGATGGTTGTTGCTGAGATATGTCTTGCAATCATAATAAGAACCACAAGGGTGGGTCCCACCACAACACTGGCTCCACTGGGAGATATGTCTGTGGGGGCTCAGCACAAGTAGTGCAAGCCCAGATGAGTGCTCCCAGGCATTTCTAGCCAATAGCATCATTAAGGGTAGGCTAAGACAACCCAAAACACGGTCTTACTAGAAACAGTTTAAAAAATGCAGAATCCCTCTTTTGACAAAGTATTATACAAGCTATTACAAGTACAGTAAAAAAAAAAAAAAAGTGCCAACTCCCTTCATGAAAGCCCTTCTCCTACAACAGGGTCTGCAAAGCTCAATCAAGTAAACGGCATTATAGCTTATGCAAGCACTATAAAACTCACTGATGAATTTATAAATACATTTGAATCCTATATGAAGAGGATTATAGCTACCAATAATCTACATTTGAAACTTCTCCAAACACAAAACCAGAGAAAACCACCACATAAAACTGCAAACCAATATCTCATAATTATAGATGCAAAAATCCTCAACAAAATACTAGCAAACTAAATTCTATAGCACATTAAAAGATTTACACACATGACCAAGTGGGATTTATCCCAGGACTGCAAGGATGGTTCAACATAAGAAAAATTAATGTACTACACCACATTAATAGAACAAAAGAAAAGAAATTCTTGAGTGTTTTAATAAATACAGAAAAAAGCATTTGACAAAATCCAACACCCCTTCATGATAAAAACAATGAGTGAACTAGGAATGAAAGGGAACTTGCTTAACATGAAAAAGGGGGATTTATGGAAAACCCACAGCTAATATACTCAAGGTGAAAAATTGAAATCTTTTTCCCTAAGATCAGGAACAAGACAGGATACTTTCTTTTACCAAGTGCTATTCAGAATTCTACTGGAAGTCCTAGCCAGAGAAATTAGGGAAGAATAAGAAATAAAAGCTATTTAGATTGGAAAGGAAGAAGTAAAGCTATCTCTATTCACAGATGGCATAATTCTACATACAGAAAATCCCAAATAACCCACAAAAAATTTACTAGAGCTAATAAATTAATTCAGCAAAGTTACTGGGTACAAGATCAACTGATATAAAGATCAGTTGTGTTTCCGTATACATGCAATAAACAAGCTGAAAAGGAAATTTTAAAAACCTATTTATAAAAATATCTAAAAAGAATAAAATACTTACGAACAAATGTAACCAAGGAGGTGAAGGACTGGTATACTGAAAATTATAAAATATTGCTGTAAGAAATTAAGGAAGATTTAAATAATTGGAAAAGCAGATAAATTGGAATGCTAATACTAAGATGGCAACACTCTCCAAAGCAATCTATAGATACAATGAAATCTCTACAAAATTCCAAGGGCCATTTTTGACAAAACTACACTAATCAAAACAGTGTGGTACTAGTACAAGGACATACAAACCAATGGAATAGAATTGAAAGTTCAGAAGTAAACCTTAGGATACATGGCCAAATAATTTTCAACAAGAGTGTCAAGACAATTCAACTGGGAAAGAATGGCCTCTTCAACAAGTGGTGCTAAGAAAACTGGGTAACTACATGCAGAATAATTAAGTTGAACCCCTACTTCACTCTGTATAAAAAATTAACTCAAAATGAGTCAATGACCTAAATCTAAGAGCCAAAACTATAAAACTATTAGAAGAAAACATAGGGATAAATCTTTATGAAATCAGATATAGAGATGGATTCTTAGACTTGACACCAAAAGCACAGCAACATCAACAATAGAAACATAGAATAGAAACAATAGAAAGATAAATGGATTTCATACAAATTTAAAACTTCTGCTGATTAAGAGACTCTATCAAAAAAATGAAGATAACCTACAGAATAAGAAAAATATTTGCAAATTACATCTTTGATAAAGAGTCCAGAATACATAAAGAACTCTGACAACTCAACAACAAAAAACAAAGAACCAAAATTAAAAAAGGGCAGAGAACAGAAATAGACATTTTTCTAAAGAAAATATACAAATCACCAACAGACATAGAAAAAGATGCTCATTGATTAGGGAAATGCAAAGTAAAATCACAAGATGCCACTTCACACTCACTACAATGGCAATTTAAAAAAGAAAAGAAAAGAACAAGTGTTGGTAAGTACGAAACAGGAATCCTCCTACGTTGCTGATGGGAATGTAAAATGGTGCAAGCGCTATGAAAAACAGTTTGACTTTTCCTCAAAAATTAAACATAGATTTAACAAATGACCCAGCAATTCCACTCCTAGTTAAATACCTAAAAGAACTGAAAACAAGGACTCAAACAAATACGTGTTCACAAATATTCATAGCAGCACTATTCAGAATAGGCAAAAGGTGGCAACAATCCAAATGTCCATCAACTGATGAATGGATAAACAAAAAGTGACACATACATACCATAGAATATTATATCAGTCATAAAAAGTAATGATGTACTGAAACATACTACAACTTCAATGAACCTTGAAAACATTATGCTAAGTAAAAGAACCCAGACACACAGGGTCATATATTAAATGGTTCCTTTTATAAGAAATATCCAGAATAGGCAAATCTATAGAAATAACAAGTAGATTAGTGGTCACCAAAGGCTAGAGGTAGGAGGAAATGGTGAGAGATTACTTAATAGGAACAGGGATTTTCTAGGGTAATGAAAAATTTTGAACCTACAGAAAGGTGGCCATTGTACAACACTGTGAATGCACTAAATGTTACTGACTGGCTAACTGTGTTATGTGAATTTCACTTTAAAAAAAAAGAAAAAAAGAAAAAACAAAACAAAAACCTTTCCAAATAATAGTGTAGTGGTGATCTGAAATTTGGGGCTGTAAAAAATGCTAGCCCCCAAGAACAATTCAAAATAGAGTTGCACTCTATTTTAGAGTCGTACTCTATTTTTGGAGTGAATGCTAATGACATGTATGTATGTATATTCTATGTATATCCAAGAATAATAAATTGCTTTGCAAAAGTATTACAGTCTTCTCCATCCATTTTAAATTTCAACTCTAAAATGCTTACTCACTTTCACAGCCATCTACCCACTTTCCACCAACACAAAAATCATCAAATATACTTTTTCAAACTATGTAACATTCCGTCCACCCTGCTAAGAATCACTAATAAATGGAAAACTAACATTATGCCATTAAAATATGATTTGACCTTTAAAATTTAGCTTATCCTTTTTCTAGATAAATTTACTGCATAAAATTAAATACCTTGCATACGCAAAACCGTATGTCACAGAGGATTGCTAATTCCTCTGATCAAGAAGCTGACCAGTGATCCAAACACAGTCCTTATGGTACAAATCAATATTTCAGTAATATAAACATGGGGATTTCATGTTTAATGCTGTGAATTAGGAAATTATTATCATATCAAATTATGTGCCTTCTTCTTTTCTACAAAGTTGCCAGTTTTCTCTCACAATTCCTAGTATTACCTTTGTTTTTGTTTGCATTGGAATAAGAAATTCCTGGTGCTTGTCCCGTCTGTCGGCCAAAAAAAAAGGCCCCGGAGATTTGGACCAGTCTTGTGTTTTCCACCTTTTTCCACTGTGTGGCACTGAGAAAATTTTTGAGCAAAGATCTTGCCTGCCTCAGCATCTCCCATTTTGTTCTGCCATAAAATAGATTAAAGAAAATATCAGATTTGCAATGCTGGAAAAACGGAATTCTATCACTTTGAAGTGAATACTAATGATATTAAACAAAAAATATAATTTAAAGGGTGCTTGCTTTAAAGTCTGAGTGCTCAAAACCACAAACATATTATAACATCCAATTTTTTAAAATTAGTTTCAGGTGTACAACACAGTGCAATAGTTATACTTTTTACCCTTAAAGTGACAACCCTCCACCCCCAATCTGCCACCCCACTCCTCCCACCCTGATATCATACATATCTATTACAATTTCATTGACTCCATCCCCACACTCTACTCCACGTCCCGTAACTATATAGATATATTCAATTATAGTTGACATACAATATTATACAACATCAGCTTCAGGTGTACAGTGCAGTGATCAAGGCTCTACCCCATCCATGAAGTGGTCTCCCTAACAAGACATGTGACCATCTGACACTCTACAAAATATTTACAACATTATTAATTATATTCCCGGAACTGTCTTTCATATCCCTGTGGTAATATTGTAGTTACCTATTTATGCTGTCTAATCCCTTCCTCTTCTCCCTCATCCCCACCCCTCTCCCAAACTGCAACCATAGTTTTTCCTCTATATCTCTGAGACTATTTCAGTTTACTTTACTCATTCATTCAGTTTTTTAGATTCCATATATAAGTGAGATCGTATAGTATTTGTCTTTCTCCGACTGACTTATTTCGCTTAACATAATGTTCTATAGGTCCATCCATATCATTGCAAATGGCACTATTTCATTCTTCTTTATAGTGGAGTAATACTCCACTGTGTAAATATACCACAGTTTCTTAATCCAGCCGCCTACCGATGGGCGTTTCCGCTGTTTCCAAGTCTTGGCTATTGTAAATAGCGCTGTGATAAACATAGGGGTGCATATATTTTTTTGAATTAACGTCTTGGGTTTCTCTGGATAAATACCTAAGAGTGGAATTGCTGGGTCATAAGGTAGTTCCATTTCCAGTTTTTTGAGATACCTCTATACTGATTTCCATAATGGCTGCACCAATCTGCAGTCCCACCAACAGTGCACCAGGGTTCCCTTTTGTCCGCAACCTCACCAGCACTTGTTTGTTGATTTATTGATGATAGCCATTCTGACCGGAGTGAGGTGGTATCTCATTTTGGTTTTTATTTGCATTTCTCTAATGATTAGTGAGGTTGAACATTTTTTCATATACCTGTTGGCCATCTGTATGTCCTCTTTAGAGAAATGCCTCTTTATACCCTCGGCCCATTTTTTAATTGGGTTGTTTGTTTTTTTGGTGCTGAGTTGAATGAGTGTTTTATAAATTTTGGATATTAACCCCTTATCAGATATATTGTTGGCAAATATCTTCTCCCATTCAGTAGGCTGCCTTTTTGTTTTATTGATGATTTCCTTTGCTGTGAAAAAGTTTTTAAGTTTGATGTAATCTCATATGTTTAGTTTTTCTTTTATTTCCCTTACCCGAGGGGATATATCAGTAAAAATATTACTGAGGGTAATGTCTGCAAATTAACCCTCTACTAACATCCAATTTTATAAAGACTTAATCATCTCATTTACCAGGTTTACATATATTTTTACATTTCTAGCTATAGCTACTTCAGAAACTGCTATTGGTAGAAACCTGGTTTTACTTCAGCATTCAAACAATCATAGTAATTGATTTAGGGCAATCATATTCCATTTTTTGTTTTCATTCCCAAAAAGTGCATGTGCAAAAAATGATGCAAAGCATATAGGTCTAATTTGGTATCCCCTTACTTAAAAATAAGGATAGGACAAAATAGAAATGTGCTTAAATATGATACTTATTATGTGTACTTATATGTTTACAATAAGAACTGTAAAATTAAAAATCGTACAGAAAAAAATGAGGCCACAGCAAGCTATATGTGACATATAATTTCTCATTTATTTATACCCTCAGCTATAAACAAATCTACCAGACTAGATCAAGCATTATCTGAAAGCAATTAAATAACATTATCGGGTTCAGTCAGCATTAGTACCCATTTAATATTACTGTAATGGACAACATATTGCTCTAAGTAGAGAAGATTTTTATATGGTGATAGGTATACAAAATAAATTTTGTACAAAAATATTTTGGTTAAGACTGCCAAAAATTCTGTTACATAACTGAATAAATGCCTCTTCCAACTAAACTCATGTAAAAATTAAAATAATTTCAAGTTACTGAACAAAATGTAGTTTGATATGCTAATGAATGAAGTTCCTGAACACAAAAATCACTATTATAGAAATTATGAAAATACCAGTTCAACAGTACAAGTCTAAGCACATTTTTAGTTTTGTAACTATAGGGAATAGAAAATATTTGTGTTATTCTGACAATATTGAAAATACAGTGTTGTTTAAAGTTAGCTATTACTCAGATGGAGGGTAGTACTTCGTGTACCTAAAAAATTAGTATCTTCTTAATTTCTTTAAATCTATGTGGAAAGCCAAAATAGTGTTATTAATTCACCTAAAGGGAAGATGGAAGTTTTCTCTAGGCAGCATCCAAAATAACTAAACTGTTAATGTTTTAGGTCTGATAAAAAGCAGAGTAAGAAAACTCACTTTATCCAAGACAGAAGCTTACTTTAAAATTCCAAACTTCACTCAAAACACTGCATTGAATTTTTACCTATGTGAGTTCTATCGATTCTCTGTACAGGAACAGAATTCAGGAGGAAAACTAGTCACAAAAACAAATTTATGAACTTTTAGCAAAATACATTCGTTGTAACTATGAAATTTGTAACATACAAAAACAAAATGTTAGCTCAGTACTAAGTAAAGAATATTCTGAATTTATATATAAAGCAGAAAGACTGGATTGATATTTATACCAATGAAATGTTACTGGTAATTCAGGAAACTAGACATTTTTTAAAAAAAAGAAAAAACTAAAGCTCTCCTTATGAGAAAATTTCATGATCACTTTTCAAACTACCAGTGTTTATCACAATTAAAACACTCACTGTAGCCATCTTTAATCACTGCTGTGCAAGTACCTATAGTCCTCTCCAAAGTGCATTAAAACCA
The DNA here is from genome assembly GCF_001890085.2 of Hipposideros armiger. Lineage (NCBI taxonomy): Eukaryota > Metazoa > Chordata > Mammalia > Chiroptera > Hipposideridae > Hipposideros > Hipposideros armiger. The sequence continues at coordinate 1,413,764 of NW_017731562.1, forward strand.
CTAGATTCAGCAATGGCAGCAAGGCAGGCAGGAGGAAGACTAGGAACAATACCAGTTGAGTTCATTTTGTCCTATATTTATTTGGTACTGTACTAGTATTTAGTAAGTAAGAAGAAATATCTCACTGAAATAGGCAAAGATGTGACCTCTGGTATGAGAATGTTCACTCATCCAGGAATGCAGTAATTCTAATGCTAACTAGACGGGATAAGAGTAGAAAACACTTATACATGTTCACTGTGTGTCAGGCATAGTCTAAGCTCTTTATATATTATTAATGCATTTAATCTGCACACCAGCCCTGTGAAATAGATACCATTAATATCTCTGTTTTTACAAATGAGGGAAATGGGGCACACGGGGGTTAAGTAGCTTGTTTAAAGTCACTAGCTAGTGAGAAGTGAAGAGAGATGGTGAAAGATGAGAGAAAGAGCAATAGTAAATCTATAATCCTAGAAGTTTAATTTTAACAATTCCCTTTTAAGAGTGATCTAGGCAACCCTGTGTTGAACACCACGTCTGACACATGGCAGGTGTTTAACTGAAAGAGCGTGCTTGAAGAGTAAGTGAAATACTTTTTAATATTGATACATACCATTGCCATTTCTCACTTTGCCCATAAAAAGAGGAATGTGGTAAGAACAATCAAGGTACTAATAAAGCTTCAAAATTTACAAAATCCACAAAATTGAATTGATGAAAGAGGAAGCTCACTAGAATAGTTTAAGTATAAACACTACACAAACTCAAAAAGATTAAGCGGGATTCTGTGTTTTATAGTGTGAAAATTACTATAAATCGGGTGCATCACAACGATGGGATCCTGGGTAAGTCACTTCATGTCTGTGAATCCTCCCTCATCCCCAACAGGTGTCTATGGCCTTTTCCCCTTCTAATCAGATTCTATTGAACCTCCGAGCTGGAACATGAATCCAGCTCTCCAAACTCTCAACCTGGGCTCTTCCACACCACCACCTGTATTTCGAGGATAACTTCTGCCAGCTGTGGGCAGAAGGCTCTACTCAGAATCTGTCCCACCCAGAAATCAGAAAGGCTCCATAGAAATACTGTTCTGTTGCGCTTAGGGACATCTGGGTCCCACCAGGCTCAGGCTCAGGCTGAGGTTAGGGCAAGCCTCTTAGGAGTAGGACAGAGAGATGCTCCTCTCTAGGTGAGCCCTGGCCCAGATTGCAACGGCCCATAAACAGTGTGCTCATATCCCATAGCTGGCTGGCCCACTCCCTCTCAGCCAGGCCCACGCCTACCACAGGACCAGTGGTTTGGGCCGGCGGCTCAGCCTTCTTACTGTCCAGTGAACCCTTATGAGTCACCCCGGCGGTGGCTGGGCCGGAGCCCATGCCCCAATTTCTAGACTGGTGGCTCTGCAGCAGCATCTCAAAGACCTCCGCAGCAGGCCCAGTCAGGCACGTGCTCCCGGTGGACGCCAGCCAATGGCAGGCTGGGCTCCATCCTTGCCGCTGATTGGCCCCCAGATCCTGTGGGATCACAACTTTTGCAAGGGCTTAAAGCCTTTCACCTGCTGGGCAGTCATTGGCTGAGTCTAAATGTGACAAAGTGAATGTCTCTAGCCCAGACCTTTTTCATTCGTGTAACTTTTAGCTAACCGAAGAATTAAATGACTTATGTATATTCAGTGTGTATCAGTTCTTGCTTGAAGTAGGAACTCAATGTTTTATGAATGGTCTATTAGCATTTGATTGCGTTAACCAAATCACGTCAACAAAAGAATGAAATAGTAGCTTACTATGGGCAGGCACTGTGCCAAGCAACTAGGAAATGCAAACACCGAACCGCAGCCTCAATTTTCTATGAGTTGCAATCCAGCTCAGGCAAGATCTAAACACATTAAAAGTTAAATCATTATAAATCAGCTACACAAAAATACAGTAAGACAAGAACTGACAGCAAGGTTGCAAGCTGCCTACTGATCTCCGAAAGAATGGAATGGAGAACAAATAGAAACAGAGAGAGAATTAGTCCGGAATGATCAAGGGGAGATATGGAAGGAAGGACTGAGAAGAAGACAAGGGTATTGAAGGCAGAGAGGTGAGAATGTCAAAGTCATGATCAGGAAAACATGAGAATGGAAAGTAGCTTACCTATGATTACATAATTACTCAGTGAGGTGTGAGTGGCAAAGCTGTGACAGAGAAATAGGAATATTAAAATAATTTTTTAAATTGTCCAACACAAGGTACTTGGGAAAGTGATAGTGAAATTTCTGTGAATTAGGTAAGTGGGAGGTTTACCCAACATTTTTTTTCTCTAGAGCTCTGTCCAAAAGACCTTCTTACCACATCAGAAATGTTCTTGATGTGCACTGTCTACTATCCACAAGTAGTTTTTTATCAATAAGTAGTTTTTGAGCACTTGAAATGTGGCTAAGGTGACTAAGTAACTGAAATTTTCTTTTAATTTTAATTATGTTTTGTTGTTGTTATTTTTAACTTTATTGAGGAACAGTGCGTTTTTCCCACGACCCATCAGCTCCAAGTCAAGTTGTTGTCCTTCAATCTTAGTTGTGGAGGGTGTAGCTCAGCTCCAAGTCCAGTTGCTGTTTTCAATCTAGTTGTGGAAGGTGCAGCTCACTGGCCTATGTAGGAATCGAACTGGCAACCCTGTTGCTCAGAGCTAGCTCTCTAACCAACTGAGCCACCTGGCCGCCCCCTGAACTTTTAAAACTTTTAATTACCTTAATTATACTTAATTTCAATTAATTTACCTAATTTTAATTTAAATACCACAATTACCTGATAGTTGAACGAAACTATTTTAAGCAGTACCTATGAGTTTAGTTTTATGATATACATATTTAAAAGATGTCTTCAAATGAAATAAAAAGGAATAGGTTTACTGGGGGGAAAAAATCAGGAGTTAAACATTATTCCCAAACTCAAACAAAGGCATGCAAACTCAAGAAAATGAAGACTACCATTTTTTGAATGCCTACCACTGGGCAAGCTAGGTGCTTGCATAATTATTAGTAGCCAGTCGCCTTACAGATGGGAAAATGGAGACTCTGCACCATATTTATACAGAGCAATATGAAAGTTACTAATTTATCACCAATAAATATCATTGGTAAAATCTACTAAACATTTGCAAATAAAGCATAACATTTTTACTTAATTAAATATAATGTTTGAAGACTAATATTCAAACCAGTAAATCTCATTTCAATTACATCATGTTAAGAAAATTTGAAAAATAATGAGAATTTGCTATTTTCTTTTTGCATTTCAAAAATAAGTCACAATATCATCTCTTGTTTTTTTTGTTTTATAACTTATTATGGATAAAGTATCATTTTATTTATTTATTTATTTATTTATTTATTTATTTATTTATTTATAATTGGGGAATTGGAGGAAGGGGAACAGACAAGTTGCTGTCCTTTTGTTGTTCAGTCTAGTTGTGGAGGATGTTGCTTCGCTGGCCCAAGTTGGCACCATCATTGCGCTCTTCCCTTGCTAGGCAGATGAGTCGCTGGCTTCTGGACGGCCGCTCACTGTGGCTGCTGGCCGCTCATGCTGGCTGCTGGCTACACACGGTAGCCCATGGCAACCCACTGAAGCAGGGGCTGCAGTGTACGCCGTCGCGGGAGACTCAGGGCAGCCCAGCTCCAGGATGAGCTGTTGTTCAACATGTTAGCTGTAGAGGGCAGTGTCACTGGCCCTCATATGTGGGATCCGAACCGGGGTCCTCTGGCATCCCAAGCTACCTCTTAACGTTCCATTCGCCCGACCCTCATGTCTTGTTTTTTAAAAATTTCTAGGAAAATCTGAATTTCATATGAAATAAATGTGTTCATCATTCTAATAATTGTGCATTATACACTGCATGTTTTAAAGCCTTGAAAAAATTTAATCTGCAAATGTCCAGCACATCTTTTCTCTAATATAAGACAAATTAATAATCATTCTTTCAAACCTCAGAATTTTCAGCTGCGTTAGTTACATGTGATTTGTGTTCAATTATGATTTTATATTATTTGAAACATGACAACTCTGTCATTATTGAGTGATGAAATGCTCTATAATTGATTGTGGTGATGGTTGCACAACTCTGTGAACATACTAAAAAACATTTAATTGCACACTGTAAGTGGATGAATTTATGATATCTGAATTATACCTCAATAAAATTGTATTTAAAATAAATTGATGTCATATGAAGAAAAATATAGTTACTGTATTTTAGTAATGTATAAGTAAATTTCTTATTTTCCTTGAATAGGTGGTATTTCACATGATTGAGTGATAAAGATATTTTGCTTTCCTAGCATTTCCCAATATTTCTGTTCCCGGTTTTGTTTTATGCAATCTTTAATCCTTTCTTTAAAGAAAAAAAAAAGTAACTGCTCTGAATATCAGCCTACATTTTTCAGGATACCAACCAATAATCTCGTTTTACAAAGAGTAGAAAATAACCCAGTCACTGCAGTTTAACAAAATTATACATTTTCCACTAGATGGCACTGGTGTGCAAATAGTGTTGCTAGAATCTTTGCACTTCCTCACACATCAATAAAATTGTTACATTACCACATTGTTTTCATTCATCTTGATTGGTCTGGATCAGATAAAGAGAAGAGGAAAGTTAAGATAAATTACTTGCTTGACTTGCTAAGCTTCCGGGTAAACAGAGCCCACATTTTACAAATGTGGAATGTAATGCAAGGAGAAATTTTCACAATCTTATGCTATATCCAGGGTAAGAACCCAAAATCCCTGACTCTTAGTTGCCATCACACTATATACAATATCAAGAGTTGGGGAGTGGATACCATAGTCAAAGAGACAAAAAAAAAATTAATCTCTATTGGGCCATGGTACAGAGATTATCTCATTTGATCTCTAAACTATTAGTTTTATGTATATTATCTCATGTAATCCTAACTATACAAGCCCAAACTATTAACTTCATGAGCGAAGCCCAGTGATCATTTTGTTTACTACTATAGAACTTCAGTAAAGTGCAGAGCCCAACACATAGTAGACAAGTGAAAAACATTTGTTGCTTAAGTGAATGGATGACTTAATTAACTAAGTTTGACAACTACCCCATTTAGTAGGTAATATTATTTCTACTTTAAGGTTGAGGAAACTGAAGTTGGAAATCTAAAGTAAGTTGTCCAAGCTCACCCAATTCAGTGGCAGAACTGTTTAACACAATCTGACATCATTTCACATTATACATTTACAAGTAAGATTTCCATAATAGATGAAAATCTAAGGGCAGAGGATCATGTCCTTCCTGTTCCCCATTGCATGTATAGCGCCTTGCACAGAGCCTGGCACATAATTGGTACACAATAAATAGTATTTCTCTTTTTAAGTTCACAGCAACCCAGGTCTTAGAAGCCTGGACTTGAACACACTCAAAGAGCTTCACTCCTGGACCACTTTCTGGTTTACTCCTTTCACTTCCTTCCAATGCCACTTCTAAATCCAGGCCTTCTGAATTTCTGCTAGTTTTCTGCTGACCTCTACTCAAAGCTTATTAACAAGAAGCCTTAGAAGTCAGTATACATTTCACATTATTTTTAAAAAGATTTTATTGGAGAACTGGGGGAGGGAACAGCGTTGGAGAATCAGGGAAGGGAAACAGATAAGTTGCTGTCCTTTTGTTCTTCAGTTTAGTTGTGGAGGATGTCGCTTCACTGGCCCATTTGGTATTGTGATCATTGCGCTCTTACTGGTTGAGGCAGATCGGTCGACAGCCATTGGACAGCCGCTCACAGCGGCTCATGGTAGATCACGCTGGCTGCCAGCCACTCACAGTAGCTCACGGCAACCCACTGCAGCCCCACTGCAGTCTATGCCGTCGCTGGTGACTCATGGCAGCCCAGCTCCAGGTAGAGCTGTTGTTCACCATCTTAGCTGTAGAGCTGTTGTTCATCATCTTAGCTGTAGAGGGCGCAGCATCTCTGGTCCATGTGGGATCCAAACTGGCGGCCCTGCTGCTCAGAACTCGTGCTACCAAGCCAACTTTTAACCAGGGAGCCACTCTGTCGGTCCCTGCATTTCACATTTTGCTTGCACCTTACTATGTCTCCTAGTTTCACAGCTGAGCAGTCCGCTCTTTCTGCCCTCAAACCCCAGTGGTGCGGGTGGGAGTAAAGTAGATCCGCAGATGGGGTTGGTTCTGGTTTTGGCTCTGTTGCTTTTATCTCTATTGCCATTTGGCTATTGCACTGGCCTCAAATTCCCCATCTCCATTTTCTCAACAAATGAGGCTGGTTTTGGATGAGCTCAAAGGTTCCTTTCAGCTTTCAGACTTTTCTGTTTTAATTGTGTCCTAGGGTAGTGGTCCTCTATTGAGCTTAAGACCAAGATGGCAAGTTTGGGGAAGAATTCTTGGCCTCTTAGGGGGTGCATGCGTGCGTGCGTGTGTTAAGGGCCTGGGAGATAAAGCCAGAGCTGGAAAGGCCTGTGCACCAGACTGGGCTGGCCTGGCCAGAGGGAACTAGCATTGCACGCCGGCCTGGGCTCCGCAGGATTGAAGGCAATGACTGGAAAAGGCTCCCCCGGGTCGCCAGGGGGCGCTGCGGGCAGTTCCCCGGAAACTGGCACCCGGTGCAGCTGGACAACGCCAGATTCTTACGTCCTCCGGAAACGGAGCGCCGGACTCACCACTGCTGGGTTTGCGACAGCGGCGGTGGCGGGCACGGCGGAAGCGAAGAGGATCGAAGGGGACCCGGGCCTCGCTCCAGCGCGGGGTCGGGGCACCATGGACGAAGCAGGTAGCTGTGCGAGCGGCGGAGGCTTCCGCCTGGGCGTGGACAGCCTGGACGAGCCTCCCAACAGCCGCATCTTCCTGGTGATCAGCAAGTACACGCCGGAGTCGGTACTGAGGGAGCGCTTCTCCCCCTTCGGCGAGATCCAGGATATCTGGGTGGTGCGGGACAAGCACACGAAGGAGTCCAAAGGCATCGCCTTCGTCAAGTTCGCTCGCAGCTCGCAGGCCTGTAGGGCTATGGAGGAGATGCACGGCCGGTGCCTCGGCCCCAACGACACCAAGCCTATCAAGGTGCGGGTGCCCGAATCGGGGTACCCGCGGGGGACGGTGTCCGAAAAGGGGAGGGGGGGCACGGGAGCGGTTCACTCGGGCTTCCCTTCATCCGCAGCTGTGTCGGGGTCGGGCAGCACCTGCTCCCGGAGCGGACTAGGCAGCACCTGGCATCTAGGCAGCACCTGGCATTCTGGGGGCGAGGGGAGGGGAGGCTGGCGTTGGGGAGAGTGTTTCTCAGGACCCGCCCGCGAGCCTACACCGGGGTACGGGGTTTGCGGGTGGGATGCGGAAAAAATACCAGGCCAGGCATCCGCTGCGACTCGTGCTGCAGAGCTGCAGTGGCTCGCCCCACCCGCCGCCTCTAAGCCACAACTCTGGATGCCTGGCCCAACTCCGGCCCTGGCCTAATTTGAGGACTTCTGTGACCGTCCTCTCGCAGACCCCCCCCCCC
>NW_017731562.1:1426983-1433617 GCF_001890085.2 Hipposideros armiger
TATATATATATATATATATATATATATATATATATATATATACACACACACACATACATATATATACACACACACATATATACACACACACATACACACACACACACATACACAGGTTTTGTGCGTGTGCATGTGTATCCTTCAGGGATTGTTGTGACAATAAGATAATATTACTTGGGGTATGTTATTACTTGGTTATATTATTGTTATGCTTATTTTTCTATTGCCTCATTAGTTTGTGACATTTTGATTCCGTTATTAAAAATGGCAGTAAATTCTAATTCTATTTCTTTTTTTGCAACCAAGAGGTACAAATAATCTGTTCAGTTATTAATTTTGACTCCTCTAAGATAATTTCTTTTAACTCTCATAGGTGTATGGAGATATCGAGTATTGCAGCATTATTAAGAATAAAGTCACTGGAGAAAGTAAAGGTTTGGGCTATGTTCGATACTTAAAACCATCACAAGCTGCCCAAGCAATAGAAAACTGTGATCGAAGTAAGGATATATTTAACATTGTTAAAAACTTCTTTTAAAATTCTAATTATTCTAAATAACTGAGTCAAATACTGGGTTTTGCTAATAACCATACCTGCTAATTTAATTTTAATGGTGAGAGTTTAAATACTATATATAGTGCGCAGATGAAAATTATTAAATTGTTTTGGGGCTGTGATTAAGCTTTCATTAAGGCACAATCTTGAAAGATATGAGCAACTGCATTAACTTAGTAAGTAAAAGTGTTGTTGTCATATTTTGGTTGTTCTATGTGGTTTGGAAGTTTCTTTGATATGTATTTTAGAATATAAAGTAGTAAAAATTGACCTGTTTCAGGGTTTTTCTTTAATTTTTTTTTTTTAAAGATTTTATTGGGGAATTGGGGAAAGGAACAGTGTTGGGGAATCGGAGAAGGAGAACAGACAAGTTGCTGTCCTTTTGGTCTTCAGTCTAATTGTGGAGGACGTCGCTTCACTGGCCTNCCCCCCCCCCCGGTTTACCATTATAAAAGCTGATAACCCCACTTTTCCTCCGGTAGGTATGGGGCTTAACAACACGATAAAAGTACATTAAACTGTTGTGCCACTACCTGACAAGAGTTTTCATGTATATCATATTGAATGCAGGTGATTAAAATTGCTACTATTACATATTCATCACACTTTTCTGATTTTTCAAGTCATCTTAAAGAAGCCCTATTTGTGAAGGTATTAATACCATGCATTTTGTTACTACCACTTTTTTTTCCCGAAAGCACACCAAGGTAAATAGCCTTAAGAAGAGCTAAATCATTGTGATGGTAGTGTAGTTGTATTTAATGCTTTTGTATGCCTAGTTCACCCTGGTGGTATTTATATTAAGTTTCTGCACTTGTCTGTAAAATTAAGATAACTGACATATGGCAGAAAGGATAATTTTGAGGATTATGTAATTCAAGCTGTGCTTTGAGCACAGCCCTTGGTACAAGATAAGCCTTCAGTATATCCCATTGTTTGTCAGCAGTGGCCAAATGCCATTCCTTACTTGCTGTGAACTCATTTCAGGGCTTAATCTTGAGAACCTGGCAGTTGCTTAAACTGTACTCTTCACCTGTCCTGTAGAAATAGTTGCTGTATGTGTAATTTCGTTGGCGCTATCCACAAAGTTCTCTTGTCCACAATTTTCTTTTCATTTTTTTCCCACTTATTACAGAAAACTGAGACTATTATAAACATGGACTTATATAAATTAAAGACTCAGATATTTCAGTCTGGAGGTCTTCCTTTTACCTCCATGTGCAAAAAAGAAGGAGCCTGGGACTATACCAACAACACAGTAGACAGCAGACATTCTTTGTCCTCCTACCTCCCCAACCCTTAGAAGTGGGTGAGAACAGGTCATCAACAGAATTAATTATAAGGGCACAGCATACACTAGGTCAGGGGTTTGTAAATGTGTTTTCTAAATGGCCAGATAGTAAATATTTTAGACTTTGTGAGCCACATACAGTCTCTGTCACACACTCTTTGTTGAACAGCCCTTTAAAAATGTAAGAACAATTCTTAGATCATGAGCTGGAGAAAACCAGGAAGCTGACTCCTGTACTAGATTGATAACTTTCATCTCCTTCCAATTACGATCTTAGCAGAGAGGGTTTTTATACTTTTGACTATAACATAACCACAGAGGTCCTAACCAAAAAAACTCCTTCAAATTTGAAACCTGTAGACCCCTACTCCTGCCTTGATTGTATTCCTAGAAGAGAAAATTCCTAACACTGAAATGTACCCTCCCTTTTAGCCACAGAAAAATTTAATTATTTCCAATGATAATTACAGTTTAAATTCTGTTTTTCATGTTTTTTGTCCACTTATTTTCAGCCAGAGGGCTGTTTCACTACAGTACTTAGCTAGACAGTGTGGGTTCATTCTTCAGCAGCTGCAGCTTGGGCTGTCTTTCACTGGAATGTAGTTTTTTTGGTTTTTTTTTTTCAGTATTCCTAGTTAAATTAATTCAGCTTTAATTTTTCTCATGTACTTTTGCGAAGTTCCAGAGGATCTACGAGACAAATTAGAAAGTTTAAGCACCAGGCCTACATTCAGGTAAAAGTCATCTTGTGACCAGCTACATTATCTGGAGGAAAGGGGTAAATCTAGAGAAAAATCTTGGTGTTAGGCTCTGCAAGAATATCTCTAATAATTTAGAGCCCATAGTCTGTGAACATAAAACCTCAGGGGAAATTGACCAAGGTAATTAAGTAGACAAGTGGTCTACTTAGATAGTGTCTCGTTTATCAGAAAATTTCAATACTCCTGTTGTCTAAAATTTAGAAATTTGTGACCCGATGGTACCTCCAATCTCAAATTTTACCTTTTTCCCCCTGGTGTCTTGCTATATAATTAAAGCTTCCCTGTTTGTATTTCCCTGTGGACCATACCCACTAGATGGCCATTTCTCCATTACTCAATACTCCATTACTAATATCTCATACAGTGTTTCACATAGTGGGTATATAGTGTAGGTTTATTGAAACTGGAAATATACTACCTAGAGATATGTCTGCAGCCGTGTCTTGCAAGGAAGATTCTACACCTGTGACAGCAGTTTTCCAAGCAAACATAACAACCTTCTTTTTCAATATTCCTAAAATCTCATGGCTTTATAAGTTCTGGATCCTTTTAGTTGCTGCCTCATACTCTAAAATTGCGTAGGTCCAAGCTTTCTCTTTCTTGAATGACATACAGCCCCCCTTCAAAGAGGAAAAAACCCTCAAGTGCCATTGTGTGGTGATTTATAGTTTATTAATTTTTTTCAAGTTATAAAAAATAAAGTAGCCATTAAAATCCTTATGCTTATAGCTCTATAAACAAATCCACAACCCTATTTATAGATTTTAACATTCCTCTGGAATAATATAAAAACCAAAACAAGTTTACAAATTAAATAAAAGCAATACTATAAAGCAAATTTCAAGTAATGATCTAATGTCAGATGGATGTTTCAATAAAACTAAATTGCCAATAGAAAATACAACCTCAAGTCATTTTGTGCATTTTCATTTGGGTGGTCACTGATATGATCCAGAATATGGTTAAATTACCTTTTTTAAAGATGAATATTAAAAAATTAAAAATATGACCATCTAGAATTAAACCCAACTATATCAAATGTCACACTAAACAAATGGACTAAACAGTTAAAAGGCGGAGATTGTCAGGATTTAAAGAAAAGACAACTAAAGGCTGTTTATAAGAGACTTTTTTAAAATATAAAGATACAAAGTACAGTAAAACCGTGAATTGTGAGTAACATGGTTTGCGAGTGTTCTGCAAGACAAGCAAACATTTCTAATACATTTTAATGTGGTAAACAAGTGATGTCTTGCAATACGAGTAGCCTGGGACGAATTATGCTCACAAACCAAGGTATTACTGTAGATGAAAGTAAAAGGATAGAAATAGCTGGTGTATCAGACAAAATGGTCTTCAACAGGATAAGTATTAACAGGGTTCTTTCATAAGAATACAAATGTCAGTCAAAAAGTATACAACAATCTCTATGGTTTATGCAGCCAATAATAAGCTTCAAAATACACGAAGCACAATTGACAGATCTAAAAGAAAAATAAATTCACAATCAGATTTTTACACTCCTCTCTTAGTATCTGATAGAACAAGTAGACAAAATCAGTAAAGATGTAACATTTTAATAATACTGTTAATTCACATTTATTGACCATTGTACCCAACAACTGCAGAGTACATTTTTTTTAATTAAAATTTATTGGAGTGACAATGGTTAGTAAAATTTCGTAGGTTTCAAGTAGTACATACTCTTTTTTCAATGTACTGACTATTGCTTTTGGTAAACCAAAATCCAAAAGTAAAAATACACTTGGAAAAAGCACAGTACAGATATTGTTATTATCTCATAAAAAAGTCACTGCAATACAGATTAAAAAAATACAAGACCCTATTACAGTGCATTGAACTTAATGTGAATCTCATACTAATAATGAAGTAAGTATATTTAAGGAATAGGAAAACTTAACTGATTTTTTTCCACATTCCCATTATTTTGTGGGTTGTGTTTGTTTCTTAGGTTTTCATTGCTCAGTCCAGGTCATCTGGAAGCCACCGAGATGTTGAAGATGAAGAACTTACAAGAATCTTTGTGATGATACCAAAGTCCTACACAGAAGAAGATCTACGGGAAAAATTTAAGGTACTTAACGTTTTCTAATCCAGTAGCATCTGTGATAACTCCCAATCCTAAATCGGTTGTATGGTTACTAAATCTGAAGTGTTTGAGATAGATCATTAGATTGGTGGTGGAGAATTAAATAACTATTTTTAAGTCATCTATTTCAGTCTGGTTTGTAAATATTAAGCCTAGAATAAATTAAAGAATGTATAATAACTTGAAAATAGTAATAATGAAAATACAGATTTAAAAAAAATGAATTGATAAAGCTCACACATAAAGCTCCACTAGGTGGTGGAGCCAAGTTTTAAACCTAGGCTATCTGAATCCACAGCCTGCTTTTTGGTCTTTAAAATTTCAAAGCACCCTCTTATGTCTTCTCTCTATTACCTCTGCTGTAAAGGTGAGTCAGGCAAGTCTGAGTGTGTGAATTGGTATTATCTAGTAATTTTTACAGGCTTATGGTATGTTAACATTGTACTTATTCACAGAAAAGCTTATTCTTTATAGAGTTTTTTTGTCCTAAGATTTGGCCTCTGGAGGAATTATATTTAAAGAAAAATATTACAACTCTGAACTATAATAAGATTATAGTAAATTAAATTTGAAGATAATTTTAAATCTCTTTTTAGCCAATTGCTTTTATAAGCAGTGATATATTTTCACAAAAATTATTAAAAACAATTTTAAGGTCGGCCAAGTGGCTCAGTTGGTTAAGAGCTCACTCAAGAGTGCGAGAGCTGAGCAACAAGGTTGCCAGTTCGATTCCCAGCCTGAGCTGAGCTGCCGCTGAGCTGCCAACAGGTGGCAGAATGGCTCGGCTAAAAAAAACCCAATTTTAAAATCATTTTGAATTGTAATTTTTTTTAAATCCTTTTTCTGTATTCTTCTTACTACTATGAATTGGGTAGGCAGCAAACAAGAAAGAAAAAAACAAGTAGTAAAAATTACTTTTCAGATTTCTTTGTCCTACCCCAAATGAGAGTTGAATAAAATAGGCATACTTGAGACATGACAAATACCAGAAATATACTGGGGGTGCCAAAAAAATGTATACAAGTGGACACTTGGGTTAACGTTGCTCAAGCAGTAGTTTGCCATAATCAGAAGTGTCTGGACGCTGCTGGTAACCACTCTGAGCACCTCTTGTAATTGCAGAAGTCAAATGTGATTTGTATTCATTTTTATCAGTATATATTGAGTATTACAATTTTAATACAGTTTTCCGTTCTTAAAATGGGTATACATTTTTTTTGGCACCCTCTGTATATCCCATACCTCCTTTAATAGTAAGAAAATTTTTCCCTTGTTGTATTTATAAATTGCTATCTCTTTCTGAGTGAACAAATAAGATATTTTTATCTAGTAATTAAGTTGCTAATTGGTTACATGAGAATTTTATAAAACAAATAATAAGTACTAAGAATTTATGTCCCATATTCCAACATTTAATAAATAAACATTTACGACACATTTCTCACATAGAGTATTAACTTTCTGAGTAAACCAGTGTGTTTTAGAGATATACTTTGGGAGTCTCACCTTCAAAGGAATACACAACCATTTATGCTTCTGTTAGAGGCAGACAAATACTTACGGCTAATGTTTACTGAGTGTTTAGTATGTCCCAGACTCTGTACATGCACTTTAGGTGTATTAATTCATTTAACCTTTAAAACAACACTGTGAGGTAGGTACAGCCATTAGCCCCATTTAACAGGTAAGGAGACAGGCACAGAGAGTGTTAGTTAATAAGTGACTGAGCCAAGATTTGAATCTAGAAGATTCAATTCCAGAGCCTCTACTCCAGACCACTACTGAGCCACACTTTGGAGCACTTCAGATCATGTACAAATTCTTACTCTCCCTCCATAACTTAGGCAAGTTATTTGATTTTTCTAAGGCTCAGCTTCCTTGTCGGTGAAGTAAGCTATGTATATATATGCACACAC
>NW_017731562.1:1434947-1441253 GCF_001890085.2 Hipposideros armiger
TTTTCTTTAATATTTGTTTATATTTGACCTAAACCCTAAATAGAATTAAATATACTAATAAACATATAAGTTAAGGATAGGATTTATAAGGTTTGCTAACATAGGTAAGTAAATATACATTGGGTTAATTTCAAGCTAGAGTGACATTAATTTGATCTTCTGTTGTTGCTGGTGTACATAATGGAGAATAAGAATTGTAAAGAAGCCAAGGAGAATTTCCTTTGTTGTCATACATTTAGTTATATTGACCTTTAGAAATGAATTAATGAATCATTAAATTAGCGGGTTTCAGGGTATTATAAAAATCTATACATACTGGAAAGAATCATTGTTAACCAGTAAAATTCTTACATAACCCTAAAGTACACACCAAAATTTTCTCTCAGAGTCTTCTAAATTTCTCAGTCAGCCAGCATTAATTGTGTACCAATGGTATACTCATCAATGTGTTAAGAAGAGGGATGCAAATATAAAGCAGTTTCGGCATTTAAAGAATTTATAGCTATATTGTATAGCCAAAATCTAACAGGCAAAAGATAAAGAAGAATAGAACTCTTAAAGGCTCTTTGAAAGCAAGGAGTATGTTTTATTTGTCTGTTTCTGTCACCTCAAATACCTAGTACAGTAATAAACTCTCAATGAAGATTTCAGACCTTAATCAAAGATACTGCCATGGATAGTACACTCAATAAAAATTTGCCACAGGAGGAAAGTGTTCAACAGTGTGTGATATAGTCTCATCAGTGGTGAAAAACAAGTGCACTGAATGAACACGGGAAGGCATCGGAGTAGGATTTCCACCTGGTGTAGAGTAGGCAGGACAGAAGGTGACAGCAGTGTGAGCACAGGCACAGGCACATAAGCGTTTCTGCTCAGTACTGTGAAGGCAGCAGTGTGAGTGAAGCACAGCATTCCTGTTGAGAGAGGACAGAGGTAACAAGGTGCACTGGAACCACGTGGCAGGTAATGAAGAGTTTTCAAGCTTAGTCTACATTGGATTCCCTTGTAGATTGTTTTAAAAGGAGAAAACATAATAAAATATCTTCTAGGACAGTTGATCTAACCACAGCATCAAGGGTAGATTTTCAGAGGAAGTGTTCAAGCTGGCTACTTTTATTCTTTTTGGAGCCACTGAATAATACAATGAAAACTATGACTTTTCTCCCTTGAAATATGCACATACATGCATAAGTATTTTGTTTAAAGTTTCAGAAGGTGCAATGGAACCGTCCCACATTTTGAGCTCATCCTTAGACCCCTAGTTAAATCCTGGATCCCAAGGGAGAGATCAGTTGAAGGGTTGTAATTAGTTGAAGAGAATCTAAATTAAAAACAGAAGCAGGGAAGTTAGAGTGAAACGTGGATTTCACAGGAAGAATCTTGAAGATAGTTTGACTGTGAAGAAGACGTACGGGATTCTTCTATGAAGGAGCCTGGGACAATGAATGAAGATGTCATCTGTAGTTGGGGAGATTGGAAAGAATAGCATAGAATTGCTGGTCTTTTAGGTTTACACTGACCCATAATTTGAGATTCTTGCTGTTTCTCATTTTCTCTTTGCCACCTTCCAAAAAAAGCAAAAGAAGAGGTCTGGTTATGTAGACTTTGTTTTCTACAGTTATATTTACAAAGCTAAATCAAGCATTAGTAATTAGGTCTATTTGCAGGTATGTTAAATTTGCTATGAATCTTGAAGTTCATGGATTCTCTTTTTCAGGTTTTAGGGCAATCTTGGCTGAGCCTAAAAATAAAGCATCTGATTCTTCAGAACAGGATTATTATAGTAACATGAGGCAGGAGACTTTGGGACATGAACCTAGAGTAAATATGTTTCCATTTGGTAAGTGGGCTACCCTTACACTAATAGTATTAGTATATACAATCTTGTTTTGAGTTTTAAAAAGTATTCATTTATTAGCAGTCTATAAACCTAACTTAGTGTCTAGAAGTCTAACTGTAGTGGGTTATTTTTTTAAGACGTTGGTCATGACCCCTCATGTCCTTAATATTTAACACATTTTTACTTATTTCCAATTTTCGATGATTAGTTATGCATGATATAAATATTCACCTATGTCACTGCCACTTTTTTGGGTGAGCTTCCACCTCTATGCGACTGACCAAAAAGTATGAGACATATGCAGATATCCCCTCAGTATTGAATTCTAAAATGTTATCCCTAAGCTACTGTTGCTTGAAAATTAGAGCTAGAGAAAGGAGAGGAATGACAAAAGTAGAAGCTAGAGAAAACGGGAAAATAGGTGATGAAAGTAAGACCTGTGAATGTTATTTGGCATAAACTTTGTTTTAGGTAAAACACTTGCCATAGTTTGCAGTTTTGCATATTAAACATATTCCTGTGAAATTAGACTACGCACTTCAGCTTATATTTCTGTGTTGAAGGCTGAGGAGTTGGGAGAGTTGTCTGCTTTCTTGTCCTTGGTCCCTTCTGATAGTGCTGATGACAAAAAGCACTCCTTGGTCATTCAAAATATCGGGACTTTGTTTAATGCAATGGAGTTAATAAAAGTTCATTTTATTTTCTAGTACATAAAATGTTAAATGAATTCTTGATTGCATAGAAATTTGAAGATTTACTTTTTTCCATATTGTTTGTTGGAGAGCAACAACCTGAATTTTCAAGTTTTGACAAGAATGACAACAGAGGCCAGGAAGCTATCTCCAAACGCCTGTCAGTTGTATCAAGAGTTCCTTTCACTGAAGAGCAGCTTTTCAGCATTTTTGATATAGTACCAGGATTGGAATATTGTGAAGTTCAACGAGATCCTTATTCAAATTATGGTAAAATAATATCTACGTTGTTTTTAAATATAACGTGTTTTGTTAAGATGGCTTTTCTCCAATGACACTTTGTGTCAAAATAGAGCATTTTCTGTTTCCAGCTGTACAACGAAAACACCTCAGGTAGAGTCTCTCTCTGTACTCTTGATTCATGCCAGGCAAGTTATAAAGCCCTTAAAGTTACCTCTTCATCCCTGTGTCTCTTTTTCTTAAACTATATTCCTCGAAATGAAACTCCTTTTCTTCACGTCAGGTACCTGGTTGCCCTAATTCTCTTTCAACCTCTTCCTGTTCTTAATAGAAGCATGGCTCTAATAGCTATTTGAACCTTTAACTAATGAATTAATTAAGCCTATTACCTAATCTTAGCTTAATCTCTTTGTATTTTTTTAATCCTTCTGATTTCCTTAAAGGCTTTTTTTTTAATGGAGACATTGTGGCATAATGGGAAAGGCTGGCATTCTCCTTTGCATCAGCCTCAGGTGCAAATCCCAGCCGTGGCAAATAGCTCTGAGACCTTGGCTAATGGCTTGTCATCTCTGAGCTTCTTTCCTCATCTGTAAAGTGGGATTATTAATGCCTTCTATGCCAGGGTAAGATAAGAATTAGAAATAATATATGGCGCATAATGGGCACTCCAAAAACCTATGGGGTTTGTTGGTTTGTTTTAGAGAATTTGGAGGTGAGGGGTGGTATAGGACAGTCATACTTGGCATCTTTCCAGTCCTGTAGATATACTTGATTTAGTCCTTTTAGGGTGTCATGAATGCCGAGGGGGAAGTAGGGAAGTGAGCCGGGTCATGTGGGCTGACAGGCCTGGCGTGCCCCTGCCATTTCCACAGATGCCCCCACGGCTCAGTATTCCCCTACCCAGCACTGGTGTTTGTGCAGGACCGCCCCTCTGAACCCACTTTGTACCATCTCCAGGCTTAACCCAAATTTACACCATCATTCTTTGTTCTGACGCTAAGGCACACATTTTGTGTTTTCTGGCACATTTGTTGTTATATTCATATGTAATTCTATTTTGTTTTCTTTCCTTTTTATCTGGTATGTTGAAATGTATTTGTTCCTTTACCCTCTATCTTGGTTCTGTGGTTGGATGTGTCTGATAAATATGTGAGTCATTGGAATACCTTTGTACTAATAGAGATACCATATAGTAAGAACACTGTTTGAATTTTAGTTTTATATGTTCATTTGCTTTCTGAGTTTTATTTTAATCTCATTAAAATGTTGGGATGCTTGAGTTTAGGAACATTAAATTATAACAGTGTTAGGGTGGCCGAGTGGCTCAGTTGGGTAAGAGCTCGCGTAAGAGTGCGAGCTCTGAGCAACAGCGGTTCGATGCACTGAGCTGCCACTGAGCTGCCAACAGGTGGCAGGTGGCTCAGCTAAAAAAAAAAAAATTATAACAGTGTTTTCCCCAAAGTGGGTTACATTATAAAATATCCTGAAAACCTTTTGGTTGTGTTACAGGCTTCTGGGCTGTCTGTATAAGGACTCTAGAATAAAACCAGGCTCCTCCTTCAACATCACTTTCCTGAATTGAAATCTTTCCCCTTAGTGGAAAGCCCTCCAAAGGGTTGTGAAATACGTGACTTCTCATCTGAGACCCGGTGTTCCCTACATTTTGTTTTTCATACATAATCCCTTTTCCTGTCTTTACCACTGCAGCTAGACAAGATGACTATATAGTCTTTTCATATATCTCTTCTCATTCCATTTCCTATTCAGTATGATAGGGAAATTTTTAGAATTTCAAAGTAGATTTTAAAGAATAAAAATTTAAGAAAAACTGGTTGGCTTTTAGGTGTATCTGTGTCATATAAGAAAAGCCAATATTCTAAAATTAAACTCATTGGATGGAACTTATGGTAATGATTCCACTTTCCTTAAAATATTGTGTTCATAGTTTTACCAAAATCTGGCTTGTACTTCGCTTTGTAGGAACACAGGTTTTACACACACTTGTATTATAAGAACTTTATTTTCTGACACATTTGAATCTGTATTTACTAGCAGTATGATATTAGGGTATTTCTTATTGTTTTATTTCTGTGGCAACACAGGCTTTAGGTACTCGACCTGCTTTCTTTTTAATTTCTGTATATTTTGTACTTTGTTTTAGGTCATGGAGTGGTTCAGTATTTTAATGTAGCATCAGCTATTTACGCAAAATACAAGTTACATGGATTTCAGTACCCCCCTGGAAATTGGATAGGTGTTTCCTTCATTGATGATGGGAGTAATCCAACAGAGTAAGTACCATTCCAATAGTGTCTAAAGCCGAGCTTTGGTTGTACATGATTATGATTTGAAGAATAAAAATAGAAAACAATTGATCTCTCCTGTGAGGGGGCCACACAAAACAAGTTACTGTTAAGAGACTGAATATTTCTGGTTTTCTGTAAATTACCTGTTATTATCTCCAGTCTCCTTAGAAAAATGGCAACACAGATGGTAGCTGCACAGCTTGCCTCAATGGTGTGGAATAACCCAAATCAGCAGCAATTTCTGGTAAGTAGGTAAGAATTTAACTTTCACAGCACATCCTTAGGGTATAAAATAAATGTGGTCTTTGTTTATGTAAGAAAATTTTCAGAGCTATAGTAAAAGACCACACAGGTGCCATGAAACACATCTCTTTAGCTCTTTGCTTAAGATCCCTAAAGTGTAGTTTTTCTTTTTCTTGTTTTGTACCTAACTCTTCAACAGCAATTTGGAGGAAGTTCTGGATCACAGTTGCCTCAAATCCAGACAGATGTTGTACTTCCATCATGCAAAAAAAAAGCCCCTCCTGAAACTCCTGTGAAAGAAAGACTTTTTATCGTGTTTAATCCTCATCCTTTACCTTTAGATGTGTTAGAGGATATATTCTGGTAAGATCTCAATTCCACATAGTTACATTTTATAATGTAATTTATTTAAACTGGTAATTTAAGCACTCTGACAATCTTGAAACTTAGAGATGATTTGTTCTGTGGTTTAAAAACTCCTTATTGATACCACCTTTAAAAATATGTGATCATTTCCTTCTCTTTTTTATCATTCACGTGTCCTAAGTCTCCATACAGAATTAATTTCCTGTTACTTTGTTTTGAAAGCGTAAAATACGTAGGATTGTTTTGAAAAGTTGCGTGTGTAGAATGGACAAATCGTGGTTCATGATAGATGTATCTGCATACACCTGTCCTCAGAATTCTTGTCACATATCTTTTCCTTTGTATTTGTCATTCAGCTGAAAAGTCTTTAGTAAGCATCTTCTATTTTGTCAGCACTCTGTTGGATCCTTAAGGATTTTATAATTACTATATTGAGTAAACAATTACTTGCTTGTAGTATATAATAACTACACAATAGGGGAAGGCTCTTGTTTACTTCTGTGTTTTTAATATAATTCCTTCCTTAACTTTTCCTTTTCTGGTCTTTTTTCCATTTGCCTTACAACAATGTTAGCGAATTAAAAAGATAAATAGGAAGCTTGTTAAAGAGCTGTACAAA
>NW_017731562.1:1451683-1455386 GCF_001890085.2 Hipposideros armiger
TATCCACAAACATTGAAACATACTTACCCTCAACTCAGTGATTTCACTTCTAAGCATATATCAACAGAGATAAGAATATATATAATAAAAGAATGTTCTTAGTATTATTCATAATAGCCTCAAAGTAGAAACAACCCCATCAACAGAATGCGTAGAGATAACAAAGAAAGATCTATATAACAAGGAAATGAGGTAACTCTTGCTACATATAACAACTTGCTACAATAACAATCTCATAAACATAATGGCAACAAAAATCAGCCAACAGAAGAAAATGTGCTGTATGATTCCTACTTATAAAAGAGTTCCAACACCAGCAAAATATACTTTTAGGCAGAATGAAGTGGGGAGGGTCACCAAAGGGGCTTATGGTTTGCTGGTAAACTTTCTTAACCAGCATGATGGTAACTGTGATGATAACTTTTTGAACGGTACTTTGTATAGTTTACGCATTTTTGTATGTATCGCATAGTACTTCAATTAGTGCTTTTGTTATCATGAGAGTAAAGCAAAATCAATGAGGCTAATGGGTAGACAACTCAGCAGTGCGAGAGAGGAGCAAAATCCTGAGGAATTTAGAAAGAAGGGCTTTCATCAACCAGATCAGAGCTGCCTTTGTCTGTGTCATAGATTGTTCTGAACAAACTTTTCCTTTAAGGGATTCTGCAGCTTATATTAAAATAAACAAAAAGAAAAAAGCCTGAAGATCCTGTTCTGCACATTCAGTGCAGCTGGAATGGAGCAGTGTCTGCAGTTTTGTAGTTACTGATCTCTCTATTCATACAAGTATGAAGGTAGCAGAAAAACATTCTGTGATATGCAACCTATGCTCATTTGCCCTTTACAGAAAAAAAGTACCTGAATATAATCATTACACTTCCAAAATGAATCAAGAATAAAAGAAAGGGAAGAAAGGCCAGTCGGGGACCGGCGCATTGGTTAAGAGCTGGCTTGGGATGCCAGAGGGCCCTGGTTCAGATCCCACATATGAGGGCCAGTGACACTGCCCTCTACAGCTAAGATGCTNTAAGACATTGAGAAGTTTCCATGTCTTTTTACCTTGGGCATTTTTAGAATTAAGAATCTGTTTTTCCTCAATTTAATACCAGTAAATATGAATTGCAATAAGAAATTGAAAAACAAGCAGTCTTACAAATAGCAAAATGTCAAGCCAGCTTTTTCATGTTAGCAAATATTTTTCGGTGTTTGTAAAGGATGGTAATTATTTGCCATGTGCCATTGAAAGCCTCTACTTAATTTTTATTTGCATTTATTTTGATGTGAATTATGTTAATAAATTATCAAGGATTTTGCCCCTAAAGAAGTACATAGGTATATGTCATTCTTTTTAAATGACAAAGGAGCATTAAATGACAAAGGTACATGATATAATTATCTTCAGCATCTAAAAACCTGAAATAGAATAATCACAAGGGTACAGAAGTACATGTGTATGTATGTTAGTATTCTTGCAATCCTAAAGTGAATCTTCTTATAAAATGAATGCTTTTTTGGTACACCCAAAAACGTGTTGACTATAGGCACAGTGTAACTTTTAGTAATTTCTTAAAAACTGCATAAAACAAATCAGTGAGGGCAAGAATGAATAAAATAATATAGCCTTTTCATTCAGAGATATAACTGCATGCAAGTCTTATTTCTTCCATATGTGGATGGTAAGCTCTATTAAAAATCATAGCAATTATTTTATATGATTTCAGTAAAGAGAAAACATAAAGGTCATCCTTATTAGATAAGTTCCATTTTAATATCTGAATTCTAATAAATGGATTGCATTATTTCCTTTTCTAGAAACAGTAACTCAAGAACACATGGATCCTGGGAACTGCAGGTATGGTATTGCTAGGGGATCAGATAGAAGTATTTAGTTAAAATATGAAGTTGCTGTTCATTCATTATAATGACCGTGCTTTGACTTTGTTTAAGATAGAAAACACTCGTCCTCAGGAGAATGTGCAGGTCACACTATACTTTGAGAAACTTACCAGACCCTGTGAAAATTCATTTGAATGATTATCACAGGAAAGGGAAGTCCTGTGACTGTCATAAGAATTGCAGCCAATATCTAGAAGTGCAGGTCTGTGTGAGCTAGCTAACATGCAAGTTGACCAATGCTGCAACTGTTGTTGCACCCTAGAGACGGCCTTTCTGACCACACTGCTGGAGAACTGGTAGAAAGAAGGCCTCAGGAGACTGTTTTAGAAAAATTGTTTATATTCGAGATACAAAAATCAGGAAGAATGAAAAATTTAATAGATAGTGTCTAGAATTTGACTAAGTGACATATTTCATTGATTTTGAGATGCACATTTTTCCACTTCTGAAATTGGAAATGTCTTAATTATCAATTGTGTGCCATAGTGTGATTGACAACCTTTTTTCCTTTCATAATGAAACATAAAATAAAGATGCTTCTTTCAATCAGCTGCATCTTAGATTCAATAAAATATGGTAACTTAGTCTACACATGTACATTGACTGCTTACTCTTACTCTAAGACAAGAGCCCGAAGACATAACATTAGAAATATTTTATACTGTATTTTTATAGTTATACCAAAATTTATTGGTAATTTTGTAAAGATCTTTTAAGATTATAGAGCAACAGTGATAAGGAAAAAAATTAAGTTGTTAATAAGTTTAAATAAATGTCTGGCTTTGGAGGGTGGACATTTTGCCTTTGTAAATACAGAAACGTAATGGCCACTCCAAAAATACGACATGTAAGCAATTTTCAGAACAGACTGTGATAGGAAGAATAGTCATTTCAAGAAATTAAAAATTAGGAACCTACTATGCTTGTAGTTGAAAATCCAAGGAAAAATTTTTATCAGCTCTTGAGGTGAATGCTATATATCAGAAAGGTATATCTAAGTCAAGAACTCAGCACCTTAAAAAAAAGACATTATAAATGGTATGCAGTTGTTAAAACATCACTTAATTACCTCTTCATTATGTCCCTAACATTCTGAATTAAACTATAAATAGTGAAATATTAATTTCACTGAGCATAACAAGTGTTTCATACTTGGACACCTCTCCACTGAAAAATTAAAAAATATTTTTTGAATCTGTAATTTTATTAAATTTAGATAAGACATTTCCAGTCTTATCTTCCCAGGCAAGACTTACTGAGTGAGAATTGAACCCAGTATCTGTCTGTGAGCCAAAGGGCATATTTAAAAAAGAAAGCAGATACTCTCTTTAGAAGTGAAAAACCTAAGTGAGGAGAGTTGAGGATTAATTACCAGCAGATAGATTTGTTCATTCCCAAACTCATTTACTGCACACATTGTTCCATTTTCACAGATTGGAATTAAATTGTGTCCTACAAGTTATCTGGCCATATTACTCAAGTAATGCTTGAATTCCCCCCAAGACATTCCTGTCAGGTGGTTACACGCTAAACAGTGTAAAAGTAGGGAGACCCCTGCCTCCTGCCTGAGTCCATTGCATCTTTGGTTAATCCTCAAAATGGACTAAATTTAATTGCCACTAATTTTCGCCTCTTAGTCTTTAAGTTTTTCAGTGGGCCACGTAGAGAAGTTGAATCCTTCACATGGGAGCTGCCGTGTACCCTTCTGCCCTCCAAATTTTCTATTCAAATTAAAGAAGCCCAGTTTCTCCATTCTGCATTTAAGGTCAGGTAGCCAGTTCCAGCAAACAGCTTTGGTTTCAGTGAG
>NW_017731562.1:1458046-1459999 GCF_001890085.2 Hipposideros armiger
TCCACAGCAATTGGGACAAATATTCAGCACAGTAGGATAACCTGAGAGCTTACTCACAGATACTCCTATCCATCTACACTGAATTTCCCTGCTTCTATTTCCATTTCTGATTTTGTGGGTAAACGATGTTGCTACTGATTTTCTTGCTCATACGTTATTATCGTTTTCTAGCATTAGTAATACGTAGGTCACAGCATTATTTAGCACAAAGTTCTTACGGATTTTGTTTGTTCTGTTATTTTTGGGGGTTTTTTTAATGCTAAAAGAAAAGAATCAAAGTCAACTACTTTAAAGTCATCTAATTAAAGTCACCTACTAATTTACTGGAAGATCTGATATATAAAAATACATAATTTTTTCATCATCAACAAAGTCTGTTGAATTGGGTTTTGGAAATAGTTTTTGTGTTCTTACATTGATCCATCAGCATAAAAGACTTTCTTCCTCTTCCACACTAGTACATTAGTAACTTAAGAAATGCAAGTGCCAATGTGACATTTGGGGGAAGATGGAGGAAATCACAGGTAGGACTGACTTTAGGAAGAATCTGAGCTAGTTGCTGAGAGCACTGGGACTAGCTAGCTGACCTGCTTTGACAATGTCAAAATTGGGCCAACGATGGCCAAAAAAAAAGAGTATGCTTGGAGAGATAGCACCCATCTTTGCTTTATCATCACAAACTCCTGCCAAAGTACCATTCTCGACATAATCCTTATACAAGAAACTCCTAGCAGGGTTTGTTTCCTACAATTTTTACTCTAAATCTGGGATTTGTAGGCACTGTAGCATAGTCCCATCTTTCACCCAACTCAGTTTCATTTCATTGCAGTAACTCAAAGTATATCACACAGAAAGATGGAAGTAGACCTCCTTTGTGTCAACCCCTAAAGATTACCAGTGTGCCTGGAATACCCAGCTTCTACTTAATAACTTTTAGTTACTTACAGTATAGAAATGTATCATGTCTGCCAGATTTTGTTGATAGTATTAGCCTTCAGTTTCTCCAAAAACAAGTTTTATATATGATATCAACACTGTTTTTTGGACCTGTTTTCTCATGTAGAAAATAGATAATAAAGGCCATGTAAATGCAAACACCTGCAACCCTCGTCTCCCAATTTTCTGCAGAAATACCCATAGAAACATTCAAATAAAAAAAAACATTTGTCATGCATAGAAACTTAACAGTAGTGGAAACTAGAAGGAATTTTTGCTAAATAAAGCAGCAAGGGGTAGATTTTTTACAAATTGCTGACTCAAATTTCACACTGAAGCAATTTGTCAGTAAAGAGAGGCGATACCTTGGCTTCCCATCTTCTAACTCCTTGTTAATCCGTATGAGAAGACTAGTTAAGACAGCCACTGAGAATCCCATCAGAAGAGGCTGCATTCTGCGTTGCTTCACTGGTAGCACTGAAGCTGCACCACCTTGGAGCTTTTCTTCAGCACAGTTGGCATTCCCTTGGGCAGGGGTGTCATAAAAGACCCCTCCTCTGACCAGAAGAGTAATGCTGAATGACAAAGGCAGAATAAGCGACCCAAAAGCTCTCTTAGCTTCTACCCTTTGGCAGACTTAGAATATGTACAGCAGGATTTAAAAAGAAAATGTAAGTGTGTTTTCCAGCCTTTGTCCTAAGAACTTTTGGTTTTATTGCAAGGAAATTTCTTACCCTCTACTACCCTAAGCCTAGATCTGATGGGCCTCCTTGGGTTTCCTGGAGGAATGAAATGAGTCTGTTTCTGACCACCTGCTAGATATTACCTGAGCACTTGAGTGGACTGAAAAGAGCTAAGAGCAACCCACAGAGTCTGCCAGTTCTGCATTGGCCTAGCTAAATCTAACCTCACTGAGAAACGAGTAACTAGTGGACAAGAAATTTGAACCAGCACTTCACAAAGGAGGCCAAGAAAGGATTCAGGTGTTTTATTTTTTTCTTGGGGGTGGGGAGGAGG
>NW_017731562.1:1464664-1467823 GCF_001890085.2 Hipposideros armiger
TGGGTCTCTGGCAAGTCCACATGTCTTGCAGGCAGAGGCACTGTCTCTCTTTTCAGGAATGTTTATATAGTGACCTCCCTTGGGAGACAGATAGTGTCTCCCTCTGGAGCAAAGGCAGGTTTGTTTACAGTTCAGTATAATAAAGATAATGTCTCCTTCCGGAGCAAAGGGCAGAGTCTTATTTCCCTTTTAAAAAGATTGAAGTTCCCTAAACTTGGGGTTCCTTAGTTCTAACAAACTTTCTGTGCACACAGCATCCATCGGTGCTTCTCAGTGTCATCCTTGTAAGGCTGAGGAGACAAGTGGAACCAATGCAGACATGAAGCCCGGACTGTGTGTTGTGCTAGATGATAACTTCCTTCGTCTCTGGCCCAGGGTTTTTGTGTCTTCTGCCACATCCATGGAACTATGGCAGGCTAACTTGTTATCTTGCAAGTAAGGTAAAAACCTCTGACTCTTCACAGCTCTTGATGACCAGACTCTATCACATAGAGAGGATTTGAAAAACTCCTTATTGATACCACCTTTTAAAGTATATAACCATTTCCTTCCCTGTCATTCACATGTTCTAAGCCTATTGGAGCAGCACGTCTGTCTCCTCATGCCCCTTTCCCATCAGTGGTTTCTAGGCACCTGTTGAAAGTATGAGCCAGTTGCTTTTCGTTTCATTTTGCAAAGTGCTACAAGAAAGAGATGAACTCAGAAAATAAACTGCCAACTTGCAAGAAGAAGTGAGAGGGATGTAGAGAGCCAGAACTTGTTTACTTGAAAAATAAAATTATCTCCAGCCANGTGGTGTGTTTAAAGACATGCAGGAAGGCAAATTGATAGCCATTGCAGAGAGGGAAAATGAATGCATTTTTAAACACACAACACTAGAAACAAAAGTAACAATAAAGATTAGTTAGAAATACATTAGAAACAATGTAAAAAGGCCACCTCCTAGCAAATGCATGTTTTAAAAAATCAAAATGAGAAGCAATGAAGGTAATGGGAAAACAGGAGACTTCAATGTCATCTTTAATTACGTATTTTAAACATTAGAAAACCTGAGTAGGTCAATAAACAAAGAAAAAATTTAAGTAGTTATCAGTGCATTGTATGTCCTCAGGTGAGCCCTGCTCACTATGCATTCTTCCAGACTGGAGAAATACATTATACCTGTGGTATGTATATATTTTTGTCCTGCAGACAGAAAAGTGAATATACACTTTCAGTTTGCATAATTGATATTAACCTGACACCAAAACTTAAAAGCAGATATCAAACTATAGATTCTTAGTTCTCCCATGAATATGGGTGCAAACAAATCAAATAAAATATTAGAAAGTACAAATAATATGTCCTAAGAACAACTTACCATTGCCAAGTAAGATTCATCTGCTGAAAGAGCGGTTCCCATTAAGAAAAAGCTATACTACATACTATGACCGTAATGAGATCTGTTTGCCCCGTTGGTACTTTTCCACTATTGGGATCATGGAAATATGGTGTGTTCAGATCGTGCATGGCTTAATGGAACAGTCACTATCTGGAGGGGTGGGATGAGCCTGATTTACTTAAATGAATCTACACTACTGCTACGTACTGAGGAAGGCATGCAATGGATGATGAGGCAACCAAAATGTCTAAAATTGCTTCTTAGAAAAATAGCTAAATTTACTGAGCCTTTGTGATTAGCCAGGCTAATTGCTTTACATACATGTCAAGACCTATGAAGTACTATTATTCCTGGTTTATAGATAGGAAGCTAAAATACATTCAGGGAAGTAACTTACCCAATATCACAGCCAGCAAATGAAGCTGGGATATAGGCAGTCTTAACCAAAAAACATGCTTAACTATAGCACTGAAAAGCAAGCAGGGTACAAAAGTGTATGCAGTGGTTATAATTTTTTTAAGCTGAAATGAGTGAAAAGCTAACATTTACGTGTTGGCTTTTCACTGTTGCCTATTTTTCCGTGGTGAACATTTATAATTTTTTTTAATCTAAAAATACTTGTATATCCCCCTACAAGATGATAAGCTTTTTGTGCGCAAACCCTGTTTATTTTTGTAACCTCAAACCCAGCTATCCACTTTACACATAATAGGCACACAATTTTTATCCAATTGGATTACAACATAAAGGATTCCTATGTATGTCTCCTACTATAGAGCTTCTGTGAACAAGTCCATATTGTCTACAAATATCCTAGTAGTTGTTCAGATGCCATCTTTTCAAACTGAGGCCCTACTTAGTATCATTTTAAAAGATTCTGCGCATTTTAATTTCGATTTTATGTTTTCAGGTTTTTGCAATACTATTAGCATCTAAGTCCAAGTACATACAAATCTTGGTGATATTTAAAAATAGCAGGTAACATTTATTGAACTCTTACTATGTCACTCTTGCTCTAAGCACTGTAAACATTTTCCCATTTAACCATCATAACAGTTCTATGGTGTTACTTCTGTGAGGCACAGAGGGGTTACATAGCTTCTGCCAGGACACACAGCAAATAAATAATGGAGCTGGGATTCACACTCAGGAAATATAGCTGTGGCCTCATTTCAGTTCGCTTGGATGCAACCACTATTGGTTTGTTTAAGAATGAAGTTTAAAATTGTTTTTGTATAAATAGAGCACATAATGGAGACACAATTTTATTTCATTGTATGGCCCCTTGAGAAATTGGGGTGGAAAGAATGAAAAACAGCTAAGATGAGAAGTCAAGAAAGCAAGGGAGAGAAGGATTACAGACGGCAGAGAAAGAGGTGATGACTCAGTGGCTTTGGGGTCAAAGCATTGGTTCCTTTTTTTTTTACCTTGGTGTACAAGTTCATTTAATATGTTGAGCACCTATGTACTGAGTGCCAAGGACACCACGGTGAGAAGGAAAAGCTTCCTTGCCCCTATGTAGCTTGGTCTGATTATGATGTAGTTTGAAATGGCGTAGCATAGAATTCCCGTTTTTCTGTCCCCCTTAATTTTTCCACACTTGATTCTCTTTTTGTTTGTTTGTTTTACAGGGCCTTTTTTTTTTAAGATTTTTATTGGGGAATTGGGGGAATGGGAACAGCCCTGGGGAATTGGGGGAAGGGGAACAGACAAGTTGCTGTCGTTTTGTTCTTCAGTCTAGTTGTGGAGGACATTGCTTCACTGGCCCAAGTTGGCAC
>NW_017731562.1:1472098-1476386 GCF_001890085.2 Hipposideros armiger
TTTTTTCAGAATGAAGGTAGAACTGTCAGCTGTCAAATGACATAGCAATAGCATAGATGTGAATGACTCTAGTACTTCCAAAAATGAAGTAGTGCCATCTGTTGCAAACATGCGTCATGACTTTTCTGATGACCCAATATAACACACAGATCAAATCCAGACTACTCGCTGTTTTTGTAAATAAAGTTTTATTGGAACACAGCCATGCTCTTTTATTTACATGTTGTTTCTGCCTGCTTTCATGCTACAATAGCAGAGTTGGGTAATTACAACAGAGGATGTATGGTGGCCTGAAAAGCCTAAAAATATTTATTACCTAGTGATTTGCCTAAAAAGTTTACTGACTCTTGAATTATACTCTCACCCACTCCCCTCAGGAAAGATATCTTTCATATTCCATTGAAAAATATTTCAATATGAATTCTAAAAGATAAGAACACTAAAAAACAGTACCACTTTTACACTAAAAAATTCACAGAAAATTATTTGCTTTGTTTGTTCTACAAAACTCCCATTGAATAACAAGTGGAATTCTTTACTAATTATTTTTCTTTCTAAGTCATTATTCAGGTCCACCCATAGCTTAACAAATGACTTTCTTAACTTTGAGAGAGCTGCAGACTTTATTTTCATTGGTAGTTCCTTCTCAGTAATTTTAACAATTTAACAAACACTTTATCTATGAATGACCCAAAGAATAAAATATTCTGAATTTAACAACGTGAGAAAGTTAATAAGCCATACTAGCACAGTCTTCAGAAAGATTTTAGCAAAATTGCAATTTGAGATATATTAAAGGTCCTATAAAAATATGACATATAAAAGCAATCTTGCATTTTTAAAAGGTAATAGTGTTAGAGATATTTTTGCCACACTGTTTTTGTTTTTTTTTCTTGAAAAATCCAAGGAGTCCGTTTTCAGGGGTTTTAACAAATAAGTGATTCTTAGAATTTCTAAATAACATTTGATATTAAAATAGCTTTTTACAGTTTACATGGCAATTTTATGGGAGCTATCTCATTTAATATTTACAGCAACATAATAAGGTAGAGATTATTTTCATACTAAATGATTCCACTGAGACACAAACCCACGTCGTTTGCTTAAAGTCCACCAACAATGATGCTGAACAGGCAGTCACAAATCTTACCACAGGGCAGTTTTAAACAGATTTTATCACATTTTACAGGCCTTGGTTATATAAATGTACTATGTTATGCAAAATATTATTAACTACATTACTTCCAAGATATCTTAAAGATACATATTTATACAGTGAAGATATTGTAATAAACTCTTTTGAAATCTGTACTTTTGGAGCTTAGGATTTTAAGCACAGTGTTGTATCTTTCAAATTCAAAGAGTAAGAAGCACTCCATTACATAGCTTTCATAAACTCTTCAGCAATTCTTTTTGTCCTTGTAATGGGTCTGGAACACTAGTGGAGAGGTGGCCTTACATGTAGGTTTGAAGAAATGGCTGATTCCAGGGTTAGGACAGAATAAATACAAACTAAATATGGAACATCTTCTTGTGCTAGGAAATCAAGAAATGCCCCACCCCCCAAAAAAATGATGGGGAGTCATGTTAAAAGTTCACAGAAGTCAGCTTGAAGTGAATGCTACTAGTTATATCTAGGACAACTTCAAAATAAATATTAGTAGTAAATTATAGCCCACTGAATAACATATGAGTCCACATTTATTTATAAATAAATGAATGACTAAATGAATGACAAAGTTGTAATTTTGATGAGAATGAGATATTTTCNTCCCCCACGTCCCATTTGCCTGGTAACTTGGAAGTTCCTCCCACAAGGCAGAGTATACTTACTTGCTCCTTGATTTTGGGTTCGATTGTGGGATTTGTTTTGGCCAATGAGATGTTTATAGATGTCACATAAGCAGGTGCTTGAAACGCTTGCATAGTGGGTCTTGCCCAGGTGTGCTCTTGCCTTTACTATGAGATGAGCTTCCCTTGGAGAGCTGCTTCTCCCTCGGCCTGGGTTCAACATGAACATACCTGGAACTGCCTCCACTGACCATAGACCCACAGTCTGAGTCAGAGCTCTCCCACAGACTTGTGAGCAAAATCAATGTTTATTGCTTTGTACCACTGAGACTCTCCTACTGGCTGGAGATAAAGAATTTTAGTTTTCAAATAAACAAGTTCTTGCTCTCTAAATCCCTCTAACTTCTTCTTGCAAGTTGGCAGTTTATTTTCTGAGTTCATCTCTTTCTTATAGGGCTTTGTGAAATGAAATGAAAAGTAAATGGCTCATACTTTGAACATATGCCTAGAAAGCATGCTACTATCTTTCCTGTTACCACAGGCAACAGTTCTACCAAATACAGATTCCATTTTCCAGCTTCTATAATAGTTTCCTTGCTATCTACTACCTGTTACCTAAGCTAAGTCCATATATTCTAGGTTCTTGTTATAGTAGCATTCCAGCATTAGGTTTATATCAGCTAGCTATTGGCTGCAGCTAATACAGAGAAAAAAACCACAAGCTCTCAGTGACATGTAACAATAATCTTTGAATTCTCTCATAGGTCTGCAGGCCAGCGTGAGCAGCATCAGGTGGCAATGGCTGAAACTACTCTGCTTCACATCACAGGTCTGCAGACAGGTGGGGCAGTTCTGCTCCATAAATATTTATGCTGGGGCCCAGGTTGAAGGGTAGCAGCTACCCCAGGGAAAACTCTTTTCGTAGAGGCGACAGAAATACAAAAGGGTAAGCCCCATTAGACAAGCACAGTTTTAGACCCTGCTTTCATCGTATCTACTAACATCCCACTGACCAATGCAAGTCCCATGGGTGAGCCTACGTATACTGTCTTTTGTAAAAAGAGCTTCAGTTACAACAGTATAGGATACGGGTACAGGGAGGGGAGAAGACTCGAGGTCGGTAATTTATCACATTCTCCATGTTTTGGTTTTTTACTTTTTATTATATAAAATTTATTATGAAAAATTTCAAACATGTAATGTACACAGATTTGCATAATGACCTTTTCCACAGTGATGCATGGGATGATGGTTGCAAGCCGAGCTTCTGCCTTCCTGCCTGCACAAGCATGCAGCTTTCTAAGAAGTAGTCAGCGGCAGCCTTTCAAAGTGTCCTTGTGAAGGATGGGGGTAAACGAGGATCAGCAGTCCTCGTTTTATGCAGTAAACTTGTCTCTGATCTCCATCTCATTTAGGGCACTTTTATTCTCTGCTCTCCGAAAGGATATGGACTCTCAAGTTGCTTCTACTTATTTCATGACCCAGGGCCCAGCGGGCCCATGGCTCCAACTGTTACTTTCTTCATTGTATTTATTTTCTGTTCCTGGCTCACCAAAATGTTTATCTTATTGGACAAAGTTGTGCCATTTTTTTTTAAGCTGTGTATTTTTTCTTTTGTATATTATGTATCATGGCCATGGATTTGGAGCAGGGGGATACCTTGAACCTTCAACATTCAACAGCATTGCCACCCAAAGCCCTAGAATCCTAAATGAAGTTTCTCTTTAATTTACTGTGATGGTTTTTAAAAAATAAAACCTGTTTACAGCGTCTCTTGGCACTTGAGCACGCCTAACTTTAGTACATTACAAAAAAAATAGTTTCCTGAAGGATAAGCATCAATATTCAAATTCAGTACATTTTAAAAAGGGATCAGGCAAATTATATAAAAGGAACGTAGAAAATAATTCTCTATTCTTGCCAGTAAATCTGACCATTTAGATAAACTACTTTTATATTATATTATTAAAATTTATAATTTAATATTAAATATTACTATATTTTATCACAGCCTGGTTATCCCATTTTCATCTCTATGTCTTACCCAAATTTTTATTTCTTTTTTGACATTTTATTGTATAAAATTTATTGTAGAAAATTTCAAATATATAGTATACACAGAAGAGTGGAATGACCTCAATGTATCCATGATTGTACTTCATAATTTATTAATCATGGTAATAATTCCCAGGGGCTGGAAAACTATTGGGCTGTCGGAAAAGTCATGACTTATTTTGTCTATGTTTTTCAAAGGTCATTTATTTATATAAAGAACAAAGATCAATAATGATATAGTGCCCATTGTGTTTGATAACCTTTTGCCATCTTTCAGTGAGCTTCATAATTCCTCGTTTATAGAAGAACCTGTCTTTATTTGCAAAAAACTGAACAAGGTGCTGATTTACAGCCTCATCTGAATTGAAAGTTATACCATGCAAGGAGTTTTGAAGAGAGTGAAACAAGTGAAAGTCTGACAGCGCAAGGTCAGGCGAGTATG
>NW_017731562.1:1483056-1488346 GCF_001890085.2 Hipposideros armiger
GCCCTCATATGTGGGATCCAAACAGGGGTCCTGCTGCTCAGAGCTGGCGACCCAAGCCAACTCCTAACCAACGCGCCACTCAGCCGGCCCTAAAACCTATTTTTTAACTTAATTATATAACATGAACATTACACCATGTTGTTTATTATTCTTCTGCAATGTTTAAATGACCACAAAAATATACTATTGTAAACATGACTGTAATTTATTTAAAATAATTTTCCTGTTGCTAGACATTTAGTTTTCAATTTCTTACTATTATGAACCATGCGGAGATCAACAATGAACAAACTTACAACTAAACATTCAGGCTACATGTCTAGTTCCTTAAGATAAATTCTCAGATGTAGAATTGCTGGACCAAAAAAATGCACACATTTTTTTCAGGCTTTTGATATATGTGCCTAACTTGCATTTCAGAAATATTGTACCAAATGATATTCCCATGAGCAATGTATAAGAGTACCTGTTTCTGTATCTTTACCAACATAAATTCCATAATTTTTCACAATCTTTGGTGAATGACAGAATAAAGGAAAAAACACAATATCTCATTTTGTCTAGTTAAAAGCTACTTATCAAATTTTCTAATTATGCACATCAATAATGTTCATTACAGAAAAATAGTGTTCTTAAAGATGAAAAAAAGTAGCCATGACACCAAGAGCAAAAGACAACCAGCATTAACACATTCTTTGTATACAGACATTTTCTGTTACGACTTTTACTTTTGATGTTATGCTTACGTTAGATTTTTACCTATATTTTCTTCTAATGATTTTAAGAATTTGTTTAATTTTTAAATTTCTAATTGTTGTAAAACACACAAAAAACTTACATCTTTCCCATTTTAAGTGGACAGGTCAGCATTAAGTATATTTACACAACCGTGCACCCAATCTCCAGAGCTTTTCTATCTTGCAAAACTAAACTATAACCATTAAACAATTCCCCATTTGCCCATCCCCTTAGCCCCTTGCGACCACAATTCTACTTTGTGTTTCTATGAATTTGACTATTCTAGGTACCTCATACAAGTAGAATCATATAGTATTTGTCCTTTTGTGACTGGCTTATTTCACTTACATAATGTCAGGTTCATCCATGTTTTAGCATGTGTCAGAATTTCCATCCATTTTAAGGCTAAATAATATTTCACTGTGTGTATATACCACATTTTGTTTATCCATGTATCTGTCAGTGGACATTCCAGAAGTGGAATTTCTGAATCATATAATTATATTTTTAATTTTTTTGAGGAACTATATATACCATATTTTGTTTATTCATCTGTCAGTGGACACTTGGGTTGCTTTCACCTTTTAGCTATTGTGAATAATGTTTCTATGAACATGGGTGTATAAATATCTCCTCCTGTCCCTGCTTTTACTTCCTTTGGGTATATTCCCAGAACTGGAATTAGCTGAATCATATGGTAATTCTATTTTTAATTTTTTGAGGAATTGCCATACTGTTGTCCATAGTGGCTACACCATTTTACATTCCTACCAACAGTACACAAGAGTTCCAATTTCTCCACATTCTCACAAACACTTGTTATTTTCTGGGTTTTGTTGTTGTTGTTGTTGTTGTTGTTGTTGTTGTTGTTGTTTAATAGTAGCCATTCAGATAGGTGTGAGGTGATCATTTAAATTTCTTCTCCCTTTCTCTCCCTCTTCCTCTCTTTATATTTTGGATCTGTTTCCCTCTGTTAGCTTTATAAATTTGGGCTAGAAACATAGCCTCTGATTGGATCCAAGCACATCCTCATAGCTTAGCAATCAAAAAGAAATAGAAGAGCTTTTTCTTAGCACCAACTTTAAAATCTCAGGGAAGAACACTGATTGGAATAGACCAAACCATACACTCATCCCTTGGACCAGTCACAATGGCCAAAGGGGTGCAATATGATTAGCTCTTTTTGAGTCATACAACGTCTGACAATTAAGTGTGGGAACTTATCCTAGAAAAAGTGCTACATACCTCATTGCTGAATATCACTATNAGTTCTTTGTACTCTTTTTGCAAGTTTTCTGAATGTTTGACACTGATTTCAAAATGAAAAGGTATTTTTTTTAAATGCAAAAGTAAATACACATTAAGTTACAGATGACTCTCACAGACGCCTGTCACATAATGCCATTTTTCTTGCCAACGGGTATAGCTTCATGACATAGATTCCTTGCTAGTCTCTCTACATGAGAAAAGCTAGTATCAAAGGCAATTATCTGTAAAAGCTTTAATAATATCACATTTCTTTTTCTGTTGGGGAGGGGTGAGCAATTTGAAAGAACATTCGTCTATTCAACCAATGTTGGTTGAGTGACCACACTTATCAAGCTCTGTGGTAGGTGCTAATTTCCCCTTTGTGGTGGTGGACTTGGTGATGGAGGACAAGAGAGCCCTCAGCTGTGAGCAGCCTTCAGGGATTGCCTCAGCTGAAAGAGAGTTTCCTTGCCTAAGGTGATGCTCCCTTCCCAGGGTGCTCTTCGTTCAATCACTGGTGAAGGAGAAGGTATAAAGGCCTGGTTCGCGTGCTCCAATTCAAGGCATCTCTGAAGGGTTGTGCCGTCTTCTTCAGAGCATTGCAGAGGGCTAAGGCTTTCACTGGGAATCTATCCCAGCTCCCTTTTTGTTCTCTGCCAGCCCTTTTCCTTTCCCTTGCCTTCCCTTACATGAGTGATGATCTTTCAAAGACTCTTCGTGAGCCTCCCGCCTCCTAATCTCTGACGCTAGTTTGGAGTCTGCTTCTCAGGTAAGCCAAGAAGGATCATTATTTCTTAATTTTTTGACTATTGAACAAGTCTATAATTTATAACATTAAAATCATATGATTTTCTCTCTTGCCTACTCCACTTTCTGTTTCTTGATAAGCTAGCATGACATGGGGAGATACAGAGACTAAGAGAATGGGGACAGAGAGAACATGGGCAGAGTCCAGGGACTGTCTGGGGAAGTCAAGACTGAAACATAGGACAAGTTTATCTTTGCCTCCACCTCCCTTTTCTTTGCTATTTTCTCCCTCTTTCAATCCCTGCCTTCCAGTGAACCCCTGTGTCCATATTCATATTGCATGGCTCCGCCATTGTCAAAAGAATAACTGATTCTCGCCGAGGTGTTAGGACTTAATTAATGTGTCATTCTACTTAAACAGATTGCAGTGAAAAGAATCTGTTGTTTTTTGAGGCTCACTGCAGCTCAGAGCACTCCCACAGAATGATGGAAGGAAGGTAATGGATCGTTGGCGTTAGTAAGATGGATGTTTTTGGTGCACTACCGAACTAACCATGTAGGCAATTCTCCATTTACACATCGATTGAAATTCTCTTATAAGTCTTTGGGGGAAACATCTTAGGAAAAGCTAGTATTTGGAGCCACTCTTATTTGAAGAATTGCTATAAATCCTTTACTCCAAGCATTAGCAGATTAAATCTTTTTTTGCTTTTTCAGAAACAGAGTGAGGTTTAATTCTTAGTGACATAATTAACTCTATTTCATTTGTTAATATCTATTTTTAGCACACCATGGGCAATACAAGTCAATGTTTATGTTAAGAAAACGATTATGTTTAGGGCTGTGAGGCTTCAAGTTCTGACAAATTAGCTAGTCTTGGACAACACTAAGTATTATACTGTTCAAGTTATATAAATGTGATATGCTACCTGTTTTATAAAATAAATACCCTTATTCTCATTTTTTTCTTTACTGAGATAAACTATTATTTGAATGTTGCAATTTAATGTTTCAAGGTCTTGTCTAAACAGAGACATTAACTTGTTGGTTTGTGTTTGCCAAATTACCTCTTTTCTGTTTTTAAAATTGCCCTTTATTGATTGGTCATTTTTCAGTCTTTCCATATGTGCCCTTATTTTTTGACTAGATAGATGCAAAAGCTGTAGCTAATGGCTCCACCATGATAACCAGTATCCTAATGTTTTTGATCATCAGGACATGAGTTTTGTCAAATTGTAGACCTCAGGAATCAGTGGTGTAAAACTTTGTTGTAGTTTAAAATATGAATTAGCGTCAGCTCTTTCATTTTATAGGTCATATCCATGGTTCTATTTCAACTGGGGGGTTATTTGAACCTTGTTTTGTGAGATTTCAGATCTATTCATGTAGGTTATCTGATTGACTTTTATATTTTAGGACAATTCTAAAGGAGCCAGCTGAAGACTGACATAATTTTTTCTCCACTGTTAACGATTTATGCATGTAGTGTTCCCATTAGTTTAAAGAAAAGTGTCAAAAACCTTTCCCAAAAGAGTTTTAACTGCTCATGTAAGTAGAATCACATGTACAGCACAAAATTAATCTGTAGTATCTAATTCTCATCATACAAATGAGTCATTTTTGAAAAGTGGGTTTTTAGGAGATTACAGGGTAGAAAAATTCATGTCACTGGGCACATAATACGTACACTCAAAGCATTCATACAGAAAGGATTTGAATTCAAGTGAGGATCAAGAAGGGGTTAGAACAAAAAAGTGGTGATTATGGAAGCAAATAGGGTGGAAATTATGGAAATAGAGTGGTTATTGAAATAGAGTGGAAAATAAAACATATTGTCTTCAGATAACTTCATATGCATTTCATGATTTCTATTCACTAGTGAAGAGTATGAAAGTCACATTTAAATCTTAATTTTCATTAATAGAAATGTTGGTAAAGTTGCTTTGTTTTTTACCAAGTGATAAGATGGCTCAT
Source organism: Hipposideros armiger (assembly GCF_001890085.2). Lineage (NCBI taxonomy): Eukaryota > Metazoa > Chordata > Mammalia > Chiroptera > Hipposideridae > Hipposideros > Hipposideros armiger. The sequence continues at coordinate 1,487,764 of NW_017731562.1, forward strand.
TTTCTTTTATTGCTTTCATTTGTCTGTGTTTTCTCTCAAAAGGAGAATGCCAGAAAAAAAGAATTTGGAGGTATTTTAATTTTTGAGCATATTGTAAAATTAGCAAATTAAATTTTATGGGTTTAGATCTTTTTTCAATCCCACATTGTTCCCCTGGGCCTGGCTGACTTTGGAGGATCCATAAACATTTCACCTACCACTCTATGCCAAAAATCATCTATAGTCCATTAGATAAAAGCACAGTTAACATTTTAACCCATGCCTGTTCAGTCTTTTTTTCCTGGGCTTATATATTATATGTATTTTTACACAAGTAATGTCATATCACTCATACAATTTTAAAACCTATTTTTTAAAAAAGATTTTAATGGGGAATCGGGGAAGGAGAACAAACAAGTTGCTGTCCTTTTGTTCTTCAGTCTAGTTGTGGAGGACGTCACTTCATTGGCCCATGTTGGCATTATCATTGCGCTCTTCCCAGGCAAGGCAGCCACTCACTGGCCATTGGATGGCCGCTCAGGGCGGCTCACAGAAGCCTATGAAAGCTCACGCCTGCTGCTGGCCAGCCCCACTGCAGCCTACA
>NW_017731562.1:1490401-1494509 GCF_001890085.2 Hipposideros armiger
TAGAAAAAGTGCTACATACCTCATTGCTGAATATCACTATGGTCACCTTTGAAGTACTCCCCTTGGGAAGCTATGCACTGATGCCAGTGCCTAGTACACCCTTCAAAGCAATTTTGGAACTCTTTTTTTAGAATGGTCATCAGAGCTCTTGTTGTATTACGCTTGATGTCCTGAATGTCATCAAAATGTCTTCCTTTCAATATTTCCTTTTTCTTTGGGTAAAGAAAGAAGTCATTGGGGGTCAGATCAGGTGAGCAGGGAGGGAGTTCCAATATAATTATTTGTTTACTGGCTAAAAACTACCTCACCGACAGTGCCATGTGAGCTGGTGCATTGTCTGTGATGCAAGAGCCATGAATTGTTGGTGAAAAGTTCATGTCATTTTTGTCTAACTTTTTCATGTAGCCTTTTTAGCACTTCCAAATAATAAACTTGGTTAACTGTTTGTCCAGTTGGTACAAATTCATAATGAATAATCCCTCTGATATCAAAAAAAGGTTAGAAACATTGTTGCAAGGAGTCTCGAACTTAATTTTCAGACCTCCTATGCATATCCTTTTAGGAAGTGGAGGTTACTCCGCAATAGAATGGCACCTTCCATGCAGGGCATAGAAAGGATGAACAATTCCCCTAAATGAGTGATGAGCTGAGTTGGACAAATATGGCCATTTGGAGAATCACTGTGAGCTGTGTAGCCAACCCAGTGTGACTCCATGACACCAAAAAGTCTTAATAGTTGTGTCTACTACACAGCTGAAACCTTGATGACTGGAGTTTGATGCCTTTCATTCCCTGTTGTCTTATTTTTCTCCTCTTTTCCACAGGAGATACAAGAGAGAAACAGACTACTCTGAGGAGTAATTTCCTTTATGCCAAGCTGCTTATCTTCTTTCAGGCCCATTGTCTAAAGACAAAGCCTAGTATTTGATGAGAGGTATATTTTATTTTAAGAGTGTTTTTAACTAGAAATTGCGCATTCACCTGCAGCATTTCAAAATTCCTATGTTTATACTCTTGTTCATGTACTTTTCAATTCTATCTTCTCTGAGAAGGTCAAATATTACATACCGTCTGTTTCTGTGAACAGGAAGTGCATTTTCTGATGAACAGAGCTTTTTGTAACTAAGAAAATAAGACTATGTTTTTTAAATATCATAATTTAAATTCCCCATAGTAGAAAACCAAATTATATTGTTAAATAAAATGGTGGTTCATCTATTGCTATTGCCATATAAAAATAACACTTAAATGCAATGCACTAATATATTTTACTTCCTTAAAAAAGAATGAAAGCAAATTTAATTTTATGACAAGGGAATTTCCAATATTTGTTCACATTAAAATAGGTTTTAAAATAATTTGATGTTATTCTTCTTCTATGTATCAGAAATAAGTTTCTTTAAAATTCTTTCTTTTAAAAATACATAAAATTATTTAACCCCTGATTCTGAGACCCTAGAACTTCAAAGTCATGAGACAGAGATAAAAATTAATAGAAATTAGCTTGTGACAAAAGAGGTGAAGAAAAAAATCTACTTCAAAGTCTGATAAAGTTCCCATAATGGAACAGAGTAAGCTCAGATTGTTTTGATGTCCCTATTCTGTTCCACATCATTTTTGTTACAGTATTATTTGGAATTGTACCTCCTCTAAATATTAGGCAAAATTACCATGAGATTTTTAGATGAACAATGTATTAAACTATAGAATAAGATAATATAATAAAGCTTTCCCAGATAAAGGAAAAGTAACTAATTTAGGATGAGAAACAATCAGTACATAATCAATAACATATAAATATGTTATAAATAATCATTGAAATCATGAATTTTATAACTGTCATATGCTTTGCTTAAGATATCATATTAACCACAGAGCAAACCTCTAGTGAAACTGGGTTGAAATGTCTAAAATAATATGTAATACAAGAGTTGATTAGTAATAGGGCCAGCTTTTAGCAGGAGAAGATGAGAAATCTAAATCTGTCTACAGCTTGGTCTTTCTCTGAAATGACTCCTTTTTAGATTGAAATGTTATCAATCTTCAAAGCCAGATAGATGAGAGAATGAAGGGCATTTAATCTCAATTTCTCTACCCATTACCTCCAAATCTAATCATTCACTATTGAATTTACTTTCTAAATGCCTATCAAACCTGTCCCCTATTTCAATTTTAATCTTGGATCCTTCATGTGAAAGCACAACGCATATCCTGAGAACTTTACTAAATTTCCAAATTTATAAATTCTCCTCAAGTAAGTATAACTAAAAAATTTAAGTGCCCCTATAAGACTTTTAATGATGAATGCAGGATGAAGGTTATTTCTAACCTCTTAGCATGAATGCTAATGCTAAAATAAATTGCATTCTATATTCCTTTCTATCATTATTGTGATAACATTACCATGTACATCCTGAATCTGTATATGTGATGGGGAACGTCATGCTTGTGAAGATGCATAAAATGCCTTCTCATTAGTTACCTGCCTCATACCACAACTATCCAAATCACAAAGTTAAAAAAAACACTGTGTTGGAAAATTTTGGGGAAACTGACACTTTCAACTTTTGTGAGTACAAATTAGTACAAGCCCTTTGGAAGACAATTTGGCAATATTTATTAAAATTTTAAAAGCATACACCCATAGACCTAGCAATTCCATTTCTGGGAATTTATTTTATAGATATACATGTATGTTTATGAAATTATTTATGTATTAGGACACGCATTATATTAGCAAAAATTGCGAACAAACTAAGTAGCCATCATTAGGGAACTGTAATAATTAATTTTATGTCAACTTGGCTGGGCCACTGTGCCCAGATATTTGGTCAAACGTTATTCTGGATGTTTCTGTGAGGGTGTTTTTTGATGAGATTAACATTAAGTTGGTGGACTTTCAGTAAAGCAGATTGTCCTCCATATGTGGGTGGGTCTCAACCAATATTGAAGGCCGGAATAGAACAAAGAGTGAGCTCTTGTTCCTTTCTGGAGCAAGAGGGAATTCTGACAGTAGGTGGCTTTTGGACTTGAAATGCCATCTTGGTCCTTCCCTGGTCTCCAGCCTCCCAGCCCACCCTGCTGATGTTGGACTTGCCAGCCTTCATTGTCACATGAGCCAATTCCTTAAAAATAAATCTCCTTCTGAATATATACACCCACCCTACTGGTTCTGTTTTTGTGGAGAATCTTGAGTAATACAGGAACTGATTAAATAAATGATGGTGCAATCATTCAGTGCGTTACGATGCAAACATTAAAAAGGAATACAGTATTTCTATAGGCATGAATATGGAATATTCTCCAAGAGGTATTCTTCAGTTAAGAAAAACCTCAGCACAGAACATGGGTATAGTGATACTGTTTATATAATTTCTACCCATATGTTAGCTTCTTTGCATGTTGAACAGCTCTTGAAAGTGACAAGAAACTGGTACCAGTGGTTCCTCCAGGGAGGGAAGCCGGATGCCTGGTAGCAGGAAAGAGAGAGATTTTTTTCTCTATATCCTTTTTTACCATTTGGATATTATAAAGTGCTTACATCAACTATTCAAAACATAATTATTTAAAAATAGTCTCACTTTAGTTTAAGGCAAATGTATTTTTAATTGTCTAATCTTTATTTTGTAACTTTTGAGAGGGTTGAGGAAATAGTATTTTAGACCATTTTAAAAGATAAAAGTTTTATTTAATCTAAATCACTAGTATGTGTCATGGTCTACAATAACTTTTATATTCTGCATTTGAAACAGTATTGTAATCACTTAAATTTCAATTTATTAAATCAGTATATGCATTAGCTACATTATAAATATATAATACAAATGCATGTTTATATGAAGCTTACATATTTGTAATTTGAAGTTTGAGTCATTAAAATTCAAGCAACAGTTACAGTATATGATTTCACAACTCAATATGTTTACTTCATTTTATTACTATAAATATAAGATTTATTATGTCCTTTTATCTTTAAAAATGCTTAATAAAATTTTTAAGTGGTAAATATATTAACAAAGCTGTATCGTATGTTTGAAGTTACTAAGAGAGTAGATCTTAAAAGTTCTTTCTCTCTCTCTCTCTCTCTCTCTCTCTCTCTCTCTCTCTC
>NW_017731562.1:1495252-1498752 GCF_001890085.2 Hipposideros armiger
ACTCTGTTTTAACAATAGGACTGTCTTATTCATGATATTATTTAGGTATGTTATAATTTTACTTATTTTTTTGGCTCCCTGATTTGTTGTGAACTGAAATGATTAATATCTCACCACTGATGTGTTTCCATTTCTTATTGCATCCCCTTCAATTTCTACTTTATGAATGTCAATGCTATTTTATATGATGATAGATATAAATTATTCATATTTTCCTAGTGAATTGTACCCATGAATATTGTACCCTTCTTTTGTGATTAAATAGTTTTTGGCCTGAATCCAACCTTGTCTAGTATATGATCACAATCTCGGCTCTCTTTATTTTGCATTGGGCTAATTTACTTTGGCTCATCCTTTTATTTTTATTTATTTATGTATGTATTTATTTTTAAAGATTTTATTGGGGAATTGAGGGATGGGAACAGTGCTGGGGAATTGGGGGAAGGGGAACAGACAACTTGCTGTCCTTTTGTTCTTCAGTCTAGTTATGGAGGATGTTGCTTCACTGGCCTATGTTGGTATTGTGATCATTGTGCTCTTCCCAGCTGAGGCAAATCAATCCCCAGCCATTGGATTGCCATTCACCATGGCTCTCGGCAGCTCACGCCAGCTGCCAGCCACTCACACTGGCTGCCAGCCACTCATGGTAGCTCACGGCAGCCCACTGCAGGCCCACTGCAGCCCCACTGTAGTCTACGCCGTTGCCAGCGACTACTGGCAGCCCAGCTTCAGGTTGAGCTGTTGTTCACCATCTTAGCTGTAGAGGGAGCATCATCACTGGCCCTCATGTGGGATCAGAACCCGCAACCCTGCTGCTTAGAGCTGGCGCTCCCAAGCCAACTTTTAACCAACACGCCACTCAGCCAGCCCTGGCCCATTCTTTTATTACCCTTATTGAATTACTTTGTTTTAGGTGTAGCTCTTGAATTCATCACTAAATTTGCTTTGTGATACAATCAAAATGTGCATTTATTGACATATATATTTAATCTCAATTTTTCATGTTATTTTTGTAATTGTTTTACATTTTTAAAAATGTCACTGGTAGTCAGTTTCCTTTGATTTTTCCTTGTGTATTTGTTCTGCTGAAATAGAAAGGCTTGTGTTGTTCTAGTTGTTATCTTCACAATCACAACTTTATTTACCGTCCTAATCCTCTACTTTTCAGGCTTTTCTACTACTTTCCTGCCATAAGCATTGATTAAATTAATGCATTTTCTCTTATATCTCCTTCTCTACCACATCATTTCATATTTTCCCACTGACTTTCAGCTGTTAAAGATAAGTAAATCAGTATATGTGCATGCCATTTACTTTCTGCTCTCTCCACCCACTCGTTGCAACTTTTGTTAGCTTTTCATTTTTGCATTTTCAGGCATATAAGATTTACATTTGGTTATGTTACCCTAATCCCTATACCATTGTGCTCTTAGATATATATGAGGTCTGACAATTAAGTTCACGAACTTGTTGCAATGCTGTTGCTAGCCTTGTTTTAATACCAGAGGGATTATTCATTCTGAATTTGTACCAATTGGACAAACAGTTAACCAAGTTTATTATTTGGAAGTGATGAAAAGGCTGCATGAAAATGTTACACAAAAATGACATGAACTTTTCACCAACAATTCATGGCTCTTGCATCACGACAATACACCAGCTCACACGGCACTGGGAGGGAGTTTTTAGCCAGTAAACAAATAACTTTATTGGGACACCCTCCCTACTCACCTTATCTGGCCCCCAATGACTTCTTTCTTTACCCAAAGAAAAAGGAAATATTGAAAGGAAGACATTTTGATGACATTCAGGACATCAAGGGTAATACGATGACAGCTCTGATGGCCATTTCAGAAAAAGAGTTCCAAAATTGCTTTGAAGGGTAAACTAGGTGCTGGTGTCAGTTCATAACTTCCCAATGGGAGTACTTAGAAGGTGACTGTAGTGATATTCAGCAATTGAGGTATGTAGCACTGTCTCTAGAATTAGTTCGCGAACTTAATTGTCAGTATATCCATTGCTCTCTGCAATCCTCTGTAGTAGTTTCTCAAGTTGGCTTCTGTTTAGCCTACGTTTGTTATCTGATAAAATCATTAAGTAGGGCTCAAAGGAACAACATGGGTGCTCAAAGCTTTGTTTTATGCTTTTACATTTGAGAAACAATTATATAGCACCTTTGGGTCACATCTTTTTTCCTTGGAGATTTTCTAGAATTAGATATTGCTGTGGAGATGTCTGAAGCTGGCTATATTCTTTCTTTATCTTTGAAACTCAACAAGTTTAATAGGCTAAGTCTGTTGTGGTTGAGTTTTTCCTTGGATATATTGGGTCCTTTCAAGTTACAGGTTCAAGTATTTTTCTGTTTTAGAAAATTTTTCTATAATTATATCTTTAAGTACTATTTCATTACTTTTGTTTGTTCTTCTCACATTTTAATTACACAATTGGCTCTCCTTTGCTTGCTTTTTACATTTATCATTGCTTTCTAATCCTTTAAAATTTTCCTTCGTTTCCATTTCATTTTGCTCTGTTCCTCATTTCCACCAAGTATGGTCCATTTCTGTATTTTCCCATTTTGCTTTTATTTCTGATGCTTACATTTTTTTCTTCCAGTCTGCCATAGGGCCTGTAATCTCACATCTCATTTCTTCCTGTTGTATTAATATATATTCCACAAGCTCTGCTTTACGGTTTTCCCTCATAGAAGAGATTCATTCATTCTGTTTTTAAGATTTATGGTAGAATGTTTGATCATAATTATCAAATGCTCCATGGAAATATTTTTCTGGTTAATGTGTTTATCATCCCTTTGTTTCTTCTTCCTTTTCTTTGCGTAACATCTTTGTATGAATATTGTACATGTTCTTTTTTCATTACTTATCTCTGAAGCAGCTGAGCTTTTTCTATACTTCTACTTGCAAGAGATTCATTTGGTGGAAGGACCAGGGCCAGTTATAGGTTAGCTGTATTCTTATTATACCCTCAATTTTATGCAATTTTGTTTAACCTTTACTTCTCCTCAGCCAATGGAGACAGACAGAATTTTCACAGTGCATTTTGTTTCTTCTCTTTTTAACCTGCTCTGCCATAAAGACCATTTCCTGTAAATGTAGCTTGTCTACCTATTTTCTCACTTAGACCCTCCTCCCCTGCTTCTCAGAACCAAATCAGGTCCAGGGGTGCTCTCATAGCCTGCATGCATACCTTGTCCCTGCTGTTATTAACAAGGGATATTAATTTTGGAAATAAAGGTTTACCTTTCATCTTACAAAATATTATTTGCTGTTTCTAAGATTTATATCCATGGACATTCTCTTTGCTGGCACAGAGTGCAGTCCTGCATGATCTCCCTGCTTTGTAGAAACCATCCCATTTGTTTTGTGGTTTTATATTTTAGCTGTTTCCTTAGTTCAATGGAATATATATTTATTCTTGTGAGTTTCCTTTCTTCCTTTCTTTTTTCCCTCCCTTTCATCTTTCTCTTCTTCTTCTTTCTCTTC
>NW_017731562.1:1498811-1515880 GCF_001890085.2 Hipposideros armiger
CTCTCTCTCTCTCTCTCTCTCTCTCTCTCTCTCTCTCTCTCTCTCTCTCTCTCTCTCTCTGTCTCTCTTTCTTTCATACTTCTTGCTGTTTTTGAATGATTTCCAGTAAGAGAAGAGAGAAACGGCAACCTCACACTGACATCTTAGATATTTTTTGAAGGTAAAAACAACAGGATTAGATGATTAATTAGATATAAGAAGTGAGATTTATGACTTAAGCAATCAAGTGGAATGTGGTACCATTCACCAAGAGAGGAAACCCTACCAGTTTGATAAGATAAAAATCACTGAATTCAGTCTTATATGTGTTAGGTTCATAAGGCCTGTGAAATATTTAGATGGAAATGTTAGGTAGAAAGTTGGAAAACAATAGCTATCGCTCACAGAAGAGGCTTGGACTGGAGGGATTACCTAGAGAAGAGAAGCCCTGGATGAAAGTTTAGAAAACCCCATCATTTAGAATTTGGTAGATGTGGAACGATGAACAAATTGAGAGGGGTGAGTCAGAGAGATAAAAGGAAAATCATGAAAGTGTGATGTCCCAGAAATCAAGAAAGAAAACTGAATGTTTCAAGGAAAAAGTAGTGAACTTATCAAATGCAGCTCAAAGGTAAAGAAAGATGTAGATAGAAAGGTGTGCATTGGATTTGGCCACATGGAGGTCACTTAAGATGATCAGTTTTGGTGGACTGTAGGTCAGAAGGCAGTTTGAAGAGTCCTATAGAGGGAAAAGGAAGTGAGGAGGTAGAGCTACTTTTGCTATGAAAGGGAATGGAGAAATGTACAGTAGCTGGAGAAATGATGATAAGATTAACAAAGGCTATTTATAATGAACAACAGTAGAGCATGTTTGTATATTATTGGCAATGATCCCAGAGAGAGGGAGTGGTTGATAACTCAGGAGAGGGACGGCATAATTCAAGGAGCAAAGTCCTTGAGGAGGCTAGAGCAGCTGGAATCCAGAGCACATGGTGGGGCATTCGTGTCTGATAGTAAGGGGAATCCAGGTTTGTAGATGGGTGAAGGTGAAAAGCAAGAAGTTTCTGTTTGATGGCTCCTATTTTCTCAACAAAGAATGAAGCAAGATTGTCACCTGAGATTTATGAGGTAGCAGACTTAAGGATGGAGAAGAAAGCATTAAATTGTATGTTTAAGAGCCAAAAAGGCAGCTACAGGAAAAGTAGGATTGTGTTATATAAAAGACACTTTTGAGGACTAAGATTCCAAAAATTGAGTGAAGCCAATGTGTAATTTTTCCCATCAATGTTCAGCTACTCAGATGCAGGGCAAGAGAGGTGGGGTGGTTGGGTTCTTACAGGATTGGAATTCAGCCAATCAGAGAAAGCAGTACAGGAATCGAGGATGTTTTATTGGAGAATTATATAATGGTGGACTCTGGACTATAAAATGGACATAAAGGGACATGTAGAGCAGGAGGGTATTAATGAACAGTGAGAAAGTGGTGGGATGGATATAACTGGTAGGTTGTTGTTGTTTTGTGTTTGTTGATGAGGCATTCTTCTGGCAGTGAGGCACACACTTACTTTTGTCTTGGATTAATGAAACACGGCTTATCTCTCGGTGACACTCAGACTGATGTAAGCTGAATTTATATTTTCACTTCACCGTAGGCCTAAGATAGTTTTGCTGAATTCTTTCTATAAATGAGGGTGGAGGACTGGAAGATACATAGACATTCAAAATACGTTATGAATCATGCAGTGTCACAGGGTGGGGGAGCTTCAGAATTGATTGTGTGCTTGCATGCCTGTGTATTATATAATTTTTGATTTCATTATTTAACAACAGAAAATAAATACTACCCTGCTTCTTACACTGACTCAATTTCTTTTATCAAGTCCTTTATCAAGAGCTTTCTACTTCTGGAGCAGATTTGTGTCTGACCATCATCCTATAGCAACAGGTTTATCAAATACACAGGGGATAAATGGTTAACAGCAGCCAAAACATGACTAGCCAGTCCTCAAAAAAGTCAATTTCCCAGGCAGAAACCTTTGGAAGGATAAGTGAATTCAGCAAATCTTATATATCTGAACTATATGACATAGAGAATATGTATTTAAAGGTAACGTACATTAAAATAAATAATTAGAGCCAGGTAGCATTAAATGTAGGTCTACCTGCTTCCTAAGGTTTCTTTATATTTTTTATTTGCTTTAGTTTTCATAAAGACTTCGCATGTGTGTGTGTGTGTGTGTGTGTGTGTGTGTGTGTGTGTGTGTGTTTTCCATCCTAGAACATTCTCTGATAGCATACAATTGACCCTTGAACAATGTGGGGGTTAGGGGTGCCTAACCCTAAGCCATCAAAAATCTGTATATAACTTTGACTCTCCAAAACTTAGTTGTACTTTCATATCTGCAGTAGATTGGTTCCAGGACCCCTCACAGATATCAAAATCCATGGATGCTCAAGTCTGCTGTATGCAATGGCGGAGATCAATGCATACAGTCGGCCCTCCACATCCCCAGACTTCCAGCCACAGATCAAAACAGTACAGATATTTATTGAAAACAATCTGCTTATAAGTGGACCTGCAGAGTTCAAGCCCATGTTGTTCAAGGGTCAACTGTACCGTTTTTTCACTATATACAATTTTACTATGTAATTAAGCAAAATCTGTTGCAACTATAAAAGGCATCTCCTGGGGTTCTGATTTTAATATATAATTCTTTCTTACTAAAGAGCTGGCAAAATCTCTTAGCCAGATATGGCTACTAAGACTATATCTGTTTTGGTCTAGTATCAATCATTTTCCTGGTTCTGCCAATTCTCTTTTCTCTGTTCCACCAAATTGGTCTGTGTTGGGACTCCACTTCATACATCAGGATGTTCATTCTTACTCTCCATTTATACTCCTTAAATTTCACCTTCAGCATAGGTTGTTTTTCTATCCATTGACTATTCAAAAGTGGTACTTCCAAAATGTTGAAAATGTCCTAAAACTTGTTATGCACTAAATGAAACAAGTTTCCTTTTTTATCCGTGAGCCCTGTTGTTTATTTTGCTCCTGAGTGCTTCATGTCGTGCCCAAGAATGTGGTAAAAGGAAAAATTTTTTCAGTTCTATTCCTTTTTAGTGGTAAGAATGTCTTCTGGGTCAGCGTTGTCCTATAGACCCTACTGTGGTGATGGACACTTCCATTCTGTGCTGCCCAGGCGTGTAGCCGTGAGCCACATGTAGCTATTGAGCATTGCAATGTGGCTAGTGGACCCGTGGAACTCAATTTTTAATTTTATTTAACGTAATTTAAAATTTAAATAGCCACATGTGGCTAGTGGCTACTGTATTGATAAATGCAATTCTAGATTGTATTCCACTTTAGAAGGATATCCTGATGGTTCAAAAAAGAGAGGGTTAGTGCACCTTCTTCCTAATGGCATTAACTATCCTCCCTTGCTGCCGTAATTTAGAGAATTTGTTTTCAACTATTTTAAGCCAACACTCATTTTGGCTACACTAATGTTATGTTGATGCCTGCACACTGTTCTGTGCTCATTATATCCTCATAAGTGGTTGATAATGGATGAGTTCATTGCCCTGTATTTGGGGAAGGTAGAAAGGTCTCTTCTGACTTTGGAGAGAGAGCTGATCATTGAAGTTTGTCTATTTATCAATCAACAAAATCCTCACAATTAGTTTTGTAAGAGACTTTTCTTTCCAACTGAACACAGGGTCTCTGTGAGAGGTTCCAAAGGCATCTGTGAACACGAGTCTGGGTGTATAATGCTCATTCACAAGACAGAACCAAAGGGATGATTAAATTGTTCCTGGGAGTTAAGACGGTAGACAGGCTGCCAGCCAAGAGAGAGGCAGGAAACCCTTTAGGGAAAGAAACCATGTGAGCTACCTGGGAAATTACAACCTATAGGTGCTAAAATGTAGTTAATTAACTCAGAAACCAAAAGGAAGCAAGGCCATACTTAAGTTATTTGTATTTTTCTCTTATTATTGCCATTTACGTTGCCCTTACTGTTTAGTGAAGATATTTTGGAAATCTCAGGGTGTCACCTCTGCTAAATGGAGCCAAAAAACAAGCACTTTGCGTTCGGGCCAGGGAGTCAGGTGTAGATCAGTCAGGGGAATTGGAATGAGAAAATCTAAGGAGGTTGAGGCAGATCCAGGACCCTTTCATATCTTGACACTTATTTCTGGGCTCCTTCTTTAATAACATCTTGGAGGGTGTGGGATATTGTTTGACTCATCTACATTCATTTATTCTTCAGATGTCACCTCCCTAGAGGGAAATTGATCTCCATCTCTTTAGTTTGTGAATTAGGTTTTGAAAAAAAAAATACAATCTATATTTTATGAATTACTTTTGGCAATTTCCTCTCTGTAGCCTATGTTGAAGAATTTGTCTATCGCTATTTATTAATATCTCCAAATAACCGTAAACCAATAATTTTGTCATTCTTTTGAAAGTTGAGATAGGTAGAGTTACTTGACAATTTTTACAAATCTATAATGATGGAATAGAATTTAATAATAAAGTAGGAAGATGGTGAGGTTTTATATTTATAAGATGACTAATTTAGCTGATTTTTCTTCCCAGGGAAGAACAATAAATGTAAGTACAAACCAGGACTGTTCTTGTGTCAGACCAGGGAGCCAGTGCTCTGGCCCCTATGCTAGAGATCCTTTCTTCCCTCCTCCAGTCATATACTTCCCCTTCAGGCAAGAATGTGTGGGACCCAGCTGGCATGCCCACCAGGCCCTTGGATTATCAACACTCTGGATTATCAAGAACCTAGTTCCAAGGGGGCAGCGGTTTGAGGAAAGTATGGACAGAGCTTAGATGTGAGGACCCGATTGTTTCCATGTGTGAGCCAAAGACCCTTCCAGGATGGGTTAGAGTTGGAAGTAGGAGGTGAAGAGGTGCAGGACACAGGCTGGAACCAGGGCCATATCTTCCTGCACTGCCAAGTCATCTGCTTAGAATTATAGGAGTTTGAAAATTCTGAGGGCCGGCTGAGTGGCTCAGTTGGTTAAGAGCTCGCTCAAGAGTTTGAGCTCTGAGCAACAGCTGTTGGATTCCTGGCCCGAACTGAGCTGCCGCTGAGCTGCCAATGGGTGGCAGGATGGCTCAGCTAATAAATAAATAAATAAAATATTTAAAAAAGAAAAGAAAATTCTGAATACTTTCCAGGTCATTGCAAAGATACAGTTGTCAAGGTAGGAGCGTAGGTCATATTTTATTAAATTCTTTGTTTGATTTGTAACTTTTGAATATATATGCATATGGTACGTGGGCCTCCATTCGTATTCCTGCCCAGGTCTCCAGGGCAGGATATGTCATCCTAGAAGTAGGAAAATGCTTAAGGTCGAGAACAGATTTCTAGAACTTCCATTAGTCAATATGAATGTGGGCAAGTAACTTCTCGGAGCTTCGGTTTTCTCTTGTGTCAAATGAAAATCATACCTGTCTGTGTATTTCACAAAGTAACCACATAATAAAATGAGAAAAAGAACTTGAAATGTTATATCTAAATAATGCCGCATGTAATTTGTATAGCAATACATACTGCTGCTGCTTTGGGTATTACCCATATACTTAACGTTAGTACATAACCTCCTTTTTTCTATAGTGTGTATTGCACTGGCATAGAATGAACTCCTGGTCATTCGCAGAAGGTGAAAGAATTTACAAGACTCAGAAAAATAGGAGAGCAAAGAAAGTTTTATTGAAGTTTGGGCAGAGAGAGAATGCCCATGGTAGTGTCTAAAGGGTAGAGCTGCAGGTTTCTGTTTGAAAGAGAAATACTCTTTCAAAAAGGAGTTTGCCAGGACAGAGTCTGATAGGGACAGTTGCACCTAACTTCACGTTAGCTTTTTCTCACATAGGAAAGTGGGGAGTTGATCAGGCAGGTCTGAGGGCTGACATCGCTTGCTTCCTGGGATCTGGTTTGTTTTAAGATAATGTTATCTCAGGACTCCGACTCAAACTTGTACTCACCACTGAGGCCTGGGGCTTTATGCATCACCAGTAAAATCTGCAAGGGAGTGGTAAATTGGATTTCGGTGTCCAGACGCCTAAGGGTTAAGATATTGCTCTTTTTAGATTAGGGTTCTGTTAATTAAATAGATTAATGAGGTATGGGTCGCCTTGAGAAAGGGAACAAAACAGGAGTTCTTTGGTTAATCAGTGAGGGGAGAAACAAAGAGGAAACAGCTGAATATCAGGGTGGATCAAACTGCAAACTAAGTCCATGTTATTGATTTGCTGAATTTCACCCTTACATACATCAGTCAAGACATACTTATATCTCTTACATGTGATATTATGGTATGATCTTAACACTGGCTTCGGGAATGTAAACCAAGGGCAGCACAATGCTTTTGAGGGTCTTTTAATCTGGCCTTCCCCAACCACTTACAGTGCAAAGACTCATGATATTAAAAGCAAACAAATGGAAAATTTGTGGACTCATTCTTAAAAGTATCAACTCAGAAAAGATATTTTAACCAAAACCTTTTATGAACTTAGTCATACTTTTAAATGCATTGTGTTTTATTAATCACAACAGCCATCACATATATTTGAAAAAACATAGTTCATATTATATGTGAGACAGTGATTCTGTTTAGGGATAGTGCTTTAGGTGTGTGTCAAGTCTGGGACCATGAGTCCTGATGAGCCCAAGGTCTCTCAGTGATTGTCTGCAGACAGATTGATTTAAGATACATGTGTTGGACACCAATTTATCACTGAACAAATGACTAATTGAATCAAGCTACTACTCAAATATATATTAATTATCCACAATATACATGGCTTTGGCTAAAGAGCTGTCCTCATGAAGCTTATAATCAAGTAGAGTGAACAAGGCAAGTCTGCACCTGCTGAAAAAAAACCCCAGCAGAATGTGGGAAGAATCCGGGAAGCAGTTCTGTGGGGGTGAATGGTCACATTCAAACCTGGCAGGAATCAGCAAACTTTCATGAAGATTAATCATAAGAATTGTGTTTCATTTCCAAGGAAGGATGAGCTTTTGGGAGGCAGAGATAACCCAACGAACATTTGTCTAGAACTTTCTATATGGGAGGTACTTTACATATTGCTGTAACCCCAACAGCATTAGTAGGTTTTGGAAATTTTTTCCAACTCTCTTATAAAGGAAGAACCTGGGGCTTAGATAGAGGTTCAGAAACCTGGTCAAATAGCTAGAAAAGATTCATACTGGGTTTATAATCTCAGCCTTTCTGACTGCTTTTTCCAGTTCAGCAGTTATTCTCCATTTTTCAGTTGTTTTCTTATTGCTTTAATGATATTTTTGGCCATACCTGTTTACCATATAGAGTATTATTTGCCTAATATGTTTTTGAATAGATATCCTTTAAAAATATTCCTAAATGAATGCATTTTAAAAACAAACTTTATATCACAATTGTGTCACAAGCTACAGACAAAAATAACTCTAAAAATAAATGCAATGGAAACCAAGAAACAAATAATGTCATTAACTTCTGGAAACATCCTAATAGAATCAAAGGCTTTGAGCTTGGGACTGCTTGCTCTTTGTGAAAATGGGAGATTTGCAAGTGTTAAAGAGAGATACTAACAACATATGAACACCACATTGAGGCTTCTTGCAGAGAGAGAGAGAGAGAGAGAGAGAGAGAGAGAGAGAGAGAGAGACTTTCTCATTCTGTGATTCAATGTCTTTAAAATGCATGTCTAGGAACCACCTAAAAAAATCATCTTACTACCCCTTTGCTACATTCCCCATCCCTTGTAGTGAGTGATAGAGGGTCTAGAGATAAACAGAGGAAAATGACTCCCCCACTATTTCCCCATTAGTTTTTTTCTCCTCATACTCTCTTCTGTGTTTATTCTGTTCCAGGCACTCTGACCTCCTTGCCCTTCCTGGAACACATCAGCATGCTTTCTCCATGGGCTTTACAGTGCCTGGTATCTGTGACTAGAATAGGAAGATCGCTATATATCTGCTTGACTAACTTCCTTGTCTCCTTCAAGTCTTTGCTCAAATGCCATCTTCTCAATAAAGCCCAGATTGACCACTTTATTTAGTATTGCAACTTGGCAACCCACCTCAATCTCTTTTAATGTGCTCAACTTTTAAGATTTTCCATATCACCTATGACTTTCTAGTATACTATGTAATTTACTTATCTGTTAGATCTATTTATTGTCTGTCTCCCTCTGCTGGAATATAAGCTTTATGAGGGCAGCCTCAATGTTTTGCTCATTCATATCTGAAGCACCTTGAATAACACCTAACACATAATAGAAATTCTTTAAATATGTATTGACTTAAATGAATGAAACAGGGACCAAAGTGCAACTCCCCACCCCTACCTGGACAACCTATAAGCTCAATAAAATCCCAGTTCTCAATCCTTTTAGGAGCTCTGATAAGTGCTCTGAATGAAGGGTTCACTCTGAAGTGGATATAACAGTATTCTCTGGGCTGAATCAACAAGTCATCTGGGTAGATCATGATAGTGTGGGAATAAAGAATAGAGGAATAAACAGAGTTTGGGACCTGAAGGTTAGGCTTCTGAGCTTTCCAGATGTCTACCCAGGAGTTCTTGATGGCAATATTCTTGGTAAGAAAAGTTTTGAGGGCCGGGCGAGGGGCTCGTTGGTTAAGAGCTGGCTTGGGATGCCAGAGGGCCCCAGTTGAGATCCCACATATGAGGGTCAGTGACACTGCCCTCCACAGCTAAGCTGCTGAACAACAGCTCAACCTGGAGCTGGGCTGCTGTGAGTCGCCAGCGACGGCGTAGGCTGCAGCCCCTGTGGCAGTGGGTTGCCATGGGCTACCATGTGTAGCCGACAGCCAGCGTGAGTGGCCAGCAGCCGCAGTGAGCGGCCGTATAGAAGTAGGCAACTGATCTACCTTGCCCGGGAAGAGCGCAATGATGGTGCCAACTTGGGCCAGTGAAGCAACGTCCTCCAGAACTAGACTGAAGAACAAAACGACAGCAACTTATCTGTTCCCCTTCCCCCAACTCCCCAGCGCTGTTCCCATCACCCAATTCCCCAATAAAAATCTTAAAAAAAAGAAAAAAAGAGTTTTGACAATATTTGTGATGATCAAAGCCCGATATCTTAGAAGCACTAGGTAACATTGCACCCTTTCTGCAAGAACTTGTTGTTTCAAAGAGCTTGTCTTTTTATTTTTTCTTTGGTATTGTAAAAATGGTAAATTTTTTTAAAAAAAAAACAACTACTTTACAAAGAGTGAAATACAAAAAGAATCCTCACCTTTATGTTCAAGTGCAAATTTATAACAAAATGGGAAACTCAGATAGGATGCATTCATAGCTGGAGGAAGATTACTAGTCAGAATTGTCCAACAGAGATTTGATTTATTGTTTTCCATTCAAGGAGCCAAAATTATGTCTTAACAAAAGCAAAATAAGCCATTGTTCATTTCGACGGCATGGGAGTGACTCACCAAAGTACGTTAATTTAGTAATAATAGAAACTGTTTTAAGACAGAACACTCTCAATGAACAAATACAAAGCAAAGTATGAATATTTTTGTTACTTGTGTAGGGCACAGCTAGAGGACCTCCTCAGATGCTCTTGGCCTCACGTTTCTCCAGCTCTCTGAACTACTTGCCCTGCCTCAATTGCCCCAAGTGACTGACCCAATCAGTGTAGGCCTCCTGGAACAGGTCAGCCACAAGCTTAATCCTCTGGCCAACACAGTGCAGCCTGGGAAGCAGAACCATGATAAGGATGCTGAATAAGGAATTTATTAGAGGAGTTAGACCTCCACATTTGTGGGAGGAGCTTGGGAAGTAAGAATCTGAAAAGCGGTTGTTGAAGGATCAGAGACCAGCTCTGACACAAAGGAGTCAAAGCTTGTCAGAAAATCTGGAAGCTGGGTGCAATCCAGCTGCTGGACTGGGACCACAAGGAGGGCTGGTGGAGAAGGCTACAGGAGTTTGTGGACTCCTTGTCACCACCACCTCTGTGAGTCTGTGAAGAGTCTGTTAGCCCAGATGTGGCCTCAGTTATTCAGCAGAGAGAACACAGAAGAAACAAACAAGAATCCTCTTGCCTCTGGATAGTTTTCTCTTGGCATCTCTAACCAATGACAACTTTTAGAGTTTAATGGCTGCTGCTTCATTTTATTTGAAATGAAACTCAAATCTCAGGAAACTGCAGTTTTGTTTATCTAAACAAATATAGACCTGTAAGCCTATAGGGAAGTGTATTCTGGGAAACAGTTTCCAGCATAACCAAGTTGCCTATAGAACAATCCAGCACAAACACCATATCATACTGGCTGCTAAGCATGGAGTTTGTTTCTCTAGTTGTCAAAGATGTCAGAACACTCAGCCTGGAAGCTGGAGTTCCCCTCCAGTGGGGTAAACTTTGACTAGTGGGAGATAGGAGATGGAAGAGAGCTTGCAGGTAGGTTTCTTCTTTGGACCTTGCTGTAATAAATTGTTCCTAGGGTCAGTTTTCTCTAGAACCTGTCCACAAACACTCCACATGGCCAAGCAGCTGACTGTGTCTTTTCAGGTTCATGAAACATAGATAGGGTTCGTAACAATACAGCATGTATTTGCTTCCCATTCTTCCCTGTTGCAAGTCCTCTTGTTCTCTTTTCATCACTCTTGATGCCCTGGGATTGCATCTTTCCATGAAGCATTCACATTTCCTGAGAAACCCCAGGTAAAATGGTACCCATAGAAAAACTGCAATGAAAATGAAGTGTGAGAATTGTATGAAAAGAATTGATGGTGGGGACTATGATTGGTGTGAGGTTCAGTTTATTTGCCTGTTATGAAATTATAGCATTAATAGTGTTTTAAGAATATCATTATTTTCCTACACTGAAAAAGTCCATGAATAAGTCTTTCTCTGAGACAAAAGTCCATGAACAAGTATTTCTCCGAGACAAATAAGACAAATGGATCAGGGAGCAGATATCCTTTTAGCCAACATGACTTGTGACCTAAACCCTCAGCAGGGATATAAACTTGCTGATGAAATGGAAACATTGCTCTCTAGCAACTTTTGAGCAATAACCCTGCAGTAGCTCAAAAATGAATATAAATAAATAAATAAAAACAGTGAAAAGCCTGTGATTCATATTTACATATCTATACCAGTCTGGGTTTTCAAAATATTGTGATACAGAGTGAAGCAACTGCCTTGATATGTAGTGTCAGCTCTCTTTAATCTATTTCCCCAAATGGATGGGCATAGTTCCATCAAATCGTATTTGGTCATTAATCAATGAATGAGGCAGGTAATAGACTTTTCCCCTGATATTGCAAACTTATGTTTAAAATAATAAACCATGGAAATACTATAGAATAGAGAGAAAAGTGTGTAAGCATTCTTACCTTAAGATAAAACATGAGAGCTGAGTGGTGATAGTTCTTTCTCCACTCTCATAGTTTATGGTTCTCTGCAATTAGAGTTTCAGTGAAAAAAAAAATTGAAAAGTAGTTCGTTAGGTGAAAGACTTTGTGTGCTCTCTCGCATCTCTTTTTACACTTTTATATTTTCTTCAACAAAGGGTTTGGCTTTTTTTCTTTTCTTTTCTTTTTAGAGGCCGTAGAGATTCTGTCAGTGGAACCTGGATGAAAGGGGTAAAAAAAAGTGGTGATGATAAGTGCAGGTAAGCACCCCCCAGTCCTTCACCTGAGGAGTCTGTCTTCACAGGGAAGAAGTTAAGGTGAAACTTTGATGTGTCACAGGGTCCAGCATTTATTATTTTATGATAGGACACTATGAGAACGTTACTAGTTAGGGTGGAAGGAGTTAATTAAAAACGTGGAACTGGAGATTCAAAAGAAATTGTATGTGAGACAAAGTGCATATAATTGGCTATATTCCATAGCAAACCAGGATTTTATCAACACAAAGATCAGTGAAATGCCACCACAGTTGCCTCAGTGGATAGCAATATCTTCAGTTTTTGAAGGCACACTTCCTCCCCCACTCATCCAATCTGGACCCCTAAAAAGCCCACAAAGCACTCCAGTGCCGTTTCTGTAATAGTTCCAGTTACCATCAGTGTTCTCTGGAATTTTCCCCCCTGAAGATGGTAATGACCGAACGGTCTTGAGATACCTCTGGCATTTCCTTAGTCATCCATGTACAGAAAAAAAAAAAGTGAAAATAATTAAATTACCCCATGTTTTCCAACAAATTTGCCTTTAGATTAATCTGCCCTGGGGTATAGGCTGGGAAAGGTTTAAGGGCAGAAGAGTTTAAGTGGAAGGGAAGGGTTGTAGTGAGGTGGGGCTTTAAGCAATGGATCCTTTCTTTCAAGAAGCCCATGTTTCCCTGGGCTTGAGTTTTTCCTCCAGAGTGTCAGGGACCGCAGGGAGCAGGCACACACAGTCCTGTAGGTTTACCGACCAGCTTGAATGAGGGCCTGCGATAGGGGCTTGACAGCGCCTCCCGGAGGCCGCCAGGCTGCTGTTCCCTTCCAAATCCGCTCTCCTAAAGGGCTCTTGGCGGCTGCGCTCCAGGCCGCGACTGCTGGTGACATGCCGAGCCACGCATTGCGATCGATCACGGCTGGTGCACCTCCGCTGGCCTGGGCAGGCGGGGTCCCTTCTATGGCGCTTAAGCCTGGGGATGCCCGGTCAGGGTCTCCACGGTGGTGATCTCTGGATACCAGGGGTTCCCACAGGGGCCGAGCAAGAGGTGACCCCAGGCACAGAAACACGGCACATTGAAGCCTCGGCGCGCTGGCCCACGGCTTTCCCAGCGGCTCAGTGAGGGGTGCCCCGCAGGGTGGTAGTGCAGCGCGAGCGCGGACCGCCGGCGGGCTCCACTCCCGCACAGACTGCCACCCAGGGGCGGGGAGCCCGGAGCGCCGCCCCGCTAGCGCGCCCCGCCCTTGGGAGAGGAGGGGCTGCGGCGGCGGACCACTGGAGGCGCAGCACCGCCACCACCGCTGCTGTGGGTACAGGAGACCGCGGCTCCGCGCAGGCGGCGCCCGCGCCTCTGCTCCCCAGCCAGCCAGCCAGCGAGCCTGTCCACCGGCCCGGGCAGCCTCCTGCCTCCCGCCGCTGCCGCCGCACAATCGGTGGCGCCTCTAGCCTTCCAGGTAGGTGTCTTCGCTGCAGAGAGAACCCCTGGAGCGGACACGACTGTTCCCGCACCGCTGCCCGGGGTATCGTGGGGTCCAAAGGGCCAAGGACCCTGAGGGACTAGGGGGTGGGCAGCCTGGCTTTGGGGCTCGTAGTCTTGGGGGACTCCCCGGGCGGGATAACCCCAGCAGCTGGGTGTCGGGGAGGCAGTGCTAGTTCAGCCCCGCGGCCGAGGTGGGAGGGGGCGTCTGGGTCGTGGTCCCTACTCGCCGCCCTCCCCTCCCCCTCGTTGTTGGGGAATTCCAGAGGGCTGGCTTTGGCGCCCGCATCCCCCCACGCCCCGGGCGCCCTCAGGCTGCTGAGGATGAAGCTGGGGCTGGGAGAGGGACTGATGTAATTGTCAGCGGAGAACCGAACCCGCGTGCAGATGAGAGCGCCTGCTCCAGCTAACGCCTACGCTGCACCTTTCAGGGAATCCGGGGAGTGGGGAGGAGCGGCTCGCGAAGTTGTGCATTGGGTTTTATTGTGCGCGTGCACTGCGGACTGCCCTCTCGGGGCACCCCTGCCCACCAGCTGCCGGCGCTTCTGCATTCTTCCCTGCAGCCTTCGCCCATCCCCAGGCCAGAGCCGAGTCTGCCTTCCTCGGTTCAGACCGGGACAGGGTTTGCATTGCAGTCAAGACGTGCATCTCTTGCTTCCAGCCGGGAACTGCCTGCCCACTGATCTAGTCACCCGGGTTGCTGGGGGAGAAGGCGAGGGAGACCTGGGGAGGAAGCCAGGAAGAAGTAATGACACCAACAGATTTATTTTTTAAAACCTCTAATGTCTTTGGACACATCTGCATGACACATTTTAAGCATTTTTTTTGAAAGTTATTACCTATACTGATTTTATGGCAGTTCTGTGACATACCTGAACGGTAGCTTAACCATAGAGACCTAAAGATGGGGAAAGCATTACATAATGGACATGAAGCAAATGACACGAAACTAAGTGAACACACTGGGTTGCCAGATGATTTCTTTCTCCCGGACGCAAAGTCCTATAGAATTTTTCTATATTAGAATTTCCATTTTAAATTGCTGGACTAGTTTTAGCAAATTGTATATCATACTCAGTTGTGATATTTTCCAAATAAAATAATTTTTTGAACGTATTTTCTTAAATTTAAACATTTCATGCTAATGGTGGTTTTGCATCATAGAGCTGATGCATACGTGCGGTCTTCCGTCAAAAGTAAAACGTAAAAATATCCTTTTTTAATATCCTTAACTTTGTTTTTCTCTAGGCTCTATCTCCTCTCCCCCTTTGTTTTTTGGAAACATTTCTACAGTTTTAGATACTGCAAGCTCACAATGTTGATATTCCTGTCGAATGCTACAGCATTGCAGATACAAAGACTAATAATAAATGAAACAGAAGACCTCACAGTAACTCAGAGTGAGCAGAGTTCCCAAGGTCGAAGGGAAGCTGCAGCATACGGGGCTGAAATCACCTACAGAGAATATGCATAGCCCTCATTGGGTTATAAGGAAGGCCCTGATTGGTGGAATGTTATTCCTATTATTCTTTTGCCCCTGGATTTCCTGTGTTTCTCCCTCAAAACATTTTTTCTTAAAGTAGAAACAAACTATTTTGAAATTAAAATCTCTACTTTTAGAAAACCCAAAAATCCTGTTTTTGCTCATATTTTCAGTTTTGATGATGATAGCTCAGTTATGCATTCAGTGGCTGCATTCCTTTTGGGATATCTCAGTTTCGAATTATGATGGTTTATCAGATGGCTCTTGGATATAGTATAAAGTGATCCTTTTGGCCTTTTACAGGATCACATAGTTTAAGTTTTCTTGTCCTTAGATTGCTCTAACCTTAAGGTAATTTTACTCTAAGAAGAAAGGTAAAGTCTTTTCAGGATGAAATGTTTGTGGTTGGAGATCTGTAGAAATAGAATTAGGTTAATGCATAAGTAGATAAAAGTTTTATGTGACTTTATGAAACTGTTAGATGAGGGAGAAGATTTAAATTTTATTAAAATGCTTGGGTTGGGTAGCATTTAGTAATCATTCAATGGATAGTTACTTATTGAGCACCATCTGTTCAAGACACTGGTCTAGGCATATGGAAGATACAAATAAGGATAAAAAGATGTCCCTTCCCTCAAGAGTTTGTAGTCTAGTTTGGGAGGATAAGGCAATAATTCGCAAAATAAGAATTTTTTTTTTTTACTGCAAAGTTTAAGTATTAAGTATAATTTTTTTATAGTTTGTTTTTAATCTTGAAAAAAATGTCTCATACTATCTGTAGACTTCTGGGACTCTCTTCCCCATTCAACATTATGTCACTAAGATTAATTTCTTATGTGTCTATAACAAAATGTTTCCTGTTCTCCTGTCAATGGATTTTTTTTATCCATTTAAAAAAATGTCAGAGTGCTGCTTTCATCATTCCTGTTTTCTGGGGCACATGTGCAAGTGTTTCTCTTGGGTAAATACCAAGGTACAGAATTTTGGATTTGTAGGGTGTGTGAACATTCAACTTACTAGATATTACCAAATTATTTTCCAAAATTGTACCGATTTACACAAGCCAGTGAAACAAGCAAACACAAATTGTCACATACAAACAAGCATTTGTGTGTGTGTGTGTGTGCGCGTGTGTGTGTTGAAATACACATTTTATTATTTTTTTTTAAAGCAAGAGAATGATGAACTTACAACTTGGGATAGGAGTTGTCTTTTGGGGGGACCAGGAGGACGGCATGGGGAGGAACATATAGGTGGATGTAAATTATTGATAATTATATGGTACTCGGGTTTGGTGGTAAATTTATAGGTAACCATTAAAAAAAAAAGTGATGCATGGATCAGTGATTATTTTAAACTTCCAAGGAAAAACAAAATAAGGACAATACTGAGTGATCAGAAGGCAGAAGAGGCTACGGTACCAGAAGACCCACAAGATGACAGCTGGGGGATGTGGAAGCAGACCCTGTGCATAGGCCGAGTTGCCAAGCGTTCATGGTAGTGACTTACAGGAAAGGTGAGCAGGAAGTGGCCTTGCTGAGAAGGGGGAGGCCATCTCAGACAGAGGAAATGATATGAACAGAAGTGGAAGAAGCCATGTGCAATTTTCCAACAGTGAGCCACTCAAAGCGTTCATAAAAAAGTCTAGAGAACTAATAGAATCGGGTGTGTGGAGGGGCGGAGAACCAAGGCATGGCCCCTACTTAGGAGGCTGCTAATTGAGGTGAGAGTTTTTCATTTGGAGAAACCTAAAAGATGAATTCCTTCTGATAGGGCCAATGTCTCAGAACATCTAAATAGTAAGCTGACAAAAGACAGAGCTAGAAAG
Organism: Hipposideros armiger; assembly: GCF_001890085.2. Lineage (NCBI taxonomy): Eukaryota > Metazoa > Chordata > Mammalia > Chiroptera > Hipposideridae > Hipposideros > Hipposideros armiger. Next base: position 1,515,222 of record NW_017731562.1, read on the forward strand.
AAGGCCAACCCAACAAGTAGCTTAATATCCAGGAATATCTAAGGGATAACTGAGTTAAAGATAGCGTTAAGTATGTAACTTAACTCTTAAACTTAATTTAAGTAAGTAGGTAAGTTTAAGTAAAAATAAGTTTAAGTAAAATCATTTATGTAAAACATTGGCACATTGTCATTTGAGAATGTTTCACCTGTGTTATGAGACTGAGTACAAGGAATTCACGATTAAGACAGAAAAAGTATCTTCTTTAGATATGATGGATTTTGTTTTTCTGTTCAAGAAAGCTATGTCAATTTATGAAATATACTTGTATGAAGAAAATACCCACAACATTAAAAGAACTCATATTTGCTTTATGTGCTGATGCTTGACTTAACTTTTTATTAGATTCATAAGGTGTTAGAGCTGAAAGCAGTTTTAAAATTCTTCTATTCCAACCTCCCATTTTCTAGGTGGGAAAACTGAGGCCCAGAGACTTCCCCAATGTGGCACTAGCCCCATGTGCAAATATAGGTAGGAGATCATGTGCGAAGCAATTTATTTCTGTTGGTGATAATAGGAAATAAAAGCTCTTCCCTAAATTATGGATAGGTGAATGAGAAAATGACCCAATAGAAACTTCTGTAGTGGGATTTTAAGCTTCATTTCTATCATTCTCCTTT
>NW_017731562.1:1517928-1519269 GCF_001890085.2 Hipposideros armiger
TGTTTATGCTTATAACTATTAAGCCTATCTCTGCAAGGTGACCCAAGAAACTGGCAGGGGTGATAGCCTCTGGGGAGGAGAACTGGGTAGTTGTGATGGGGATGGGAAGGACACTTATTTAGTACACCCTTTTACTACTGTTTAAAGTTTTAAATATGTGAACATATTATCTGTTCAAGCCAAGATAATCTTTAAATTTCTTGAGGCTCACTTGTACTGGTCAAGAATGTTGACGAGTTGTAACAGTAGCATTCCTTTGCGTCATTGAGTCCCCTGGTAGTTGCCCTAAAGACTCACCCTCATTACTACCCTGATAGGCTGAAGTTCAGACAGCAGGGAAGCTGGAAGCGGCTGCTCTTTGGGGCAGAGTCAGCACACCTTTGATCTCTGCCCCTGCCACTGTGCCCTCAGCTAACTGGACTTACTGGAAGGGAGACCCAAGGAACATTGATTAGGACCTCGGTGGGGATGAGAGTTCAAGGAGAACAGGCATTGAAGAAGGTGGTGGCAGAAGCCAGGGGCTGGGAGAGCACGGACATGCAGATGGTATTAATTGCTACTCCAGCTCCATCCGATGCAGCTTACTGTGATAAAATAGAGAGAATGTTGTTTTATGGGTCATAGCCTTGAGATCCTCTGCTACCCCTGAGATTTGGAACGGCGTCTAGGAATCTGCAGTTTTTAAAAGTGGCCGTGGTTTTGGGAGCCCGCTCTGGGAACCACTGATCTACATCTTCTGCCCGCCTCCTTGTGTAGGTGTGATTGTCCCCTTCGTTTTTGAAATACCCATTCCTTGGAATAGTTTTGGAATAACTTCCAAAACCTTTTATGGTATTCTACTCTTAAACACATGCTTTCATAAGAATGATTGTTTCATTGTGCCTTTGTCCTCCCAGAGCCCACAAGGGGCTACCAAATATTAAGGTATGTAATAGTACGAGTGAGAAAGCCAAGGTGGCAACTTCATGGCTGGTAGGTCATAGCTGTGGGAAGACTAATTATATGTTGATGTGAATTTAATAAGCAATGATATAACTAATTATGAGTTATACTGAAGAAAAGAAAAAACTTGGTGATAGAGGTATCGTGCTGCAAAATAATTTTCTTTAAAAAAAATAAAAATCATTTACCTATCATCATTAATACCTATTTATCCAAAGTTAATGGACAAAGCCCTTTATTGGGAATTGGTAACTTTAAATCAGAAAAACACTGACAAAGTATTTTTCACAGGGGAAACTGGTAACATTAGTCTCGTTCTTTTAAGCTCTAGGCATGAAGTGAGGATTACATATGTATTCTAATAAATGAATCAAGTAAATACTATGGATTTCTTTTCTC
>NW_017731562.1:1521889-1525187 GCF_001890085.2 Hipposideros armiger
CTCTGCCTCCCTCACATAGCTTTCATCCTTGAATCTCTGTGTCTGTGTGTCTCCTTGTGTTCGTATAAAGACACAGTCATAATGGATAAAGGCTGACCCTACTCCAGAATGACCTCATCCTAACTAATTACCTTGCAACAACCCTATTTCCAAATAAGGTCATATTCTGAGGTTTCAGGGCTTAGGGTTTCAACATAACCTTTGAGGGACACAGTTCAAACTCTTAAGAGTGAGCTTCTCTGGGTGGACTGGCCAGGCATGGCCTTGCTAGATGGAGACATTTGAGCTGAGCCTGAGTGATGGGCAAGGGCAGGTTGTGAAAACATCTGGGTGCAGACCCTGTCCTGGTGGAGAGAACAGCAAGCACAGGACCTGGGGAGTGAGCCTGGTGGGGTCTAAGATATGTGTACATTAGGTTTGCACTCTTAAAAAGGGCAAAAAAAGGTCTGGTTCGGGAAGATAATTTTTATGGTTAAAGTTGATAGCATTTTACTTCTGAGCAATTGGATGTTTTTACTTTTGGTCAGGCAAAGACCGAAACAATTTTTCTTTAAAAATTAACTGCTGAGAAATCAGATATACTAGCAGTGGCTAGTGACATTTTAAGAAATTTGTTGATTACAAGTTTGCTTTGCATTTTAATAGTATATTTCTCTATCACTATATTTGGATTTATTAACCTAAAAGCTTTAGGTTTAACACTATCCAAGAATTAAGCAAACTTTGTAATAGTAGAGATCAGTTTCTAGTGGTAAGACTAAATTAAGACTAAATACAGCCTTTAAAAACATAACATAGTAAATTGTCATTTTCAACAAGATTATAACATTATTGTGGTTGTCCTCTGTAACACCTAGTGCTAAGTAGCATTAGTGTAATTTATGTTACATATTTATGAAAATTTTTATTTTTTTTTGAGTTTAAAAATTGACACAGAATACAGAAAAATCTACACGGAAATATAAATTTCCCAAGACAGTTAGTCAAAACTATTCCATGTTAGGCTGGTAAAATCTTTAAACATTCAGAGGTAGGATAAAAAGTAACTTAGAATATTGTAAAAATGTAATGCAAAATCGACATTTTGAAATATCCATTTGTACATTGTATGTGTGTAGTTTATCCAGAGCTTTGATGTAGTTAAAACAGATATATTTGTTTATATTACAGAAAAAAATATTACTTATGAATAACAAGTTCTAAATAAATTAAAAAAAACGCTTATGTAGAATTAGGTATTTATAGTGAACTGCTATTTAGGTAAGGTTTAGGATGATAAGCACAGACTGGGGCTAAGGCTGTGTGGGTTCCAATCTTGGCTTCCTTTTGTCCAGCTGTGTGACCTTGAATAAGTCGTTTAACCCATTTCTGCCTTACTTACGTCATTTGTGAAATGGAAAATATAAAAAAATAACACCTAACACAAAGGATTGTTGGGAGGATAGAGTGAGTTAATATGTATACATTTCTTAGAACAGGCACATAGTGCTATATAAGTGCTAGCTGTTATTATTTTTAGCATGTTAATTGAAAATTAGACATAGTAATGTTCATTAATTAGAAGGCTTATATAAAATGTAAATACAGTAAGTGATTCTTATGCCTTGTTACAAATCAAAGGCTAATTTAGAAAGATAAGAAAGCTGCCAACAGTATTTGCAAGGCTCTGTTTTAATGTTAATAATCTGTTAAAAATATTTTATATGCGTACCCACTTAGTCACTTATAGCAATGACTATGTTCAAGAGATTTTTGTTAGGTCTTAAGGGAGAAAGAGGATTAAGCTGTTGCTACTGCTCTCAAGAGCCTGCCCATCCAATGGGGAAGATAAGACGTAACTTAGTACAATATGAAGTATACTGAGTTACGTGTCACATCAAGAATGTGATTTAGTGCTGTGAGAACCTCTAGAAAATGGGAAGTATCTGAGGAGATTTTGTGGGTCAGAGGGGCATGGATAAAAATTTAGGAACTAATGACATTTTTAGGGGATGGGAAGAATAGGAGAAATCTGAGATAGAGAAGGAACTGTTAGATAAAGAGGTGAAGGACAGATAATTACGTCCCCAGGTCAAGAGAGGAAAGAATTTCTAGGAAGAGAAATGGGCTATCACAAATATTATAGAGAAGCCAAGGAGAGCCAGGATTGAAGTGAGACCCTGAAAAGCATTCCCCCTCCTCTTCCTCGGGACCAGAGGGTTTGGGCTGGGGATCCATTGGCTTTTCTTGACAAAATAACATATAATAGAATTTCTGGACATGGCATAGAACTGAAAAAGCATCAGGTCAGGTAGGATCTAGTCTATTTAAATTGATGTGATTTAAACACAGTGAAATTTCTAGGAGGTTTTTTTTTTTTTATTCCTTTAAGAGCGCTTTTAAGACTAAGTGCCATTCCTTTAACATTTTTTGTCTGCCAAGCATTCTCCTAAACATTTGAGATGATTACCCTCTTGTTTAAAGCCTTGCAGCTGCTCTTGCAGTAGATACTGTTACTTCCATTTTACAGATGAGCAGGCCGTGGTCCAGAGAGGAGGGTGGCCAGCTCACAATCCATTTATAGTAAGTGACCAAGCTGGATGCCTACCGGGCCTGCCTGGCCCCGAAGCCTGGACTCTTAACCAATTATTTTAGATCATAATTGTTTAGTGACCTCAAGGCATTTTTAGATGCAGAGTTGTTACGACCCAACTTTCACTGATGACCAGCCCCACTGGCCTCCTTGCTGTTCTGCAAATAAACCGGGGTTATTTCCACTTCGGGGCCTTGGCACTTGTGCTTTGTCTTTCTTTCAAACACTTTCCCCCGCGCTTCGCCTGATGGGTTCTTCCTGACCTTTCCTGTGTCTGCGCAAACGCCAGAGGTCTTCCCCAGCACCCCACTGAGGTACACCACCCCCACTCCCACCCCAGTGCACCTCATCCTGAGAGCATCTCCCCCCTCATATCTTCATTTGTTGTTGTTTGTCTCCCTATTTTCAGTGTCTAGCTTAGGCTCCTATATTCCCAGGACCTAGGGTGGGTGCTCAATAAATATTCATGGAATAAATGCGTAATGTCTCAAAAATACAGGATTTTAAGTAATTGGTGAGATTTTTTTTTAGGTTCATGGAGATATTAGAAGTGTCAGTTCAAGTCTGTAATTGTTTTTTTCCTGTTTAATGTATACGCCTTTTTAAAATAACTTTGAATTGAAAACTGGGTGACATTTTGAAGGAAAGTCCTAAAAATTTCACTTGTGTTGAAAGTGATACAAATTCGTTGTAGAAAAATTTACAAACATAGAAAAGTGTATTTTA
>NW_017731562.1:1526092-1543065 GCF_001890085.2 Hipposideros armiger
CGGGGCCCTCTGGCATCCCAAGCCAGCTCTTAACCAATGCGCCACTCAGCTGGCCCCAACCACTGCTCTTTTTACTGTCTCCATAATTAAATTTAATTTTTAATAGATGCAGCATATTCCATTTTATGTGCATGCCACGTTTTACTTAATTCTGGTTGGATTTGGGCATTCTCAATAACCTGATGAACGGCCTTGTGTAGCGATCTCTGTGTACCACTCTGATTATTCCCTAGAATGGCTAGATTAAGGAACAAGAGATGTGAACACTTTAAGGCCTTTGTCACGTATCCTGTAACAGCCTAGTCCTTCAGACATTTTTTTTTTAAATCATTTTTTTTACTCCCACTAAGGATGTGTGAAAGGACTTAGTAATAAGAGTTGTCCTATGAGTTGTGAAAATGCAGACACAATCATGATAGCTTATGCATGTGCAGTTTATTATGTGTCAGGCATTGTTTTAAGTGCTTTCTCTGAATTAACTCTTTGGTTCTAATTATTATTAGCTCCATTTTAGAGATGAGAAAAGCCAAGGCACACAGAGTAAGTAACTTGCCAAAGTGATTTCCTTAACTGTAATTTGGAGATGCTATTAAGACTTAACTCTCCAGTTGTTTACTATGGGCTCTTCTGGCCCATAGTAAAAACTAACCAGATATCACCAGTCGTATTAGGGAGTCATCTCTGTTATAGAAGTGGTAGTGTCAAACACATGACAATTAAAATTGCCATAGAGAATTTAATTGGTTCTCAGTTTTTCAGTTAATGTATAGATATTCACATAGAAAGTTTCCTTCAAATTCAACTTTGTCTAAATCACCTGGCATTTAGTATACCAGCGGTGTGTATTGACTGTTACTTGATGATAGTTTATGAATTGTTTTCTTTTTCTAAGAGAAAATTGTGTGTGGCATGTGTCCATCAGACGCTTTGGATTCTGGGTTGGATACTCTGGTTTTGCTGTCTTTGGTGTATAAATACTATCTGACAGATAGTAAAATATGACCAAAATAATTAATCCCAATTGGTGATTAAAAGAAACATAAACATAAAACCCAATTTTTAAAAATCAAATAGAGCTTCTATGGGTCAGTATATAGAGGCAGACTTTTAATTTTTGGCCTTACTATGGAAATTCTGCTGTAAACAAATAAAAGTAAACATTCTTTTCCCTCCTCTCTGCTGTTCCCTCTCAAACCCCAACCACCACCCCTTCCGCACACTTAATATTTCTGTTCATTTGTTCCTGAGGATGCTTGTGTATTTGCAACTAAGTGTTTCTCTAGGTCTTTTTAGTAGGAGACAGACTGATTTTATGGCCTAGCTTTGAGGCTGTATCCTATGGGTCCCTGGCTTGCTGCAATATTGAGTCTGCAACCTTTAGCTGCCTTTGAGTGGGTGCTCTGACATCATAGGGAGCTTCAGGAGATGGATAACTGTTAAGGGTTGTTTTTTATTTTCACTTGTTAAATTCCCCAAACTCATGCCATTTTAAGGCTTTTCACACAAATAGAATGTGCAGTCTATTCATCTTTTTAACTTCCACATCAGATAGCTCTCTACATAGTGGCCACTCAGGAAATGTTGAATATATAATTTTTTTGTTCATTGGTTCATATAAAATGACACTGTGCATTGTTTGCTATTAGAAATGCTAATTATAGGTTTGTTTAGTTTGTATTTACACTCTAATCTTTGGGAGCACCGAAGGAAAAAACTTGTAGAGTTTTTCCCTTAAACTTTAAAAGAAAACATATTTGGATAAAGCAGGGTTGTGCTTCTATTCTCAAGTACCATTATAGGGTAGCTAACTGACAATCATTTGTTTCTCCATGGAAGAAATATTTAAAAACTTTGAGAAGAATGCCTAATTATTCTTTGGGAGCAGGCCACATAATGTGAAATGATAAGGTTTAGGGATTAGATTTTTCAAAGCCAGGAATTAAATAAACAAAGGTTAAAATGCTCTTCATTCAGTTGAAGATGCTGGAGCTTTTTATTTTATTTATTTATTTATTTATTTATTTATTTACTTACTTTAGTTTAAAACAGGCCATTTGACATTTATAAGTTAAATGCCAGCAAAGTTCTGTTTTTTAGATACTTTAAGCACTACCCACAAACCATAACTTTCTTCATTCCTCTCTGCTGGCATGGAGATGGTGACTGTACTTAAAACAGGAAATTAGTAATCTCTTTCAGAGGGTGGTGGTAGAATGTTGGCCCTGACAAATTAGCTCATACATCGGCCCCCAAATTTTAGTTTAAATATGCAACTCGGATGATAATATTTCATCTAAAAGTGCTTTGTGCCAGAACATATTACTGCGTGTTGTGGGAGAAAGGTGTCACTTGACAATTTTATGCTATTTCCCATAATTCCTTAGAATTTTCTTTTTAAAATAGATGGATTTGCCTTAGGAATTCCAGAAAGCCTTTAGATACATTTTTCTAAAATTGCATGCTTTACAAATGTATGTTATTACCTTATTGAGAATTGAGATTAAAATTATCTTTCTGATTTAAGATCATTAAGAATCATGGTAAGTACTCTGTTTAAAGAAACTATTGGGTGTGGGGGAAGGGTGAAATGGATAAAGGGAGTCAATTGTGTGGTGAGAAATGGAAACTGGACCTTAGGTGGTGAGCTCACTGTACTGTGTACAAATGTTGCATTATAATGTTGTACACCTGAAACTTACATAATGTTATAAACCAATGTTACCTTAATTTAAAATATATATATATAGGTAGGTAGTGTTGGGAGTTGGCAGTTGGTAATCGGCTAATTTTCATAATATCAGAATCATAACTTGGGAGGTAAAGAATGGCCATCATTCAAACTAATGGTTTGGGTTATTTTGAGAGTGTTTTGTGACAAACAGATGCCAGAAGTCTCTGTCATTATATTTTCTTAGTGTCTCAATATCTAAGACTTAACTAGCATATTAGCCTTTCCAGTATTATAAGAATCACAGAAAGGATCTTAGAAATCATCTGGTCTACCTCCCTCATTTTGTAGATGAGGAGTTCTGAGAGGTTGAGTGAGGCATCCAAGCCAGTTCCAGACTTGTACCAACCATCACGTGCCAGGCTACTAAATTATTCTGACCTGGTACATGGTACACATTAGGATTGACTTGCAAATATTTGTATATAGAGAAAATGGTGATGGGACCAAATGGTATCTTTGTGTGTGTGACAATTTTTATGAGTTCATTGGAGACAAACTGATGACAATTGCCAGGGAGCAAAATCTCAATGGGTGGAGAAAATGCTCCAGAGAATGGCAGTTTTGCTGCTTATTTACACATTAGAATCAAAGGAGGAGATGTAAGGAGGGTTACATCTTGGTGGAAGATTAAAGAGGTGGGAGAAGGCAAAGTGAGGAAATCTCAAAGACTGGATAAAAAGCAAAATGGAGAAACACATCTTTTACATTGGAGGGTACAGAATAGTTAATAATTAATGCTTGCAGCACATAGAGATGGTACATGGGGAACAAGATAACAACAAGGCATTCCGTGGTCTGGTGCTCTGGTGCCCATGTTTGTGCCTTCAAGGAGTAGGGAAAGAAAATTAGTTTGACATTTCAAAGGTATGTTGTCCTAGAGTGTAACAGTGGACAGAACTCACTTAGGTAAAGACTGACCTTTGCTAAGGAAGCTACAGGCCTGGGACGTGACTACCTGCAATGACCTGCCCACTTAGGAATTTGTGATCAGACCATTCTGTGTGGTTACTTTTGGTCACTGAGCTCGTCAGGGCTGCCATGGTGCCCCCCTGAGCTTGTTAGGTTTATTGCATAGCCCCATTTTCATTCACAGCCCCTAGCGGTTCTCTGGCCCAGCAACCCAAGGGTGTGTAAGACACCAGGCTCTGTGCCCAGCTCAGAGCCATTGTGCTAAGGGCTCTGTTGTCCTGGGGACCTCACGACGGGTGTGGGGTGAGAGGCTTACCAAGGCATATCCCCTGGCTCAGTAACAGAGACTGGCTCTCAAGGTATTTCAGTATAGCCGGAAGATCCGCCATTCAGAAGCATGAGTGATGACCCAGAGCTCTTTTGCCAGATTTAACTCAGAGTGGATTCTTCCATCAGGAGCCCTGACCTGCTGCCCTAGAGATGCTTGATTCCTCTTCACCCTGAGAATTCTGCTTGAGGCTCCTTGGCCCTGGCAGAAAATGTGTGTGCCTCCCTTAGGCGAAGCCAAGGATGGACTCAGATGCTGGGGGACATGGTAGGAGAAAGCCTCTTCTCCCCCCCCATTTAGTTTCCAGATGGATTTAGTACCTTCTGGATGAAGAATGCCTGGCTTCTTGCCTTCGGTCCCTACCATGCACATTTCTTCGGAATGGTGTCCTTTTTCATCCTGAGCATTCTGTCTGTAGATTTGGGTTCATGGCTGCTTTTACACGTGTTTGTTACTGCGGCTATAGCACCTTTTCAGATATGATGTCAGCTTTAAAATCAAGTTACAGTGAGGCACATACAGATCCTGTCTTAGTCAGTTGGGGCTGCTGTAAAAATTACCATAGATGGGGTGGCTTATAAACAACAGGAATTGATTTTTCACAGTTTCAGAGGCTAGAGCCTCACAGTTTTGGAAGTCCAAGACCACAGTGCTAGCATGGTCCGGTTGTGGCAACGGCCCTCTTCTGGGTTGCAGACTTCTCTTATCCTCACATGGCAGTTAAGAGGGAGGGAGAGCTGTCTGGGGTCCTTTTTATAAGAGCCCTGATCTCATTCCTGAGGGCTGCACCCTCATGACCTAATCACCTCCAAAAAGCCCTACCTCCTACTATCATAACCTTGAGAGTTAGGGTTTCAACCTAAGAATGTGGGGGGACACAAACACTCAGTCTATTGCATTGCTCCTCAGTAAAATTTTGTTGAGCAAGTAAATGAACCATTTAGAAAAAGTAATTCTGGGGGAATGGCAGAATCCAGACAGAGTTGGGGTCATCCTTATTAATCAGCCATTCCAGTGTGACACTCTAGCGAGTGCTTACTCTGTGGGAACCTTATAATAGTCTACAGTTCACTCTTGAACAACATGGACTTTAACTGCATGGGTTCACTTATACGCAGACTTTTTTCAATAAATACTGTAAATGTATTTTCTCTTCCTTGTGATTCTCTTAATAACATTTTCTTTTCTCTAGCTTACTTAATAAGAATGCAGTCTATAATACATATAACATACAAAATGCGTGTTAATTGACTTTATGTAATCAGTAAGGCTTCTAGTCAGCAGTAGGCTATTAGTAGTTACATTTGGGGGGAGTCAAGTTACATGCAGATTTTCGACTGTTGGCGCTGTCAGCGTCCTCTCCCCCCATGGTCAAGGGCCAGCTGTGCTTTCATTTCTCCCCTCCAACCTTTGTGCTGTTGTTGTCATGTGTTTGACTTTACATATAATATAAAACCCCACATTACACTGTAATTGTTCTCTAAACAGTCTATTATCTTTTAAAGAGATTTAAATAATAATTTTTAAAAATCGTACATATCTAGCTGTGTATTTAGCATTTATGGTGCTCTTCATGGCGTTGTAAAATCCGTGTTCCTCTCTGGAGTCATTTTCCTTCGGCTTGAAGGACTTCCTTCAACATTTGTTGTGTCTAATGGTGATGAATTCTTTCAGCATTTGTGTGCCTGAAAATATCTTTATTTTGCCTTCAGTTTTGAAAGCTATTTTCACTGGATGTAAAAATCTGAGTGGACAGTAATATTTTCTTTCAGTACTTTGAAGATATTGCTTCCCGCAAATTGTTTCCAATGAGAAATCTTCTGTTATCCTTATTTTTGTGCATACTGTATCTTTTTCTCCCCTCTGGCTGCTTTAAAGGTTTTCTCTTTATCACTGGTTTTGAGCAATTTGATTATGATGTGGCATGATGTGGTTTTCTTCATGTCTCTTGTGCTTGAGGTTCATTGATCTTCTTGGATCTATGGGGTTGTAGTTTTCAAGCAAGTTTTGAAATTTTTCAGCTGTTATTTCTTCAAAAATTTTTTCCATCTCTTCTTCACTTACCTTTCCTCTGGGGGACTCTGTTTACCAGTATATTAGATTTCTTGAAGTTATTTTACAGCTTACTGATACTCTGTTTATTTTAAAAAGTTCTCTTTTCTCTGTTTCACTTTGGATAGTTATTGTTGCCAGATCTTCACATTTAGTAACCTTTTCTTTGGCAATGTTTAAAATGCTAACCCCATGCAGTGTATTTTTCATCTCAGACCTTGTAGTTTTCATCTCTGGAAGTGGTGTTTTGGTCTTTGGGAATGTCATCCATCTCTCTAACTTTTGAACATGCAGAATGCAATTATAATTTTTAATGTCTTTGTCTCCTAATTCTAATATTTGTATCAGCTCTGGGTTAGGATTGATTGATTTATCTCCTCATTATGAGTCCAGTTTTTCTACTTCTGTGTGTACCTGGTAATTTTTTATTGAATTCCACATATTGTGAGTTTTACGTTGTTGAGGGCTGGGTATTTTTAAATTCTTATAAATATTCTTGAGCTTTGTTCTGTGATGTGGTTAATTTACTTGGAAATAGGTTGTTTTAGGTCTTGCTTTGAAAAAAGTTTTTGTATAAAAAAAGAGGTGTCAGATGGGAGTAGAATAGTGCTTTATTTAGGGCTGATTAGTCCCCAGGAATGGGGAAGCCCCGTTAGTGTGTGTACTCCGTCCATTGTCCGGTGCATCGTGAGGTTTTCCAGGGGGAAGGAAGCAGACACTGTTTCTGATTCTGTGTGAGGGAGGGCATTGCACTGTAATCCCTAATACTTTCTGGTGGTTCTTTCTGCAGCCTCCTTAGTCTCCTTACACCCAAGAGCAGGACTCAGCTGAATTCTGGAGGGGAACTCTCTGCACATCCCCAGAATTCTGTCTCTGTGAAGCTCCCTCATTTCCTGGTCATCTTGGATTCTCAACTCAGAAAGTCTGCTGGTCCCTGCCTGGCTTTCCCTGTCCCTGTGCCACGCTGGAAACTCAAGGCAGGGAGCTTGTATAATCTTAGGACCCACCTCATTTTCCCATCTTCCAGAGAGGTTTTGGTTGCCTGGTAGTGTCTTGAAAACCATTCCTTCATATATTTTATCCACTTTTTTGTTGCTTCAGCTAGAAAGGTGAATTTTGTCCTTGTTATTTCATCTTGGCCAGCAGTGGAAGTACTCCAGGGATCTGTTGAAAGTGAGGAGCAGACAAAGGAGTGACATAGAGGTTTCCAGGGGTGGCAGTAAAAGTCTATACCACAAGTCAATGTGGTGAATGAGAAAGCCTAGCTGAGTCTCTCCAGTAATATTCAGAGCAACTGAGTTAGTTGACTTGTGGTTTTATTGATCGATTACTTGTTTTGAGCTATTACTTGTTCGTTTGTCTTTTTGTTTAGTGCCTACTCTGTGCCTGGGTCCTGACATACATGATTTCTCATCCCCACAATAGGCCCAAAATGTGTTGTTATCAGTAATCCTTCTCCAACAGCACCCCACTCTCCCCCTACCCTCAGTCCCAGTCCTTCTCGGTAACACAGATGAGCTGGACTGCCGAAGTCCTACAGTTTGTAAATTGTACAATATAATCAGATTTCAAGCCCAGTTTCTTGTAGCTTCAAACCCATTGGTCCATGCTACTTTCTTCTTGACAGGAGAGAGATGTGTGTTGAGTAAGTGATTGGGGAATTGAGAGTTCTAAAAAGGCAGAAGTTGAAGTGACAGCTCATGATTAACTAGACCAGGAAAGGAGGGCGTCAAAGAGGAAGGCTGATGAGCGGGAAGAAAAAACATTTCAGAGGCCTTGAGGTCTCTATGGTGTTGACCGTAGCTCTAATGGCCTTAAAAGAAATGAGGGAATGTGGAGTTAGCCCTGGGTGATGATAATGCAAGTGATGTGGGGGAAAGAAGTCCTCAGGATTTTACCTGATCTTCTAATTAATCCTAGATCTCTAAAAACAGTTACAGGTTGATTGTAGATCAGAGAAAAGTAAAACAAATAAAACAGGGAAAAAAATAAGCAAAGATTTTTGAACAAGACGTAAAGAATGCTCATCAGAAAGGAATACATTGATAAAATACAGTGTTAAAGTGCTTTTCATCAAAAACACTGGCAGAGAGCAAAAAAGCAAGCAGCAGAATAGAAGTTATTTCCAGTAGTAGATCCAAGTCATGCGAAGTTACATGGAGTCACTTATTTACACACCAAAATGTTTTATTCTTTCTATCTGAAATGCATTAGCAAGCACGATGGCTTTGTGTATTTCCAGAATTGTTTGTCTAATCCTCTTAAGGGCATAATACCACTAAGCAGCACAGCTAAGTGTTTGATCAGTTTTAATTAGAACTATCATTTGTCACACTTTAAACGCATTTGGCTCTTGGCTATAGAAGTATGAAAGGCTGGGCAAAGAAGTCATCATTCTGCCATCTCTAAAAGTTACATTTCAGAATGTTAAAACTAGTCACAACTGAGTCAGTATGTAACCTTCAACTATTCAAATCTATTCAGTATGCTGGCTAATCAGATTATACATCTACGTTTTCAACAGTTTTTTGTTAATATGATATAGAAGGCCATGCAATTAGGATTTAGCTTGTTGGCTATTTTGAGAAACTCAGCATCTAGTTGCTTTCTTGTATAAAGTATTAAAATGTTTTCCAATAGGTGGAATGAACCAAAAGGCTCCTTCCTAGGTTCTTGTATGGATAAAAAGCTTTTGTATATTATGTCGACACAAAGGAAAGCGAGAAGTCAGATTACGTAATATTGTGTAGTCAGGGATTACAAAGTAGGGCGTAGCAATGAGACCAAGTCCACAAGCTGCATGTGTGAAAATCAGGTTCACTACTTGATAGTTTTCCTCTACATATATAGTATATCAATGAGAAAAAAAGTCAGAGCCCAAAATCATAAGGCCACAGTCATGTGACCTATATACTTAGTGATATTGTTATATTAATACCTCATTTGGTTTTCAAGGTGAGGAAAGAATTAGAAAATCTGATTCATGTTGAACCACTTACAAAAGGATTTAGTTCAGTTACTAAAAGTGTTAGTAACCTCTTTACCAACTCTCCCTTATGGCAGTTTTTTTTTTTTTTTTTTTAGTGAGAAAGTGATATAATTGTTGTGTTATAGGTGGTCCTGTGTGTGAGCACTGGTATATGCAGGCATAGTGGGGTGGTATATTAGTTTTCTATGGCTGCTATAACAAATGACCACAAACTTGGTGCCTTAAAACAACACAAATTTATCCTCTCATAGTTCTATAGGCCAAAAGTCCAAAATCAGTTTCACAGGGCTGAAATCATGGGGTCAGCAGGGCTGCTCTATCTCCGGAGACCCTAGAGGAGTTGAACCCATTCCTTGCTTCCTCCAGCTTCCAGACTGCTGGCTTGCGGCCACATCGCTCGTCTTTGCATTACCCTGTCCTCTGTGCCTGTCTTCTTTCCTGTCTGGGACAACAGTCCCTCTGCCTCTCTGTTATAAGGGTACATGTAAATTCCATTTAGAGCCTATCCTCACAATCCAGGATAAGCATCTCTTCTCAATAGCCTGAACTTAATCATATATATATGATGTATATATACACACTTGTTTTTGCTACTCATAAGGTAATATAAGGCTATATAAGGTAGCACCAGTTCTGGGGTTTAGAGAGTGATCGTGTCTGTAAGGGGCCATTTTTCAGCCTGCCACCATTGTTTTTTCTGGCTGTGCGTACACTTGCCATCAGGAGATGCCTACAGAGGTACATTAGTGAACATCTGGATGCCATGAGTATGCAGGGAAAGTCACCTGTAAGAGCCCTAGGCGTGCTGGGCTGGAGTTATTGTTCCTGGGTGTGTCTGAGGAGTTGGAAAGATAATGGTGAAGTGAGTATTTTGAAAGAGTCTTGGGGGAAGGTAATGAATATTCAGAGACCTTTCTAAAGCAAAATAGCAGCTGCTTTGAGAAAGTCTGAATTTAAGGGGTAGTGACTGCCACCTAACATTGAGAATTTTTTTTTCCTTTTCAACTATTTGATGACTAACAAATATTAACCAAATGATGGAGATTGATTTTAGAGAACTTGTATGCCAATGTGATGATTAGCAAGATTTTATTAGAAACAAGACGTTGTCTAGTAGAACACTTTTACTGTTATTGCTCACGGTTTGGTCTTAAATCTTTTTCTGTTATTAACACACACTTAAAAATATGCAGGCTTTTTTCTAAGCACTTTCTACATTTATTACATTTTATTTATTTTTATTTATTTAAAATTTTAAAATGTAGAATAACCCTAGGAGACCCATAACTATTATCCCTGCTTTCCAGACACATCTTAAAGACACTGAGGCACTGAGAAGTTAAGTAACTTGCTCATGATACAGGTAGTGATGGATTACCAGGATTTGAACTCAGACTCTGTACTCTTAACTGTATGGCAGGGGTCAGTAGGTTTTTGCTAGAAAGGGCCAGACGGTAATTATTTTAGGTTTTGCAGGCCATAAAGTCTCAGTTACAGCTACTCAATTCTGCTGTTACACTAAAGCAGCCATAGATAATACGTGTAAATGAATGGATGTGGCCGTATTCCAATAAAATTGTATTCATGTAACTAGGCAGTGGGCCAGGTTTGGCCTGCGGTTCATAGTTTTCAGCCTCTGTGCTATGCTGTACAAGGATATTTTTTGCTTATTGTTTTAATTTTGTATTTTCCAATAGCTTTAGAATTTACAGAAAAGTTGCAAATGTACAACAAAGAGTTCCTGGTCAACCTTCATCCAAGTTCCCTAATGTCAACATCTTATATCACCATAGCATATTTACAAAAACAACATTGGTATACTACTACTAACTAAACTATAAACCTTATTTGAATTGTGATTTTTTTTTTTAATGTGGTCCTTTTTCTCTTCGAGGATCCAATCTAAGATCATTTCACATTGCATTTACTTATTAGTTCTGTTTAGCCTCCTCTCATTTCTGGTAGCTCCTTGGTCTTTTCTTATCTCTCATGACCTTGACACTTTTGAAGAGTACTGTGAAGACATTTTGTAGGGTGCCCTTCCATAAGGACAGTCTGATGTTTTGTGATGATTGTAATGAGGTTATCAATATTTGGCAAGAATACCTTGGAGGTGATATTGTACCTTTCTCCAAGCATTATACCAGGAGATGCATGATGTCAGCATGTCTTGTTGTAGGTGATGCTAACCTTGATCACGGGATTAAAGAGATGTCTGCTGGTTTTCTCCACTGTGAAGTTACTATTTTTCCCTTTGTAATTAATTAAAAGGTAGCTTGGGGGACATAGTTTGAGAGTATGCACATACCCTGTTTCTCTTCAACCTTTTACACATTAATTTTAGTATCCATCAGTGGATCTTGACTGTAATGGTTGTTACTGGGGTTCCCAATGGTGCTATTCGATTTCTGTCCTCTATATTTATTCATCGAATTCTTCTGTGAGAAAGAGGTGTCCCTTCCTCCCTCATTTAAGTATTTATGTCAATATGGACTCATGGATATTTACTTGATTTTGTAGGTTATAATTCAATTCTAACATTATTTACTTTGTTGCTCAAATTGTTGAAACTTTGGCCACTGGGAGTGCTTTCCTTTTTTGAGCATTTTCTTATAGTTTAACCAGCAACAACCACCACCTAGTATTATAGTTCCCTAACCCCTCCAACCTATTGCCTCCTCTGCAGAAACAATCGCTGTCACCCTCTTTAGTTAATTATTTTGATATTTAGCTCCATGTTGCTAAGTTAAGTATTTATATCACTAATTTTGTATTTATTTAGTTGTAGGAATTGCATATTAATTTCTTAGGCTGAAACATTAGAATTAACTTCTTTTCTAACACTTCTTTTCCACCAACTTAAGCTTACCCTTCTCACCCTCCACCGTATCAGTAGAGTTATATTTTGGGTAGGTCAATATTCGGTATTTGTATTATTGTGAAGCACTCTTCTCCACTGAGCCATGGAGTGGACCATGATTACTTTTCTCCTCCTGCAAAATTTATGCTCTCTTTTAGTTGATCATTGTCTTTTTGTTTGTGGTTTGCTTATTTTTCTTTGTATTTATTATGAGTTTAACCCCAGATCTTCATCAGTGATCTAATTCTTTGCTGTTCGTTATTGTGATTCTTGGCTCAGCATGTTTGGCATAACCTGGGAGCAGATTAGGATTGCAGACACTTAGGACCTCACCAACCATCGGCATCAGAATCTTCGTTTTAACAAGATCCCCAAGTGATTCATAAGCACATTAAAGCATAAGAAACCTAGTATGAATTTTTTCTAAAGATAGTCATTCACATCACCAGAGCCTTCTGGCTTTTACCTCCCTCAGTGGACTGCCCTCTGCGCTCAGGCCACATCTGTCATCCCGGTTTTCCCTTTAGTGTCATCCAGGAGCTCGCTCTCTCTCTCTCTCTCTCTCTCTCTCTCTCTCTCTCTCTCTCTCTCTCTCTCTCTTTCTCTCTCCTGCATCCCTCCCTCTTTTTTTTTTTTCCTCTTCAAAAGATTTAACAGTTACAATATGAGGAACTATTTCCAACAATATGAAGACAATCAAATCTGGCGCTAAAAGGATACATACACATTTCTTAATTGTATTGTGCAGCTATAGAATCTTAGTAAATTTGTCTGCTTGTTTTTTACCTCTGACAGAGTTATGTTTAAATCTCCCATTATAATTCTGGATTAGTGAATTTCTCCTAGTTCTATCAATTTTTGCTTTATAAGTTTTAAAGTGATATTATTGGATGTGTACAATTAATGATTGAGCTATCATTCTGGTGGATTGACCCCTTTATCAGTATGAAATACTTTTTAAACAACCTCTATTAATGATTTTCCCTTAAAGTTTATTTTGTATGGTATTACTCTAGCTAAGTCATCTTTCTTTAGGTTTTTACTTTTAATCTTTCTGTATTTAAATTGTGTCTCTTGTAAGCAATATAAAGTTAGGTTTCTTTTTTAGTCTAAAAGTCTTGGTCTATTAGTTTGAATATTTAATCCATTTACATTTCAGGAGATTACTGATATGTTTGGGATCAAATCAATGTCTATGTCTTTTTTCTCCTCTCTCTATCCTCCTTTGCATTAATCCAGTTTTTAAAATTATTATTATTTCATTCCTCTGCTACCTCCATTTCTTTTTAAGGTAGCACATCCTTCATTAGCTTCCAGAGGCAAAGTTTTGAGACCTTAAATGTCTATAAATATTTTTACACTGTTCCCATTTTGATTAATGGCTTGACTGGGCATACAATTCTAGGTTAGGAATAATTTTTCTTCAGAATATTAGTACATTGTCCCCTAGCTTCCAGTGTTAAGGGGACCAAAGCTATTCTAAAACCTCATTCCTTGAATCTAATTCAAATTTGCTTTCTGTCTGGTAACTAGTAGTATTTTCTCTTTTTGAATCTAGTTTTTCTGTATATTTGGTGGGCCACTTTAGTCTGGAAAATTCAGGTCCTTAAGATCTGAAACATCTTCTGTAGTTTTGTTGATGATTTTCTCCCTTTACTTTTCTCTGTTCTCCTTTTCTGGAATTCTTTTTATTTGAGTATTGACTGGTTCTCTAATTTTCTTATTTTTTTCTCATATTTCTTCATTTTTAATCTCCTTGCCCTACTTTCTGCGAGATTTCCTCAGTCTTATTTTCCATGTCTGAATGTTTTTTTCATGTCTGAATTTTTTTTTTAAACATTTCTTTTTTGTTTTATGGATACAGTATTTTCTCTTACAGTTCTAAGGATATTGATGTTTTCTGTCCTCTGCAAAACCTCTGTTTCCTCCACGTTGCTTCCCTTATGTTTGTTTCGTCCTGTCTTTCATGTTAGGGCTTTTCCTTAGATATCTGGTGATCCTTGATTGTTTACTTCTATTTAAGAGTGAGTCCCCGGGAAGCTGATTTGAAAGCTCCCAGAACTCAGGTGGGGGTCCTGAACTAAGGACTTTGCAGACAGAGCCCGCTCTTTAAGGATGCCTGCCCTCACCACCACAGTGATGATATCTTTAGGTTTGTCCTGTTGATCAGGGCAAATTTCACAGAGAACAATCTCCCAAGCTTCTGCCTGAAGGCTAGAGGCCCAGCTACCATCGTTCTTATGTAGTAAATAACTTAAAAGGCTTTTAAAGACACATTTTAGCCTTTTTCCTCTTTTGTCCGTTTTCATATTACTGCTGTATATATTCTGAACAATAAAACTGTATTAAAAATAAAAGCTGTAAGTAAATTTAAACATAAAAATAGTCAGCAAAGACCTTCAAACCTACCTTCCTCGGCAATTAGGACAGACTAGTATTTTACTATTAGGTGATTCAACCTAAGGATATTATTTGTTGGCCATCTTTTGCATATTATAGCTTGATGGTTTCTCAAGTTTGGGTATCAATGTTGGAAGACTAATGTAGACACAATATGGCTTATGTACACTGGACATAGAAATAACCATTTTTTCTCTCCTGGGTTGGAGCAGAGGCTAGGACAAGGATGAGGGTGAAGAGAGTCATCTGGTGTCAAGCTACCAAGTCCAAGTGTGGTGTGACTACATGGACTGACCAAGAGACAAAGTCAGGGAGGTCCTGAACCACCTTGTCAACCCTAGGAAGGCTGGACAGAGGAACGACCTGTGTACAAATAGGGGAGTAGCTGCATAGCTTTTGATAGAGTTTCAGAGACTTTGGATAACAGCATGTCCTGAAGCCCCCAGGACCTATAGCCTTTGATTAATATCTGACCTTGTCTAGGACTCACCTTTCTGGTTATACCTGGTCCCAGAACTACCTTTCCCCTCAGGGCTCCTATCAGAACATGGTGCTTCCAGCACTTGCTGCTGATTCCTAACCACAGCCTGATGTCCTCTTGTAGGGAACCCCTAACACTCCTCTGTCCCTACAGCCTAGCCCTGCCAGGCTTGAGTCGTAGCCTTACCCCACTCTGCAGTACTCCCCACATCTTCACCTGTGGATTTGGGACTGTCATGTGGCAGCCACTGGCCCCAGCTCCTAACTTCTGCCCAGATCCCCGGCTTGGAGTCAGATGAGTCCTTTTCCTACTGCTAGGAGGAGTGGCATCTTTGTCTATTCTGGGACTGCTGCCGAAGAAACATACATTCTTGGAATACTAAATTGTGCTCAGTGTATTTTCTTCCCAAAAGCATTATTATAAATGGTGGTTAGGAACTCTAGGTAAACTCTACTATGGTTTAGAATGTGGCCTATAAGAGACTTGGAAAACCAGTGTTTGGGCACAAGCCCCACTGGTAAGTTGGAGGCTGCCTTGAAACAACACGCAAAGGAGGAAAAATGTCATCATCAAATACTCATTAAGCTCCCACTTGTGCCTCATGCTGTCCTGACTGCTAGAACTCTGAGCCTCACTGGGCTTGTTTTTATAAGCTGTAATAAGGCCACCCTACAGATTGCCCTCTGAACCTCAGCACACTAGAGCGCTTTATCTGACACATCTTGTGTTGTACTAATGGGTAGGATTAAGGCAAGAAGCATTTCTAGCCTGAGAAAGTGCAATTTTAATTTAAATGTGTCCTTTCCTGGAGCCTAAATTCTTTTAGTCACTGAGCCTGCACTAATTTGTGTGATTCTTTTGGGGGCTGGGGCACTCTTCTTAGAGCTTTTTAAATGAGTACTTCCTGTCGGTTCAGTGTTTTCTTTCAAGTGAGGCACTCTTAGAATAATGTGACGCCAGAGCGATTTTCAAAAGATTAAAGCAATGTGTTCTAATGCGAGCCTTACAACTAATTGCCTGAACTAATTATACATAAAGGGCCAAGCCATTAGTGTTAATAAGAAGTGACTTCAGAAAGTACAGTTTGACCCAAACTGAATAACTATTGCAAACAGTAATCAGTGAGGTGGTATCCACTGTATAAACCATGGAAATTATTCGTGTCTATTCAAATTGGGTTTTTCCTGAGTTGTTACCCTTACACTTAGTTATTTTCTTTTCAGTGAAAATGTGCACCCTTTTGAATGTGGAGGCTGAGCGAGCTCATGGAAAAGCGCTTTGTATAGATGAATGTGCCCTCTAGCAACACAGGCCCTCCGGATTGCTCCTCTTTAGTTCATTTCCACGCCCTTAAAATGTCAGTGCTCCCTGGGCTCTGTCCTAGGTCTTCTTCTCACTCCATATTCCTTCCCTGTTTGACCTCATCAAGCTCTGACTCTGTGCTATAGCAACCCTCCCCGCCCCCATTTATTCATGTGGACCAGGTATCTTCTGAATTCCAGATGCACATTTCCACGTAGCTATATCACAGGAATCGCAAACGTTGATCTTCTCTCCCACACACCCTGGCTCCTCAGTTTGGGAAACAGCCCAGTGTTACGCCATGTCCTGTTGATTCTTTTCCAGCCATTTCTCTCCATCCCCACCACTTGCGCTTACCCATGCCGCCGCTGTCTCCTTCCTGGACTGTAGCAAAAGCCTTGTAACTGCTCACCCCAAATCCAGCTTGCCTCCTTCCAAATTACACATAGGTGCTAGAAAAGGCTCAAAGCACACATCTGATCACGTCGCTGTCTGCTTTGAAGTGTGCAGTGATTACCGACTACTGAAGAGCAACACCTTTCCTTAATGTGACCATTTGATCTTGTTTGTTCTTTAGCCCTAATTCACAGCAGCTCAGACTCACTGGCCATCTTTCAGGTGCTTGACGTCATCTCGACCCTCCCTGTGTAAGGCCTTTGGACAGATGCTTCCCTGGGCCTGAAATGCTCATCCTCTTCTGCTCTGCCTGCGTAGTGCCGACTTCCCCTTCTAGTCTTAGCTTCGATATCATTGCTCAGTGGCATTCCCCAAAGCCCTCCCCAGTTGGTTTGATTCCCCTACTAAATATGCCAACAACATCCTGCACTTCCCAACACTCATCATAGTTATAATTAAATGAGTATTTGTATAATTACTGTTTTGATGCCTGAGGCTCCTACTAGCCTGTAAACTTCCTGAGAG
>NW_017731562.1:1545725-1546757 GCF_001890085.2 Hipposideros armiger
AAATTTGTTCCAGACTGAAGGGGACTCATGATTGTTATGCAAGAAAGTGGCCTTGTTTTGGGAAATACATACTGGAATATACAGAACTGAAGGGGTCTTATGTTCACAATTTACTCTCTTCAGAAAAATACTGAAGACTAGATTATTGGGTGTCTAGGAGAAGGGAAAACAGGAATTCTTTCTACTGTTCCTGCTTGAAATCATTTTAAAATAGATTAGTTTTAAAAGTTATGAAACTCAAGGAAGGACCCAGGAACTGTTTTGTACTGAAGGAGACAGAGATGTGGCAAATACAATGACTGTATCCTTTTGCTACAAAGAAAATCATTGGGATAGTTGGGGAAACTTCAAGGTGAAGGACATATGAGCATTCATCGTACTGTTCTGGCAATTTTGAGTTTGAAATTATTTGGAAATAAAGTTGTCTTTTTTTTTCTAAGTGCAAGTACTTTTCTGAAATCCAAACTAACTTTAATTTCCCTTTTCTTTGACCAGAGTAGGATAGAATTTATTCATGCTGTAAGAGGCCAACCAGACTGTGCTTTTAAAGAGGAGGATTGAATGATGTTAAAGATTTTAAGAGAAGACTATACCTAAGCACGCATCTATAGGCAAGTCAGCCTCTTGATTCTTTGCCCTCAAATGTAAATTCAGAGGAACAATTTCTGCCTGGCCTGTGTTATAGGGTGGGTCTTTCTTAGGGCCGAGTGAGACAAATATATAAACATTTCTTAAAAAGAAAGAATGCAAATTAAATGCATGCTATTATTGATCCAATGGTGCATAGGGATATGTGGTCTTATTTCCAGTATCTTAATACTGTTAATAGAAGCATTCTGGTTTGGTAATGGAAATGCCTTTTCCTTTGTTTCTCTTTTTCCCTCTTTTATTTCTGGAATATCTCCACACCCACCTGGTATCTCCTCCTTTTCCCATGCTCCTCTTTCAACTTCTTCCTCGATTACTGACTTTTCTTTCCTCTCTTTGTGTTCCCCCCACTTCTTTTATCAGACCTTATTTTTTCCCCCTCTT
>NW_017731562.1:1550502-1552695 GCF_001890085.2 Hipposideros armiger
ATATTTCTATAATTCATTTATTTATTTTTTATAAAAAAATGGACACATGCTACTTTATAAACCTCTCCCTCTCCTTACCCCTTGCCCAAACCAAAGAAAATGTTTGAACCAGTTTGCCATGTTGGTGACTATATGTCATTCTTTAGAACAGCTGCAGAGATTTGCTGGAAACGTATGTTCTGTCCTCATTTTTTCCTATAATAACCAATATTGTGATAAGCATCTTTTACACACATAATTAAACACGTGCTTGACTATATACTTAAGATAAACTCTTAAATGTAGGGTTTATTAGATCAAAGTAGAACATATGTCGAAGGGAGACTTGTTACTTTCCCAAATTTTTATTCTGCTTCTTTATCAGTCTGTTATGTGAAAGTGGTTTCTCCTTGTTTTAGACTGTATCATTCTTTCTCAGGCTGAGCATTTCTCTGCATTGTGCTGGTCTTTTGAATTTTGTGGTAAATTGGCTAGTTTGTGTTCTTTTCCCATTTCTCTGTAGGTTTATTCCTATTTGGGCTTATTGTTTTGTGAGAGCAAAACATGTCTTAGGGACAGGGTTTTTGCTTTGTAGATATTTTCCCCACTAGATTGGAATTTTGATTGACATTTAGTCAAATGTAACATTAATTTAAGTGGGTATGGATGGGAATGTTTTGCAATATTGGGTCTTGCTAGTTGAGAACAGAATAATGTTCTGATCTAAGGGAATTGTAGAAAGTAAAAGGGCATAGAGTGACTTTTTCCAGGCCCTTCAGTTTAGTGCCTTGCCTCAGGGTAGAACTGTTCCTGAATCACTGGAGAAAGCCAAGTAGCTCAAGTGTTTTCACCAGATAAGTGATTGGATTCCATCTGGTTGNATTAACTCCAAGACCCATTTCATATTCAGAGCGTCCAGTGGTAAACCTCACATGTCATGAGCAATTAGAGGCATTGTGACATGTCATCTTCAATATGCTGAACTGTGGACAACAGATCCTATCAGGATGGTTAGTTTTAAATAACCACCCCCACCATCACCCCGGTGCCATCTGAGCAATGCCATTTCAAAGCAACACATAGAGGACATTCTCCTCACTAGTATTCTGGTGATTTCAGCGATGTGAGAATACAGTTAATTTTGAAAGTTTTCAGGTCTTGAGTGCCAGGGAAAGGGGTTAGAGATATTGGAGAGAGGATGAAGCCATGCACTGCAGTCTACAAGCTGATGATAGGCACTTTGCCCCCATGCATTTCCGGTGGAGTAACTGCTATGTGCCGATGGCACTTGGATGTACTCATAATCAAAAGCTGGGGTGTGAAAACAGGTTTGGCCAAAGCTTGAGAAACCAAATGCTGGTGTTAACAGGCTACCTTGGATTAATGGGAGGTGTATCTTCCTCCTTTTTTTCTTTCTTTCTTTTTTTTTTCTTGTAAGTTGAAACATGAGCAAACTTCTAACTGGAATTTGAAATCTTTGTGTATAAATATATCTCATAGGTACATGACCTTATTCTATTTTATACAGAAAAGGGCAGGAATTGAGAGGTATTTTTCTTTCGGAAATAGAGTGCGTTGCGGAAGTGTCATCAGTTGAGGTGTCTATACAGCCTACTCTGTCACTTCTGGCACTGTTTATGTTGCTGACATTAGAATGATCTCCTGAAGTGGGATTTTTTTCCCATCACTTTTGCATTTTTAGCATGTTGCTGAGACACTGCATGGGCAAATGCAGTGACAGGATGTTGCCAGAGTGCAGCTGAGCAGTGAAAGCATCCGAAAAACAATTGCTCTCGCGGGATGACTGGACCGTGTCCATTAAGCCAGGGCCTGCCCCAGAATGCCGGCTCTGTTATGGGCATAGCTTGGAGGTAATTGACTCGTCAGCCCACTGAGGCTGCTCAAGGATTCTTTGTGGTAAAGAGCCTCTTTGTTTCCCCCTCCATTCTGGGGCTTGGCTATTTCAACTAGATGATTTATGTCGACTCCACATTCTAACCATCCAAAAACAGTCTCCTGAAGTCCTGATTATGCACAACTTAAAGACGGCCACTTAGCATATGCCTTAAAAAGAGAGAAAGAAAAAAAGGAAAGCAAACAAGAACTATAAACCTGAATAGAAATAATTTGGGGGCATTCGTTAAATTTGGGTGGGCACAGCATTGTCAATTATTTTAGTGTAAGGTGGAAACATCACTAGGAAACACCTGGTCA
>NW_017731562.1:1555175-1556296 GCF_001890085.2 Hipposideros armiger
GGAGAGAATGAAGGAAAAGGGAATTGAGAGAATGGGGATAGAAGAGAGGCGGGAAGGAAGAAGGTTGCATTGAAGTCAATGGAAGTAATCAAAATAATAAATACCAGCAAATAGTTCATGCATCAGAAAACACTGTAGCACAGAGTGAGCAGAAAGGCACTGAGAATGAGGACTGAAAAGTTATGTTTCAAAAAAAAAAATTATGGCCAAGAAATGAATATCTGGGGAGGCAAAAAGATTGGTGGATTTTTGAGAAGACCACAATAAAAATATTTTTTCATTGAAACAGACTTGTCCATGTTACGTGTTTGATCAAATCTGCTTTACGGAACTAACATTGTTTTCTTCCTGAACACTCTCTTGTAGCCTGAGTAAATCATGAGTGATTTTTCCAGATTCAGAATAATGCCACTCAGAATCATACGACACCCTTTTACTTGTTATTTCCGTGAATCAGAACTGTTACAGATTTGAAACTAGTGTAAAGTCAGTTTTTATTTTGGTTTGGTCTTTTAAACAGAACACATCTACAGTGTAGCAGGATGGTTATTATGACACGTGGCTGTGTTTTAGCTGCTCGAATAAGCAGAATGCAGACTTGGGCAGAAAGGCATTGTGTAGGCCTGGGATGAAAGCCTGTCTGGGGATTTCAGTGAGCTGACCACTCTCTACCCTCAGAGCTCTCAGTCGGGTGCTTAATTCATCCAAGTAGATTAAAAAGAGAAATCTGCCGAGTGGCTCAGTTGGTTAAGAGTTCACTCAAGAGTGCAAGCTCTGAGCAACAGCAGTTCGATGCCCGACCAGAGCTGAGCTGCCGCTGAGCTGCCAACAAGTGGCAGGATGGCTCAGCTAAAAAAAAAAGAGAAATCTGTGACTTACTCCTGAAATACCCAGAACTCCTCTTAAGATCTCCCTTTTTGTAGAAATCAAACCAGATATAGAAGATATGCAGATTTTACTGTAGTTGAAACTAGACCTCCAGTATTAATAAAATGTGCTATCCAAGGTAGTCACATAGTAAATGTTGGACAATGATGATACTGTCCAGATTTCAGGCCCATTGAAAATGTAAGCTTTGCTCAGATACTTTCTAGAGATTGGATTTTGTAGTTCCAGAAAAC
>NW_017731562.1:1557670-1558801 GCF_001890085.2 Hipposideros armiger
AGCATGCAATACTGCTTGAAGGAATGCATTGTAAAGTAAATATACAGCCTTTAATGAAGTCATTATTGAGTGAAACTTAAGGAAAGCACTCTGCAATAAGTGTAGGTGAAACTAAGAGCATGCTTTTTGGGAAATGTAGGTTAAATTCTAAGGTTTTTGGTTCTAAACCTGTGTGTGTGTGTGTGTGTTTTATAAATAAGTTTTTACTCATCTTTCCCAAGTAATAAACTTCTAAATATCCCCACAATGATATTTGTTGATCCTCAGTTTAAGGATAAAAGTTAGCACTGTCTATCAGTTAATACAATCTTTTCTTACAAAGATGTGGATTGAGTTTGCAAAGGTGTGGCTTTGATTAGTGAGTGATACAGGATAGTTGATTCAGTCAACCAGCCATGTTTTTCAGGTGGGAAGGGGGGCTGGATTCACAATTGATGATATACAAAATAGTAAGCTTTAGCTTTTTTTACTTGGCAGAAAAGCTATAAATGCCTGGTTTCGCTTTTCCAGAACTGTCAAGTGACCCCTCATAGGCATAGCGTTTAAATTGTCCCCACTGCAGTAAGCCACCATAGAGCTCTGTATTTGAAAGTGCACACACACTCTCAGATCCCATGTTCTCTGCTGCATTGTTGGCCTTTCTCTCTCTTTTTCTGTGGTATGCATTGGGAATTGTATGGGAACGAGGGAAAGCATCTGCTAAAGAAATCATCCTTATGGAGACTGTAACCAGTGATGGTTTCTAGCATGTTCCCATCCAACTCCGGGAAGTTCTGATTCTGTAGTTATGTCAGGGGTCAACCCTAGACTTCCATTTCCCAGGTGACTGGCCTAGCTTCTAGGAACTGATACTAATGATGTCATTTTAATCTTTCATCCATCCACCTACCGAAAATCTATAGATGTTCAGGGACCTTCTATGTTCTAATTCATAGAGACTCAGATTTTGCAAAGAGACTTAAATAATCTGGGCTTAAAACAAAATGCTGAAAAAAATAAAACACTCTTTGAATGCATGAAAATTAATTACAATTCCTTTCAACATTTCAAAAATAAATTCTGTTATGGGAAGTAGTATTTATTCATGGCCCATGCACAAAAAATTAAGATAGAACCTCCCTCAAGAAATAA
>NW_017731562.1:1562341-1563282 GCF_001890085.2 Hipposideros armiger
CCTTCTGTTCTCTAAGGATCTCCTTGCCCTTTGGATGCATTTGGAAGAGAAGTTATTTATAAAAGAATATCTATTATAGGAGCTGGGTAGCAGAACAGGAACACCAATCAGTCTTATGATTTTCCCAGTTGATGGCTCCTGTGCGTGTGTGCTCCACTGAGTGCATATTCTGTAGTTGCTGTTATTTCTTTACATGTGTGCCTTCCCCACTGGACTTTCAGTTATGGGCTTCCTTTTATTTGTCTTGGTTTCTCCAGCATCTAGCCTGGTGCCTGGCACATATAATAGTACAACTTCCATCTTGAGTGAAGGGTGAGATGACTGTTTCCTAGCCTCTTTCAGGATAAATTTTACTTCTACAGTGTATTATTTTCATAATGAAATATTCAATCCTCTCTTTCCCGTGCTGGGTCCCCTGCCCTATTATTTTTCAGTGAAAAGTAGGGAGGAGTCACGAATCTCAGCTCCCTACCAGATAAAGCCCAGGTACTGTTAAGTGGCCACAGTAGAGACACATCTGCTCTCATTATTCGCCTTGAAGTAACGGTTTCTCTTTGACCAGTGTTTACTGGTCCTTACACTAAGTATGAAACCAGTGTCCATGGAACATGTATGGGGAACAATGTAAAACTGGATAGCATGGTGGTGCCAATCAAATGCAACACGTAAACAGAGAAAAAAGGTGAGAGATGTTCTATTATAGAGAAAGTTAAATCTGAATTGTAACTTAAAAATATTTATAAGGTTAGAGCAAGGAGAAGGGACTTACCCTCCCATATTTCAAGGCCTGTTATAAACATAGAAATTTCGTGTGGTTACTGGTATTGGGACAGATAAATTGACAAGTGGAATATAATAAAAAGCCCAGAAACATGTCATATGAGTTTACTAGGGCTGCCATAACAATACTGTGGGTGGCTTAAACAACAGAAATTTATTTT
>NW_017731562.1:1565935-1566843 GCF_001890085.2 Hipposideros armiger
GTATTTTATAGATACAGACAAGGAAACACATGTGACCAAGAAATATATCAAAAATATTCAACATCATTTGTGATGTGGCAGGAAATGCAGTTCAGGGCCACAATGAGATGCTATTTTACACTCATTCATTTGGAAAAACTGAAAAGTCTGTTCACATCAAGTGCTAGGGCAGATGGAGAGACAGGATCTCATACCTGCTAGTAAATTGGCACGACTACCTGGAAAAATAGTCCTGGCATTTTCTCATAGTGTTAACCTGCCACATTTCTAACATTTTGCTTCTACATATATATGTAAAAGAAATCATTGCATATATGCACTAGGAAATATGTACACGAGTGTTATGGTAGCACTGTACATAACATCAGAACTCTGAGAAAACCCCAAATGTCTGTAGGCAAGAGAGTGGATGAATAAACTAATATATTCATCCAATGGAACACATGCCACAATCAAAATAAAGTATAATGAAAGAACTACAACATAGGTGAGATTTATCAATATGAAATTTAAAGATTCTAAAACCATTACACATAGTGTCCTTTTGGATAAGTTTAAAAGCAACTGAAATCATAACCATAGTTTTTAGGAATACATGTAGATGAGATGATAATATATAGAAAGGAAAGCAGTAGAATGTTGAGTATAGGACTCAGGATGGTTGTTACCTCAGGTAGTGGGAACCAGGAGGATGAGACTGGGAGGACATTTGGGTAGGTAAGTTATTGTCAAAGGCTAGTTTTTGTGTCGAGTGACGGGTTCATGGTTGCTTAGTATAGCATTAGAAATGAAAAATGAGTGAATGATGGCAGCATGCATGGCCCAGAGATGTGAATGTACCCCATATCAAAAACTGTGATTAATCCAGTTCTGAGATTGAATAAAACAAGACAGGAGGATTAGGATGA
>NW_017731562.1:1567339-1590607 GCF_001890085.2 Hipposideros armiger
TAGTTTCACATACCTAAGGTGTTCTAAACATATTTAAAAGTTTTTCATTAACTGAATCAAGTATTGGTATTTAATTTAATTTTTAAAATTGGTATTTAATTTAATTAAAATTAAATACATTAAAAAGTTTTTCTTCAGTCTCACTAACCACCTTTTAAATGTTCAGTAATATCTGGCTAGTGGCCACCATAATGAAAGAGCAGGCCTAGTTCATTAGCAGTCAAGATATGCTCCCCCTACATCCCCCACTGGATCAACAAGTGATGACATCACCTGGGAACTTGTTAGAAATGCAAACTGTAAACCAGGAACTCTGGAGGCGGGTCCAACAGTCTGAGTTTAATAAGTCATCCAGGTGATTCTGATACACACTAAAGTTTGAGAACCACTGGGACAGAGGCCATTCAGAAACCAAGGTTTTATCTACCATGTTGCTCTACCATTACTTAATGGTATCATCTTCATCTGCAGGGTAGAAGCTGGCTGGCTAGGACCACTTCTACATCCTACCTGTAGGAAGATTGAGGGCTGAGGAAGAAGGATAGAGTGGGCAAGCAATTGCCTTTTTTAAAGGCTGTGACCTGCATCCTTCTGTTCAGATCCTACTGAGTAGAGTTAGTGACCATTACCTAACTGCAAGAGAGTCTGGGAATTGTAGACTGGCTGGGTGATCATGTGCCAAGCTAAAACCTGTAGAGGTGGGGTGGTGGAAGTTCTGTCCCTGAAAGGGAAAAATGGAGAATGGACACCAAAGGTAGTTTGCAATGTCACCACAACAGGTGGGTACAGTTTGATTTATCTTGCAACCTAGAGCTTAGCCTTGGTTTTATTATTTCACATTTTCTGATCTTCATTGGCATATGTAAGTTGGTGATGACACATGGGAGCTGTGACAGGGGTTCAGGTTGGGTAGCATGAGCTTTGGCATCATAAGAGACCTGGCCGTGGACAAGCTATTTAATCTCCTTATTTTCCCATCTTTCATAACAATGCCTGCCTCCGGGGTTGTTGTGAGTATTAAGTAAGATGATCTACTTATGATAAGCTTAGCACAGTGTCTAGTACATAATAATTCCCTTATAAGTACTAGCAATTAATTAGTATTAATATTCACAGCAGGCACAATTCCAGAGACTCTGAAAATACTCTTGCTGACACACTTTCTATATTGAGACAGTTCTCTCATGTCAGTTTTTCTCTTTTTCTCTATAACTTACTTTAGTTAGCTTTTGAATACTACTAATCATGTCATCTTAAAATTAATGTTCACTCAGTGTTACATTAATAGTAGAAAAATGGAAATAGTGTCATAATAGTTCTTGATGTTCACTGCATCTTAGGTCATATCATTTCCTCAGTCTCTATGGTACATGCCATAACACTACCTTGGAAAGTGAAATAGTAATAACAACAATAATAACTAGTTTTGCACTTATATTAGAATTAATATGGAGCTGGAGAGAATGCCTGTCTATTCAGGTTAACATTGTTAATAATTTCACAAGTTGTGAATTGTCAGCCTTTGCTGGACTTCAGCCCTTTTAAATAAACAATATGTCAGGCTGTAGTGTAACCCACTGACTTGTTACTAATGTGATAGGTAGCTAGACAGACAGGGAGTCACTTTTTAAAAAATTTTTGTTTTGAGATTATTCTAGATTCACAGGAAGTTGCCAAAAAATATACAGGGAGGTCTTGTGTACCCTTCACTGAGTTTCCGCTAAAGGTAACATCTTGCATAACTGTACTACAACGAAGCTGACATTGGTACAATCCACAGAATTTATTCAGATATGCAAATACTTTTTTTTCCAGCCTATAACTTGTGTTATTATCCTCTTCAGGGGACTTTGCTAGAGCCAAAGTTTTTAATTTTGATAAAGTGTGGTTTATCAATTTTTCCTTTTTATGGTCTTGTGTTTCTCAAAAGCTGGTCCTCACAGTACCTGCTTTGGAATCATCTGAAGTGCTTATTACAAAGCCGGATTGCTCGGGGCCTCATCCCCAAAACTCTGATCTGGACATTCAGGAATGGGGTCTGGTGGTCTTGAAATCTGAGAACCACTGATTCAGAGAGATTGGCCTTGGGTCTTTTTTCTTCTTGGCCTTTGCTTCTTGGTCTATGAGCCATCCCGTTCATTCCTCCCACCTGTATTATCAAATGTGTGTGGATAACTTCTATACAACCTCTCTGATGAACTCCAGAATAGCTCCCTTGCTGGATACTCTGCTAATGTACACAGAAAGTCTTTAATAACTGGATTATTGGTTAGATGTTACTTTTCTGGACCCCTATGCATAGGAAGTGATAGAATAAGAACCATCCTAATTATTTATAGATTATCTGTCAAAAAGGCCAGATGTTGGTCCTGATGCTTGAGATTAATTATATAAAATTTGGGGGGGAGGGGTCTAGTTATATAAATAATTTTGGGTTTGTTTGTTTTTTAGTCTTATTTGTCCCCGTTCTTCCCTTCATAGGAGTAGATAATTTGATACAACCTCTATTTGGAGGAAAATTATAGCACGTGATGAATATCAGTATTCCTGTGGCTTAGCCTAATATTTGAATGTTTGGTTGCTCTTTTAAAAATTTTTAAGTATTTTTCCAGTAACATAAAGAGCTATCTCTTGGATGTCTTTAATAGCCCTGGGAAAAATGACAGTTTCATTTCTGGATATTTTATTTTATTTTGGGATATAATCAGACATTTATTAGAATATCAATTTTAGAATGTCTCAATTTTATATCACTTTCTGAACTACTTAGGCTCCTTTTACTTATTTTTTTAGAAGTTAAATTCTCATTTCGTGTGTTCTTCTGAGTCATTTGCTTTATTCAATCCATGTTTCTATCTGCTACTGTCCCTTAAAAATTAAATTGCCCCTTAAAATGATAGGATATGCTGGAACAGGCCCATGCTAAAAGGTAGTAACTAAAATGATGATGAAATAAAACTGTGTTCCTTATATCTTGATCTTGGAAGAAAATGATAAGTTTGGGGAATGGTGTTTGTGTCTTCAGACAGCGCAGTCAGTTGGCGTTCAGAAGGCAAACAAGGAAAGCTGACTTTGTCTTGGTTGTAAAGTTGGATTCACTTATTACCACAGTAGAGAATAGCAGTGGCTGCGGGTCATGATTTCCATCCTGTGATTATGAATATTATGTGCTACTCTTTCACGGTATCATCTTTCTACATATGTAACTCTTGGGAAAGGTCTGTGTCAGAGAGGTTTGATTTCCACATAGGCCACCTAGCCCTGGTGACATGGTCTCCATATGTCCTGTGGGATATACAAGAGGGTCTGGTGACAGTGTGATTGGCATACCTAAACAGACATATTCATAAGTAAGGGATCTCCAAAGACTGATGGGTAAGAATGTATTAAGGATGGTGAAATCCAGGATGCTGGCTTCTTCCCTGCCCCCCTTGGATATCAGAATTAGTCTACATGCAACTTAACACCAAAATAACAATCCAATTAAAAAATGGGCAGAGGGCCTGAATAGATAGACATTTCTCCAAAGAGGGCATACAAATGGCCAACAGACATGTAAAAAGATGCTCAATATCACGAATCATCAGGGAAGTGCAAATTAAAACCACAATGAGATAATTACCTCATGCCTGTCAGAATAGCTATATGCAATAAATCAACAAATAGCAAGTGCTGGTGAGGATGTGGAGAAAAGGGAACCCTCTTACACTTTGGGATTGTAAATTAGTGCAGTTGATATGGAAAACAGTATGGATATTCCTCAAAAAATTAAAAATAGAGATGCCATACAATCCAGTAATTCCACTTTCCACTTCTGGGCATTTATCCAAAGAAAACAAAAACACTACTTTGAAAAGATATAGGCATTCCTATGTTCATTGCAGCATAACTAGTAATAGCCAAGTATGGAAGGAGCCTAGTTGTCCATCAGTATGTCCATGAATGGATAAAAATGATACACACACACACACACACACACACACGCACAATGGATTATTATTTGGCAATAAAAAAAGAATAGAATCTTGGCATTTGCAACAACATGGATGGACCTAGAGAGTATTATGCTAAGTGAGATGTCAGACAGAGAAAGATAAATACTGTATGATTTCCCTTATATGTAGAAACTAAAAAAAATCAAAATAAAAGAATAAACAAAACAAAATAGAAACAGACACATAGATACAGAGAGCAACCTGATGGTTGCCAAAGGGGAAAGAGGTAAGGGTATGGGAATAAAATTTTTTAAAAAATTAGCCTACAACCATTTACAGGCATGGCTTTGTCTTGGCCCTTGTCATAATTTGAAACAAGTTATCCTCCAAGATTTGAGACCCGGAATTACTGTCCCTGACTTTCACGTCCTCTCACTCTTTCTTCTTCTTTCTACCCACCTGGTACTTGCCCCTCCTATGGCCCCAGGCACCTTCCTGTCCTCTCTGTTCATCAGTTTTGGTTTCATTGCCTTAGCTTGGACCTCAGGTAAGCCAATTCAGCAGCACTGTCTACTTTTTCTTACCTCTTGTCCTCCTGATCCATCTGTCCAGTCCTGACCTTGAGAAAACCCTGTCATTCTCTTACTTGTGCTCCATGAAAAAATATCTATTTTGCTGTAGATATTCAGGAAACTGAATTGATTTTTTTTTCTTTTTCCTACTTGGCCTTCATGTCTATTTGGGAAACCTTTCATGTTCCTCCAGTTGACTCCATCTCCACAGGGGATGTTCCAAGTATTTTCTCCTCTCAAGACCCTACTACCACCCCCACATCTCTGCAGAATTTTTGCTGATTACATTTCTAAGGCGATCAAGGCCATCAGATAGGAGTTACATCAGCTTTCTTCTTTTTGATCTCCAATTCTCTGCATTTTTAACTGTCTCCACTTTTTTCTCCTGTGCTACACAATGTAAAAATGTCTTTTGTTTTCCAACATTTACCCACCTGCTTCTGCCCTTAATCAGATATCTGCCCGGTTTTGTGAGACCCTGATTTGCCATTACATCCTTCCTCTTTGTAACTTCTCACTGTATTGAAAATGCTCAGATCTTTCTAATCCTTTAGAAGAAGATTTCTGAACTATTGATATTTGGGGCACTATCGACATTGTGTACTGGATAATTCTTTGTTTAGGGGCCTGTCCTGTGTATTGCAAGATGCTTCGCAGCAACCCTGGCCTTTACCCGCTAGATGCCAGTAGCATTCTGGAGTTGTGACAACCATTTTTGGTAGCCAGACATTGCTAAATGTCTCTCAAAGGGCAAAATTGCCCCCAGTTGAAACAAACTACCTTAGAAAGGCTTCTTGCTGCCAAGCCACTCCAGCTATCACCATCCTACCTTTCCTTTCATTCCCATCATCACCAAGTTCCCCTGTGGACCACTCACACCCCTTATCTCCACTTCCTCACTATTCAGTCCGTCCTGAATCAGGCCTCTGATGTGACCCGTTACCAAAGATACTTTCAGGGGAACAAAGTGACCTGGCAGCCAAGTCCAGCAAGTGGCCTTTTCTCAGTTCCTTAATTTTCTGCAACATTTGACACTATGACCTCATTTTATGGAATTCATCTTATGTATTATTTGGGGTCTCCTCCTATCTCCCTGTCTCCTTTAGATCTCCTTTCTCCTATACTTTCTAAATATAGGGGCTCCACTGTGTGTAGGCCTCTGCTGTCTGCTGTTTCACAGCTCTCATCCCTTGTCACATCTTTTCTGGTCACTGCTATGTAGATTATTTCTAAATATAGATTCCAACTCTCAGCTGAACTCTAGGCTTACATGTCCTTTTGCTTTTGGATATCTCTACTTGATCTTCGTCATGACACATTAAACTCAATCTATTTTAACATATTCAGAAACAAACACCTCAGCTAACCTCCTTCATTGATTCCCATGAATGGGACCACAGTCCTTTATTTATATCAGTGGTTCCCCAGATATTTTTGGTTGTACACAATATAAGTAAACGCTATATACTGTGTATTGGCCATTTAAAATGTTGTATCTCGTGACTCTTCAAAAGATTTCTTATAAAGTGCCAAGTTATATGATTGCATTGGACAAGCATGACTTAACGATGACTTTAAAGTATATCTTGGGAAAGTGTGATGGAGAAGCTGTTTTTAAGTCGGTTAGATGTGGAAAATGTACACTCAGAACAGGAAAAGGGAACACGTGCTCTCAATCTTCACAGCGAAAACTCTGCCTTTTTACTTGCCTGCTTAACCAATATTATGTGACGTTTCTGATTATATTCACAAAGTAGCTGCCCCTTTTCTTTTCTTTCCTCACTGGCTACTGTTAACCTTTCTGAGCAGTCGTCTAGCTCAGCAGCCACTTTCCAGTAAAATGTAATCACAATTCCCACATCCCTCTTGGCTTCACTGTGTCCCCCCCTTTTGTCTCCCCGCTTTCCCCATGAATCAGCAGATGTGAATGACGTCATCTCTTTATTTGGCAGTCTCACTGGTGTTAAATGTCTCCCTGCCAGAAATCAAGCGTGGTGAGCCCGCTTCTGCAGTTTTTGCTCTTATTTAAATTGGTGGAAGCTTTGAATGAACAACAAATTTTGAATGATGGCAATTTGGTTCGAAAAACAAAAATCAGCCTTGGGATCAGATACAGGTTAGGAGTCCCTTACAACCTGAAACCGTGAATCAGTGTTTGATACAGTGATTTCTTACTATCTTGTGGTGCTTTTCAAAGTATAACCAGTTGGCCCTAATGTGAATAGGATATTGATACCTTAAGTGTTTATTACAGAAATGGTGGATGAGCTTGCTTAAGCTTCTAAGCCCCGTCTTAGACATGAAAAAATTATAATTTTAAGATTTTTTAGAAGACAGCTATGAAATAATATACGAAACTATATGTATACCTAAACCTTGTTTATAAAAACATTATGAAAATCATGTTCATATACATTTATATATTTATTAATATACCACAGGTGCCAAAAAAAATGTACACACATGATTACATTCATCTTTTGTTATCGGTATATATTGAGTATTACAATTTTAATACAGTTTTTTCCTTTCTTAAAATGTGTATACTTTTTTTGGCACCCTCTGTATTTATATAAGTGTGTGATTTATAAGATGCATAAAATTGATAACGTATAAAAATTTATAAAATCTATAGCACTATGTAGTTGGTTTATTACAAACACTCCTCTACTTTCTCAGAATGTACATCACTATACTTGAGAATGAGCACTGTTTAAAATTCTTAGGACCTGAATTTCTATCTCATTGGCTTGCTCCTTGGCATGGGGATGGACTGTATCCAGAGGTGAGTGAGAGGGTGGGAGTGACTCCTTCAAAGAAGACTGAACAACCGTTACCCGGTTTAGCTACTGATCTAGATCATAAGAGTGGAATGGCACTTGTCTACATTTGTTTCATTTAATCTTACCACTCACTTGACATTTCCACCTGGAGGTCTCAAAGGCATCTTTAATTTTTTAATGTTTTGGTCAAAGCCCATCTTTTGATCCCCTACTTACCAGCTAAGCCTGTGCCTCCTGCTGTGTTCCTGTCTTATTCCTGTCTTTCTGTGAGACACCTCCGTTCAGCCAGTTGCTCCAGCCATAAACCCGAATCACCTTTGAGGTCCCTCTTCCTCACTACGCTTTCCCCACCCAAATTGAACAGTCCTATCCACGCATCTCCAAACTATATCTCAAACTCATCGTCTGCTCCCATTCCCATTGCCATAGCTTTTCCATTTCTTGTCTTCCATCCATTCTTTTAGAAATACAAGTCTGATCCTGTCTTTGCCCTGTTTCAAGTCTTTCACCACCTCCCATTGCACTTAGAAAACAAAAACACAGCAAAATCCAAATCCTTTAGCTGGCTCTGAGTTATCTGGCTTCTTCCTGCAATTACCCCTCTCCCTTGTACACTCTGTTCAAATGCCACTGGTCTTTTTTTCAGGTCCTTGTTGTGCCCAGTTCTTTGTTGTCTCAGACCCTTTGCACATGCTGTTCCCTCTGTCTGGAGTGTCCCCTTCCCCTTTGGCCTCAGTGTTTGCTTAACCTAGTTCCTCTGAGATGTCTTCTAGCATTTAAGATTTGTAATCAAACGCTTAGCTTTTTATTTAATTTTTTTTTTGTCTTTCCTTTTAGACCATAAGTCCTTGAGCACAAGGACAAGTCTGTTTGGTTTAACATCATATCCCCAATTCATAACAGTGTGTCTGACACCTAATTGGGGCTCCATATATGACATGAATGAATAAATGAATGTCTTTGTATAAAAAGAGAATATTAATAATATCACATTCCTAACAGTTTCCCTTTAAGTGTGAAAGGTAGGCCATAGCTTTCTTGAATTGAAGGCATTCAATAAATGGTGCTACTACTGTGTGATTGTAGCGTTTCCCGTGATTCTGAATATCCTGGTGTTTGTATTCAGAGAGAGATTACTGTTTATGCTTATTTCATGGTTCCTGACACTTGGTTAACTATTTAATTTTAAATCATTACCAAGGCTTGCCTCAGCTGAAAAAAAAGAACGTATATAGGTTCTTTAAAATGTATGAGCTTTACTGTATTGTGTAGAAGAGCAAAACTAATTTGGTGCTTTGGTAGTGAAAAAAAATGTATTTTCTCCACATGTGTTATTCCCCCCCACAAAAAATATTAAGCTACAGATACCATATTATCTGTAATAAAAAGGTTTTGATTGAACGGTTGGTAAGGCTGTGGCAGCTATATTAGAGTGTAATTTTCCAGAGTATGCTCTATTTCAGGAGTAAGAGGGAGGCACATGTGAGATGACATGATGGATTTGACTGCAGCAACTTCTGAGTTGATGATTCGATAGAACTCAAGCATGTCTTCTACTGATGGTGGCTTTCTAGTGCATGAGAGTTGGATGAGGAGTACCTGCCTCCTTGCTCAGCGGGATGAGGTGGCTGGTTTTCTCTAGATGCCTTCTCTAGACCCAATGGCTGAGTGTGCTTGTAACAAGATGTCTTACTGTTTCCTCCTTAATTAAAAAAAAAAAATCATTGGCTCTAACATATGGCAACCTCTTTATAACTGCACTTGTGCTCATTTGAAAAGTCTGTTACAAAGTGTTGAACTCTGTTGTTTGTTAGTAGCTTTATCAAAAATTCAGGCTGGGAACCTACACCAGGTTTAAGTATGATGGTTTCATGGCTTAGTGATATGGGACATCTAAAACAATTCAGTCACGTGCCTGCTTGAAGAGGCGGCTGCCGCTTAGTCCAAGTCAGTGTGTGGTAAGCACCTGTACAAAATACTGCGTTAGACCATGTGTGGGTTGCACACAGACTGAACAAATACTACCTCTAGTGAGACACAAGTGCATGTGGAATAATTAGATCAAATAACGTATGCATAGGGCTGTTTGGTCTTCAAAGTGCATCCACGTACACATGTGTTTCTGAGCCTCCCAACAACTCCATGAAGTAGGTGGGTATGTGTGTGACTGGTATGGTTATACCTAATTTACTGATGGCACAACTGAGCTTCGGATGAGTTATGATGCGTTCAAAGGGATACAGGTGGCGAGTGGCAGAACTGGCACACAAAGCCTTGTTTTCAACACTCAGCCCCCTGCCTTAAATTCCATAGTACACCCTGTTGGAATTCAAAGGAAGGAAAGATGCTCATGTGCCACTGGGATGCTGGCCTGTGGTACCCTACACACCGCCCCTTCACTGCCTACTTGCACAGTTTTGGAAGAGACCCTGAAAGCTGACCTTGTAGCCTCCATCCATGCCCTGACCCCTCTCTCTCACTCCATCAGTTATATCTTCTCTGCATTTCTGCAGTTCTGATCTTACCACTGGTTCTCACATGTCTCTCCACTCCCAGTTTTTCCCTTGATCCAACTTCCTTTTCGCATCACGTGTCACCTATCTCATTTATCTCCTTTCTTCCCTTTGCTGTGAGAGCATTTCCTGAATCTCCTTTATGAATGCCATGCATTCCTCAGCCTGAAACTTCTTATTAGTAGCATCTTTAGTCGCGTATGAGTTTCTGTTTACTCTCCTTGGTCTCCATGCAGTCTGCCTTTGTGGACAAGCCTCCGTTTCCAGAATGTCTCCCCTTGTGGGTTCTGGGTCCTTTCTCTCTTGGCTGCATTCCTGCAGCTGCTCTGTGTCTTCCAGTGCTCTTCCTCCACTCTACCCCTTTAATACGGAAGCCCCCCCCCCCCGCCCCAAGTTGTTCATGGTGCTCTGAGGCATGAGAACCAAACAGAATTACCCATAGGCCATCTCTTCATGTCCAGTGGGTACTCCTACCACCAAAAAGATAACCACCCCCAAGATCTCCAGCTCCCACATTCTCCAAGTCTTCAGTCTGTGTATATCATACCACACCATGCCTAAAATGGAGCAGAAATTCTTCCTATCTAGTATGGAGTCATTCTCCAGTTTCCCAAAATAGAAGCCTTGGTGTTGTCTTCATATGGGGTCATCAGGAAACCTTGATGCTTTTATCTCAGAATTATTTATTATGGCCTCCTAATTAGCCTCCCTTTTCAGTCTAGCCTCACTCCAGAAAGTCTTTCATTTCACTTCTAGAGTTACCTTCCTCTCAATTGAGTCTGATTATATCACTCTCCTGATTAAAGGTCCCTCACTCCTATTTGTCTTCCTTACAGAGCGAGAGCCAATTCCACTCACAATCACCAGCAACGGTGTGCTGCATGCAGCAGACACTCAAAAATGTTTGTTGAATGAATAAATCTGGTTCCAATCTCACCTGTCAGCTTTACCTCCCTGTGACCTGCCCTTATGATGTTGCGTACCCAACTTCTCATCATTTTCCACACACCTCTAGCTCTTTATTACTTCCTGCTTTTTGTTGGTTTTCTACTTTTCTTCTATGCGCCTTATTAAATTTCAACTTAAATTTGTTTTCTTTTGGGGCACCTTATAATTTACTCTTCAGTTTGGAAGAAAAAATACTTTTGTCCTTTTCTTCATTTTCTTTGTTGAATTCAGTCAACTCTCGTTGCATTACTTCCTCTTTGTTCTGGTACATTTCTTTTGTTAATTTTTATATTCCTGATTCTAGATTTTTTTTTTTAATTCTCCAAATGCTTGTGTGAGGATATTTAATTCAGTTGGGAGTGTTGTATTACGGTTTTCTTCTGCTTCATGGTTTTTTG
The DNA here is from genome assembly GCF_001890085.2 of Hipposideros armiger. NCBI lineage: Eukaryota > Metazoa > Chordata > Mammalia > Chiroptera > Hipposideridae > Hipposideros > Hipposideros armiger. Next base: position 1,578,489 of record NW_017731562.1, read on the forward strand.
GTGGGGAGAATTTTCAGCAGCAGTTCGATTTTGTTCTGATTTATTCTGGTTTTGTTCTGATATTTTAATTCCTAGGTGTTTCATGGGTGTTGTTCCTAGTTCAAGAGCTGTCATTTCTGTCAGAATAGTGAGGTGCACTTTCTTTAATGAATGATGGTAATAGACGGTGAGGGTCTGGTGTGTCTTGTTTCTTTCATTTCTGTGGTAGCCTTAATTTCTCCCTCCTCCTTCATTGCCACAGCACCATTTCTTCTCTCTAGCCTTTTCACTGTGTTAATTGATCTCAAGTTTGTTCTCCAAAAGGTGTCAAAAATAATTCCAGTATGTGTATTTTTAAGAAAAGACAGTTAAGATGCTACATTTTATTAAAATAAATGATTACTTTAAAGTATAAAAATGTTGTTATTCCCTCTTGAAAAACACAAAAATATAGAAAAATGTACATCTGCTCTCCTAAACTTCCTTTCTGGAACACTGACCTCGTGGGGTAAAGTCAAATGCTGCTGTCAGCGGCATGGAAATATCATTTGACTGTAGACAAACGTCGCAGCAAAAAGGTTATATTCTTCCCTCCCAGAAGCAGCACTTTCCGAGTCCTCTGGTCTCTCTCAGCTACAAGCTCTTTCTCTCACATATAGCTGGTGCCAGGAACTGCCAGGTTGGTCTCAGACCTGTGTATGATATGTGGGCACTGGTGCAGGACTTTCCCTCTGTGGGAGGGGATTTTGTCTGTGCTTCATCTAAATCCTCTCCATGCCCTGTTCTCCTTTCCAATGGCGTCTCCCCACTCTTCACACCCCTGGTTTGCAGCAGCAGCGGGAGCTGTATTTGAGTTTATTTCTTCCGCTCACAGGTAACTTGAAAAGTGTGGTCTTCTCTGTCCCTAGAAATGCTGAGTGTCTTGAGGCCAGTGATATTTGCCCTGTTGTTGATTTTGTGGTCTTTTGGAAAGGATGCATAGAGAAATTTGGGTCCATGTAGCCACCGTTGTCCTCCAAGCCCAAAAGCTCCTGCAAGGCAAGTTATTCTCCCCATTTTTAGAGGAGAAAACCAAGAGTCACAAAAGCTAAGGGACTTGGCGAAGATTACAGATGTTAAGTACCAGGATATAATGAGGCCTTGTCCTTTTGCTTATCTCAGAGAAGTTTAATGCCTATTAGGAAGCTTATTTATGGTTTAGCAGAGGGGCAATGTGCATTTTCATGATAAATTTTAAAAGTACGATGGGGAAGTAAAGGTTCTTTAAAATGTTTAATGTTGTTTTGAAAGAAGTTTCAGGTTTGGCTGTGGGTGTGATAGTGTATAGATATTTACAAACTGGAAGATTGTGTGGCTTTATCTTTTTGCAATGAAATAAAAAGTTTTCTGTAATATGCTCTTGATGCATATTGTTGAAGATCAACAAAGAATGTAACCTTATTTATAAGAAAAGAAATCACCTGAAATCTTATCATTCAGAATTACTATTGTTAATTTTCTGGAATTGTTTGCCCTGCTGGTGTTTATTTTCCCCTACTCTATGTATTTTTAAGCAAACTGTTATATTGTGTGTGCTAGTTTGTAGGCTGCTTTTTTGATGTGCCAATGTGACTGTTTTCAATAGACCATCCATGGCATGATGTTGAATAGCTATAAATTTGTTCCTTCTCATAGCTGTGCCATACTTTACTTGATTGGTCTGTTATTGTTGATTTAGGTTCCTTTAAGTCATTTTTGCTATGATAGCATTATGGTAAATAGTCTTGCAAATATATCTTTGTATACACTTCTAGCATACAAGAAGTTACTGACTCTCTTCTTAAGATTTATTGCCAAAATTTTCTGTTTGGACAAATAAAAGAAAATGTACAGAATCTTTTGATGTCTATTTAGTTTCCTTCAACTTTTCCTCTTGGTTTCATGTTTGAGTTTAAGGAACTCCTACAGGCTCATCCCTTGCCCTATCAGTCTTTCTCCCTCAGGGCTCACTTCTGCATTGAATTTGTCTATTTTCTACAACTTTGGGTACCATCTGTATGCAGTTGACACCCACACACTGACCTTTTAGCCAACCTGTAAGTAAACCTTCAGTGCTGTTATAAAACCTCTCAACTAAATGATTCATAATCTCATAGCAGAATTCTCAAACCCTGAGCATTCTCATCCTTCCTGCTCTCTCCAGCAGGAGAGAATTTTGAGCTGCAGAACCCAGTTATCTAGCTGCCTACTGGACATCTTTATCAAGGTCACCAAAAAGACAGTTCAAGCTTCAAGTGAAAAATAATAACCAGAGCTGCTAACCTTTTGCTGAGATAATTGTGTGCCAGGAATCATGCCAAGTATTTTACATGCATTAGCTTATTTAATCACAACAGCCATCTAGGCTCTACCATAATTCCCAGTTTACAAATGATGAAAACAGAGGCACAGAAACTTACCTAGAAACCTAGTAAATCTTACCCTGCTCTTTACAGATATGCTTTGTGGTTTACAAAACAGAATTCTTGATGCTTCACCCTGCAGCGTCTTCCTACCGTACTTCTTATCTTGGTAAATTGTGCGCTATCACCCAGGAGCTCACACCAGAAAGTTGGGAGACGTCTTTGATACCTCTTTCTCCCTCTTTTGTCAGTATCTCCTGTGATCCTACCTTCGAAATATATCTTGAATAATCCCACAGTTCTGCACTCCTACTGCACCCCCCGCCCCCACCAAATCAGGTCACCATCATCTCCTGCTTCAACAACCCCTAGCCCATGTTTCTGTTCTTACCCCTCAGGACTAGTCCTCACACAGAGCAGTCTTTTAGAAATGCATATCTAATCCTTTACCTGCTCACAGTTTCCTCTGAATAAAAATCACTGCTCCAACCTACAAGGCTGCTGCTTCCCTTCCCAGCCCCACTCCGACCCTCTTCCTTGACTAGGCCACGCTTTGTCTTCCTTGGAGTTTCTGTACTTGCTTTTCCTTCTGCCTGAAATACTCCTCAGCTGTGTTCTTTGCCTGAATAGCTCCTGCTCCTCTTTCTGGGTTCATTTTAAATGTCACTTAAGGCATAACAGAAGAAGCCGTCTCAGGTCCTGCGATATACATGAGGATTGCGCCTTAAGATCCTCAGGTTCCTGCCTTTCACTTTCGCAGCACTAAACACGATTTATAGACTCATAACCTTAGACTTAGACTCATTTATGATATAATAAATGTGGGGTTATTTATCTGTCTACCCTTTCCCCCACCAGCAGTGCTCTGAGAAAGCTGTGGCTGTGACAGCTTTGCTCACCCTTGAACCTCAACCCTAAGCATAATCCCTGGCACATAGTAAGCATTCATCAAATATTTAAATTAAAAAAAGAAAGCATAAACATATTGAGCTCTGGATGCACCTGGATGTGAGATGAGCTGGGGTGTTTTTTTCTCTTGTGGGTGTGTGTTTGATTCTCTGTGTTTGTCCAGCGGGAGCCTTAGGTCTTCAGGCCTGGGACCCACCTTTCAGCAAACAAGGGAGTGGTGGGCTCAGAGAGTGGATGATGCATAATGGAGGAGTAAAGCTCAAAAGAGGGTAGAAAGAGCTCTGCTTCTGTTCCAGTTGGAGAGCCCACTGTGCTCCCTAATAGGGGTTGAAGGATTGCATTAGACCCAATTCTTGAATTTTTTATTTGGGAAGCCATCTACTCGGTCAAAATTGTAAAGTCAAACTTAGCAACAGTTACTAGTTTATGTTGTTTTTTTTTTCTTTATGCTCCTCGATAGAGAGGGCATACCTGTGTTTAATTTCCTATGGCATAAAATTTCATTAACTGTGAGGGTGCCATTTCTACTTACAAGGGCTTTCCGTGGGAGCAGAAAGGAGATTACAAGGGGCCCTTCATGCTTGATTACTGCAGAGGAGGCAGTATTCAGCAAGGGCCTCTCAGAAACTATAATAAGTCATTCTGGCAATCTAATCTGTCCTCCAAGGCACCTATGTTGGGATCTTTTAAGGCTCGCATTAGTTTCAGTTTTGAAGACTGGCCTCTTTCTGATCACGCACTGTCCCTGCCTAAAGCAGTAAAGCCACAGAACAGCTATGTTTTAAATTCTGAATTCCTATAACTGGTGACAGTGCCCTCATAGGCACTGGTGCCAAATGGAGACAATTTCTGTATTCTTCCTCTACTGCATTTTCCTTGTCAGACTACAAATAATAGTAGCTGCCACCATCCTGTGCGTGTGCTTGTCATTGTGTAATTTTGCCTTTAAAAAAAAAATGCTGGACTCTGAGCAAAAAGTAATGTGCTTTCTCATATTTCCATGCTTCTGTGTTTATCCTTTGGATTCTTAAGACTATCTGAGGCTGACGAGGAGTGTTCTGTTGAAACTACATTTGGCCATATAGCTACTGCACCACAGATGCTCCCTGAGCATGTGGAGATTTCAAGGGCTGAGTTGTTGATGGCTAGTTTTTGAGCTGGAAAGCCACCATCCATTTAAAAAAAAAATTGTTGCCAAAAAGGTATAGAGCTTTGAATGTTATCCCTTTATTTCTCCTTTTTAAAAATAGTATTGATGTCAGTAATTTCCAGCAGGGATTGGCAAACTTTCCCTGTAAAAGCACCAGATAGTAAATATTTGGGAGTTCGTGAGCCATAGAGTCTATCACCAACCACTCAGCTCTGCTGTTGCAGTGTGAAGGCAGCCATAGACAGGTACGTAAATAAACGGGTAGGACTATAGTCCAATAAAACTTTGATTACAAAATAAACAGAGGGCCATAGAGTGCTGCTATAATTAACACAATTGTCCAAATCAAAACATTTAAAGCTGGGAAGATGGTTTGGATGAAACAAAAAATGGGAGACTTTTGCTCTCATGTGGCCCGTGCCTAAATGCAGATGTTAGAGAGATCAGTGGTCTTTATTCAACAAATATAACTGAGTTAGATATCATCAGTATCACAGATAACAACATTGGTTACCTGAGGCCATTTGAATAGAACCAAACTGAGATGTGCAGAGAGACGTAAATCCTACCCCATTCCTTATAATTAAAATAAACACTTCGAGACTGTCTTCAGTCAGCCTGAACTTGATGTCTGCTCTTCCTTCCTGCCGGGCTTGATGAGATCATGGTACAAGTCTCTCTTAGAATAATTTTGGATCTTCTGCTAAACTAATAAGAGCTTTTGGTAAACAGTATATCAGGAATCAATCACCACATGTGATCATGGCCCCTGGTGTGATCAGTATGAGGTATGATCAGTATGAAACCACTCGTTTCTCAGCAACCCCTCAACATTTCTGATAGAGTGGACTGTAGACAGAATGGATAGAAGGCGGAAAGCAATGGGGCACACTCAGACCACTGTATAACAGTACAAGTTGTTACTGTTGATGAGTTGCGAGAACATAGGTTTCAGGAATTGCTTTTGAAGAAGTAGAAACGGATGACAAATTGAGTTGGTTGGTCATTTTTCCTTTCTTTTTTTAAATTTAAGTTTATTGGGGTGACAGTGGTTAGTTAAGTTACATAGGTTTCAAGTGTACGATTCTGTAATACATCATCTATGTATTACATTGTGTGTTCACCACCCCGGAGTCAGTTTTCCTATGCGGAAACTTCTTCCAGACGTGGGAATTTCAGACATCCATGATTAAATTTGATGTGAGTAAAGGATTGTTAATCTTCAGTGGTTTCATGGAATTTTAGATCTGGTGCAACCCTTTCTATTTCCCAGTTGGGTAAATTGAGGTTATTCCAGTAATATCATCATATTCAATTTCATATTTTCCTGTGTTATATACATGTTATATTACATTCTAAGGGGTTAGATTTGGAGCTAGCAAATCAAAAGTGGATCTAACAGTATGTTCTTTATGTGCGTGTTGATTTTATTCACTATTGTAGTGGATATGGAGTTGCGAGTTTCCAAATCTAGCAAATAAAAATATAGGACACCAAGTTACATTTGGATACACAGGAATCATTTTTTTTCCAGTATCAAAGTGTAGTATTAAATACAATATCTGGGTCATACTTAAAAGATTCTTTGTTTATTTGACATTCAGATTTAACTAGATGTCCTATATTTTATTTGGCAACCCTACTGGAGGCACAGAAGATAAAAATTGAGAAAGACTCACCATGGTGGCAACTAGAATTTGCTAATTTGCAAATCTTGGCACCCACCTGAGGAGCTTATTAAAAGTTCCAATGTCCAGGCCCATGCCAGAGTCTGAACCAGTAGGAATGAGGTGGAGTTGAGGTGTTAGTATTTCCAAACAGCGCCCCGGATGATTATGAAAAGCTTTGGGGCCTACTCTTTTTAAATGTTCACTCACTGGTGAGCTCCAGGTGCTCTCTGGAGCAGACATTTTCAAGGAGGTAGCTCTCTGGTACTGACAGCATTGCCCTCCGCTGGCTAGAACTCTGTAAGGGTTTTGTTCTGTTGATTGGGTGTTTGCGTACTACCGAGGGTGTACTGAGGCTGACTTGCCAATTACCCAGACTCTCACCTTCATTTCCTTCACATCACAGTGTGACCTCGTGGTCTGGGTTTAGAGGAGAAGTGGAAACAGACTAGATAAAGTGGACTGATTTGGGAGTGGAGGATGACAGAGGAAGGTTCAGTCTGAAATCTTGGAGAGCTCTCTTTCAAATTCCCTGTACCCGCTAAATTCCTCCGTTCTTCCACTTTTCAGTGTTTCCTTCTGAATCATGGAATTGTAGAGTTAAAAATGACCTTGGAACAGTCATTTGGTCCAAAATGCTTGGAAACCATTCAAGCCTCGGTGTTCACATCATCCTGTGGTTTGACCTTGATGTCTGTCTCTGCCACAAGAAGGGGGTCATCAGAGTCTGGGATAAAGAGTTGACAGCTCAGCTCCCTGACTTGGTGGACCACATGGCAGTTATGTGGCTCCGTGGGCAGAGGGAAGCTTTCCTATCTGATGGCAGGAAAGCGGTACAGCTCTGTGATGTATTAGAGGGAAAAAGGCAAAGAATTGATGTTTAGAGAAAGCAGCACAGCTTCTTAGAGAAAAATCCCTTCCATGGATAGGAAATAGTAGACTGTAAAGGGAAATATAAACTTCAAGCATAATTAGACTGTGAAGGTTTTACTATTGGTGATAAGTGGAATCAAGGTTTTAGCTTGAAGCCTTGATTTTTCTGGAAGTGACCCGCCCTTCTGCTGCAGTGTTGTATAATGTGCTCTGCCATAACAAAGGGATAAGAAGTGAGCAGTTTCAAGTATATTTTTGTTTAGTAATTTCATAAACAGCAGCTCAGATGTTCTTCTTTGGGCCATCCTGAAACCCAGCCGTTGGCAGGGATCGCTGGTGCTTTTTAGGGCAGTTGTGTGGGAAAAACCAGAGAGGCATTTGAAGCCTCCTGAGGAAAAGTGTACCAGGGGTGTCCAGGTCATTTCATGCCGATCTGAAAGGCCAGGGTAGAGAGCCGAAATGAAAGGAACGATGTTCCTTTAAACCGGATTTCAAAAGATGTTGGAAACACTGCAGGTAGGCACTTTGTGCATACACCTATTATTTGAAGAAAAGTAAGGTCAATGCAAAAGGATTTATCCAAGTGATTTTCTTACAAGGATATGTTGGAACCAGAATGTGCTTATTTAAAACATCACTCTGGCATACTTATTGACTTTAAAAGTTGGGCCAAATAACAACATACCAGGTCAGCCCATTTTTCTTTTCAGGGCACACCCTGATTCTTGGCGATTAGACTGGGGCATTAGAGTAGAATTATACCTGTATACCTCTCTGTCTCTCTCTCTCTGTCTCTCTCTCTGTCTCTCTCTCTCTGTCTCTCTCTCTCTCTCTCTCTCTCTCTCTCTCTCTCTCCATATGAGTTGTACTTTGTGATAGTTGTAACTGACTAGGCTTAGCCTAACGGACAAGTTTAAATAAACAAATAAATAGATAAATAAATAAATAAAGGAATGGTCCGTATGTTCACTGGGCTTCCTTGAGTTAAATTTACATGTGCCATAACATTAGAGAGTCAAATGTTTAGAAGTATAGCTTTCTAATTTCTAAATGTAATCAATTTGCATTAAGAATTTAATGTTTCTTAACCCTAATGTGATTATATATGAGCTTATTAACATTATTTTGGATGGTCAAACTTCAGTGGTTTTTATAATAGTTGAGTCTCAATTTTGAACATGTGAATTAGCTACATCATTTAAAGTCCTAAACCAACTGCCTTTTGGAGGGTGCTTTTAGGCATCTTTTCTTAGACATCAAGTTGATTGATGTATATGCAAGGCACTTAAACTTTCAATAAAGGCCTAAATTTTTGCATTACTAGGAAGTTATACAAAATAAATCATGTAGTATATTTTGTAACCAAATATAAATAAAGTTTGTGTTATCCATACTTTTGACTTATCAATTCTATGACTGTCTTTTCAGGCAGGAATTATTTAAAAAAAATAGATACACCTCATGTTTTTGTTAAAAAAATATATTAATGATGTCTTCAAATATTTCAGGATGAAATGTGGTCTATTAATAATTACAAATCTTCATTATTATTAACTTGCTGTATTTATGTATTACTTCACAGTTTAGAGCTTACTTCTATATCTGTTGCTTCACTTAATACTTAACAACAACCAAGGGTTGTTTTGAGTGAGGTGTACAGGAATCATTATCTCCAGGTTATAGATGAATAAAATGAGGTTCAGAAAGGTTGAGATTTGCCCAGAGACCCAATAACTATGAAGTAGTGGAGAGGGGATTAAAGTTCTAGTCTTTTGAAAAGATCTTTAGCATGGAAAATTTCTGACATGGACAAAGTAAAGAGAATAGTATGGTGAACCGCCATGTACTCATCAACCCAACCTCAACAATTACCAGTATTCTGCCATCTGACATCATCTATGCTTTGACCCACTCTTACCCCCACCTTTTTTAAATTTTACATTTACTGAAAAGCACTAGTCTTAGCTATACAGTTTTGTCAAATGGATATACTTATGTAATCTACAACCCTATCATGATAATTCCATCTCCCAGAAAATTCCTTCATGTGCCCCCTCAGTCAGCCCCTCATCCTCCCTAGGCAACTGTTGTTCTGATTTTTTTCATCTGAGATTAGTTTATTTGTTCTTGCACTTTTTATAGGAGTGGAATCTCTCAGTCTGGCTTCTTTTGTTCAGCATCATGCCCGTTACACTCTAGTCTTTTTTTTTTTTTTTTAAGATTTTTATTGGGGAATTGGGGGGATGGGAATAGCGCTGGGGAATTGGGGGAAGGGGAACAGACAAGTTGCTGTCCTTTTGTTCTTCAGTCTAGTTGTGGAGGACGTTGCTTCACTGGCCCAAGTTGGCACCATCATTGCGCTCTTCCCAGGAGAGGCAGATCAGTCGCCGGCTTCTGGACAGCCGCTCACAGCAGGTGCTGGCCGCTCACGCTGGCTGCTGGCTACACACGGTAGCCCATGGCAACCCACTGCAGCAGGGGCTGCAGCCTATGCCCTCCCGGTGACCCACGGCAGCCCAGCTCCAGGTTGAGCTGTTGTTCAGCATCTTAGCTGTGGAGGGCAGTGTCACTGGCCCTCATATGTGGGATCCGAACCGGGGCCCTCTGGCGTCCCAAGCCAGTTCTTAACCATCGCGCCACTCAGCCGGCCCTACGCTCTAGTCTTTTGATCCAGAGTTCAGTGCTGTTTGTTGAGACTGGAGCTGTTTCTTCATCTTGTAGTTACAGAAAGATGATTCCCTGATTGATACTCTGAGAATACCTATGCTCGGGACTCACGTTATCATTGATTGAGCTCATGTAGAGAGATGAGCAGTTTGTCTTTACCTATGAGGCATCTCTCATTCTCTTCAGTGATAGAGCAGATTCTGTTTGGAAGGTTGGTGGTGCAGGAGGTGTTGCACCATGGACCAATGTGCCCGTAGCTGAGTCATTTGCTTATAAGATACGTATCCTCACCCCTCAGGCCCTCAACTAATTTCCCCTCATATATCTGCCTATATGTTTTTGGAGGATTCTTGATCAAATTCTATTTGAGGTTATGCTGATTTTTTAGGTTCAAGTATTGATAATTGTAAGATTTAGAAAGCCATTTATCTGTCTCATCATTTTTAATGGAATTACTTAATGGTTCAGGTTTGTTGGTTAAATAGAAGAGAAATGATCAAAATAGTGGTTAAATTACTGTACCCAGGGCTTGCATTTAATTGAATTTCATTTAATTTAAAAGAAATCAGTGAGGACTCAACAGTAGAATTAGATCAAATGTGTTTTTCTTTTGTAGGGAATTTTCTTTGAATTCTTTAACTCAATTATCTCTATTTTAGGTTTAAAAAGGACAACACAGACCAAAAAGAAAAAGAAAAAGAAAACAGGGAGGGGCAGAGTTACTTTTACTTTTGCTTTTAGTGAAAGAATTTATATAGGAAAGGCACATAAAGAGAGCAGTGAACCCCAGGATGAACTGATTTATAGGTTCTGGCTTTTTTGACAGGCAGCAGTTTCTTTTCTAAAGTTGATGCACTGATGTTGCTGAATTTCTTGTAGTTTCTTTAACTGATTTGAAAGACAAGAGCCCAAAAGGTAAAATTGGCTTTGACTTTATCTCCTTTGCTATTTGTGTTAAATTTGAGCCAATACTGGGTAATTCATTTGCCCACTTGAAACTTTTGAAGAATGTGACTGGCTTCTGGTAATCATAGCAATCATTGGTGATCATTGCTGAGATCCTGTTTATTCTTTAGGAGGTACAGAGTGGTAATCTTCCAATTCTACCAGTGTGCTTCAATTATTAGCTAGAATGCTTCTATAAAGAGAAACTTTTCTGTATCAAGACCTCAATTACCTTAAGCTATGGCTTGTCATAGAAAAGTAGGATAAGTACTGAATCTTTCCCTTTATTTACCAATTTCAAAATGAGTTGGTTAGCTGGCTTCCTTCAAAGGTGACCAGTAATTTTTATTTTCAAAGATCATCATGATTTATGGATTTAAACACATTTGATATGTTTGAATCCATTTATAGTCATTATTGTATTTGATGAGTACGTATCAATCAATCATCCATTTACCTATCTTTCTATTTATTTATAAAATGATCCTACTAATCTTTCATAGACAAAATGTTCTCTGCTTATTGTACTTTTTGTTTCCAGCCCTGGAATCAGCTATTTCTTCAAGGAGCTGTGGTTCCTTTTAATGGAAATGTTATTTCTAGACACAATAGGAACACTAAGGGTGGTAACTGCAGCTTGGCCCATCATTATTTCTATGCCTTTTCAGAGGATAAAGTTAGGAAATTTTACCTTTAAGTAAAATGCTTCATGAATTTATACTGATACTTGCAATGCAAATTGAAGATTACTAAAAAATGATAATTAGTTGAAAAAGTATGGGTGAATAGCCAAGGACTGTGACATACTGTATAAAGGAGCTAAGGACATAATTATAAAATCATAGAAAATAGAACTGTACAAGGATCTTGAAATATATGGTTGTTTTTCTCGCTACCCTTTTGCCCTTTCACAAGAGCTACTTTTGAACGTGTCTGAGTAGAGAAGCGGTTCAAAAAGGTGAAGCTCAAATATTAGTCACTGGCTTCAGCAGTTAGGAACTCGCTTGATGTGAAGTGATAGACATGAAGTGAAAAGATCAGAGAACAGATTACAGCAGTTCAAATTTTGTATTTAGCAAATTTCATCTTTGGTTGACCCACCTTCAGCTGTTTCCTTACTTTGAACTTGTTCTTGGAAAAGAGCTTTTATATCTAGAAATGAGAAATTTAGTGTGTGAAAATAAGACAGAATTTACTGTCTATAAGCCCTTCATACCCATGGTGGTTCCAGTGCTCCTTTTTGGTCAAGAGAGCTCTATGTCATCATGTTGTCAGATTTCTCCTGCTGATCTTAGCTTTAATGTTGTTGTTGGTATTATTTAATGAGAGGTAATGTGTGAGATATTTTGATTGGTGTTTAGTATTGTACAGGGTGCAGGCCAGAGGCGCTGGCTTTCCCTGTCCCCTGGTTAGTCTAAAAGCATATGTGTTGGGCCGGCCGAGTGGCGCAATGGTTAAGAACTGGCTTGGGACACCAGAGGGCCCCGGTTCGGATCCCACATATGAGGGCCAGTGACACTGCCCTCTACAGCTAAGATGCTGAACAAC
>NW_017731562.1:1590777-1595549 GCF_001890085.2 Hipposideros armiger
TCCACAACTAGACTGAAGAACAAAAGGACAGCAACTTGTCTGTTCCCCTTCCCCCAACTCCCCAGCAAAAATCTTAAAAAAAAAAAAGAAAGTATTAAAAAAATAAATAAATAAAAGCTTATGTGTTCATGCACACAGTTGAGATCTAAGGCAAAACATATATGTATGCATGTTAAATCATAATTAGAGATGCAGCTTGAATTATTTTACTTACTCCATGGGGAATTCTGAATTAAATGCAAAGGTAAATTTTTTTGTTTTGCAAGAAAACCTCTGCCCATACAGGTTTAAAATGCCAGTCTCAAAAGTATGTCCTTTTTCAAACTGAGTATCTACAATAAATGAAGTATGTTAAATATCCCCATAGTTTTTTGAGTATTACCTTTTATTTAATGCATATTGCAAAATAAATGTTTTTGATGGGAAAAGTACAAATTTACCACCTTTTAAGGTTAGTGTTAACATCAAGGTTAGCAAAACTCTATTTCATTATTGTTATTCAGAATCTGTCTCCAAGGGGAGCATTTCATGAATCAAGATACATAAATGGTCATTGTGTTTATTTAGCTGTAATATTTATTTTCAAAGAGGAAATGTTAATTTCTTTTTTAAATAGACCTTAGTAAAAGTGTTATATGCAGTGTTATCAAGATAGGCTTTGTTTTGATATTTCAACAGAAAATAGCTGAATAGCCTCCATCTTTAGGGCTATGGGATCCAATGGATAAACGATAGAAGACACATCTGATAAAGAACTGTTATCCAAAATATATGAAGAATTTTTAAAACTCAACATTAAGAAAACAAACAACCTGATTTTAAAAATGTGCCTAAGACCTTAGCAGACACCTCACTGAAGAAGATACATATATGATAAGTAAGCATATGAAAAGATGCCCCATATCATATGTAATCAGAAACATGCAGAGTAAAATGAGATACCGTTTCACATCTTTTAGAATGGCCAAAATCCAGAACACTGACACCACCAAATGCTGGTGAGGATGTGGAGCAGCAGGAACTTCATTCATTGTGGGTGGGAGTACAAAACGGTATGGCTGCTGTGGAAGACAGATTGGCAGTTTCTTACAAAATTAAACATATTCATATCGTACTGTCCAGCAATCATGCTCCTTAGTATTTACGGAGCATCGAAGACTTACGTTCACACAAAAACCTGTACATGGTTTATTTATAATTGCCCAAACTTGGAAGTAACCAAGATGTCCTTCAGTAGGTGAATGGAAAAATAAACTGTGGTGCATTCTGGAAAAGGCAAAACTATGGAGGCAGTAAAAAGATCAGTGGTTACCAGGGGTTGGGGGAGGAGGAGGGAGGATGACTAGGCAGAGCACAGAGGGTTTTTAGGGCAGTGAAAACATTCTGTATGATACTGTAATGATGGATACATGTCATTATACATTTGTCCAAACACATAGAATGTGCAACACCCACAGTGAATTCTAATGTAAACTATGGACTTTGGGTGATTGTGATGTGTCAATATAGGTTCAGCTTAACAAAGGTAGCACTCCAGTGGGGTATGTTGGTAGAAGGGGAGGCTGTGCATGCAGGGACAGGGAATATATGGGAAATCTCTGTACCTTCCTCCCAGTTTTGCTGTGAACCTAAAACCTGCTCTAAAAAAAAATTCTTAATGAAAGAAAAATTTTGAGGGGGAAAAGAGTGGTAGAAAGAAATTGGTTTTCTTGAGTGTCTATATCTCTCACTGGTTCTTGGAATTCATAAATTGGTAAAATAAGGAATAAAGGTAAAGAATCAAAGAGTTGAAATTCAGAGCTGGAGAAAGTATGTCCAAATTCCATATAACATTCAGCATACCCAGCACCTGGGACTTGATTAATCCTTGTCTTATTAGAATTCTAGCTTCAGTCTTTTGTAGGTATAGTTCCAAACTCATAACGAAAATATATGAAAAAATTAGATTGATTTTTAACCTTTTTTTTTTAACTGGACTTTATTTGTTCTGAAATGAGAATCACTACCATAATGGGTTTCTCCAAAAGCAGAGTGTGAGTATGATCCTGGACAAGAGTGCATGTAGACTAGACTGTCAGAGCTGGAAGGAGCTCTGTGATTATCTGGTAGCCTAACATCCTTGGTTGATAAAAATAGAGACCAAGCTCCAGAGATGCTGCTCAGCGACTTGCACAAAATGACACACTTTGAAGCAGCAGAGCTGTGGCTAGAAACCCCAGACATCCAATTCCTGGTCAGTGTGCTGTTGGCTGTGTTGGGATGCTTGGTGGTTGTCTCTCTCTCTCTGACCACATGTCTCCCATACCTTGGTTAGGAAGCTTTGCAGGGGTACTCCACTGTATACATATATGTGTGTTTATACATACATATGAGACAAAAAAATTCTTGCTGTCTTCTAAAATGATGATGATAAATGTACACTTGGCTTCAGGACATCCTTGAAATCTATGGCATTGTAGCCTTTGGCAAGTGCTTTTCCTCCTTTTGCTGGCCAGTCACACTAAGCCCATATTTTGAACAGAGAACTGGCCTGTGGAGTGTTAACATGATGTTCAGGGAGCTGCCCGGGGTGGGGCCTCCTTTCATCATGACCCACACACAGATGGGCTGTGTGGTCGACACTATTCTAACCCTGTTCTAACTGGCGAATGCCAGTTGCTTTGCTCAATAAGATCTTTTGATTATTCTTGAGTTCTGTAAATAAAGCAGGGAAAAGTAAAATCCTTTAACATGAAGAAAAGTATGTCAAGTCTCTTGAAATTACTTGATCAAAAGCCTCATTCTCTCGTATAAATGTTCAAGTTGATCATCACACCAGCACTGTGGATTTATAAGGCATCACCTCCCTTAAAGACCTTACAGCACTTCACAAGTGTTGATGAATGAAAACCGATCGTGTCCCTCCAAGTGCTACATCAGGTACCGTGGCACCTTGCGTGTCCTGTGAGTGCCGAGGAGCTTGAGAACAGATGTGGCTCCCACACAGCGAAGGGCTGCTCCACAGGTGGGTCTTGCCCATCAGAGCCATGGGACACAGGACTGATGTATCGCTAATCTCTAAACGGTGTGGCTTTGAATGGAAGAAAACCAAAAACACAGCAATGAACAAAAACACCACCTCCTACCCTTATCTGTATCCACTGATTGCCATGACCCACGGCCCTGGACCATGAAGGTTGAGAGAAGTCCCCAGGGACAGAGGTGACCAGCCTTTCGCTGTCTCCCGCCTCCCTTGTCTTTTATGCTCACCTGGTATCCTGACCCTGTGCCTTGGCTGGAGGAGCCCCCTTGTAGCCACGAGTGTCACAGCCACAAGGGTCCCAGCCACGTGCCAGAGACAGGCCCAGGAGCTTGGGCCTGCACTCGCTCACTGAATCGGACGCTCCACTCCTGCTTCCCTTTGAGTATCTCTGTGCGAGGAAAAGAACCCTGGGCTGGTTTAAGGAGCACGAAGACCCCTTTTAACACGGATTTTTATGGTTTTCAACATGGTAATACTGAGTTTTAATGTATTCAGTCTGCAGGCAATACTCGCTTTGTGGGTGCATTGGTGAGCCCCTCACAGCCACTGCATGATCTCCACGGGGTCCCTGGGCCTTAGGTTGAGAATCACTACTGTAGAACTAAAGGGGAGTGTGAAAACTCAAAGACGAGTATTATCAGTGGGGCACAATGGGTTTCTTTTTTAATTTTACTTTTTTTTAGAGTTTTATACTGATTATTTGTTTCCATTAAAAAAGTATTTGTGTGTGTGTGTGTGTATGTGTGTATAAAATGACTAAATATAGCCCAAAAAGTTTGCAAAGGACACTTTAGTTCATGCTATTTTCAAGTTCCAGGGTTGGATAATTATCCCATCGCTGTATTACAGGTTATTGAGTCTTTTCTGGTGGCTTTGACTTGGAAAATTTAGGCCAGCTCTTGGAAGCATGGCATTTTGGTGATGAATGTGAGATGGGTCAGTATGCTTCCCCTCCTACTGGCCTAAATCAGACAAGACCGAAGCATGTATTCTATAGACTGAATGTTTGTGTCCCTCCTAAATTCCTAGGTTGCAATCCTAACCCCCAGTTTATAATATTAGGAGGCGGGGCCTTTGGGAAGTGACTAAGATCCCTCATGAATAGAATCTGTACCCTTACAAAAGAGATCTCAGAGAACCCCCTTGTCCCTTCTACCTTGTGAGGACATGGAGAGAAGACAGCCATCTATGGACCAGGAAGCAGGTTCTCACCAGATACCATATCTGCTTGCACCTTGAATCTGGACTTTGCAGCCTCCAGAACTGTGAGAAATAAACGTTTGCCGTTTTAGTGCCCCCCACCCCCAGCCTGTGGTATTTTGTTATAGCAGCCCAAATGGACTAAGACAATGTAATATATATATATATATATTCTTTTTTTTTTATTGGGGAATTGGGGGATGGGAACAGCGTTGGGGAATTGGGGGAAGAGGAACAGACAAGTTTCCTTTCGTTCTTCAGTCTAGTTGTGGAGGACGTTGCTTCACTGGCCCAAGTTGACACCATCATTGTGCTCTTCCCGGGTGAGGCAGATCAGTCGCCGGCTTTTGGACGGCCACTCATGGCAGCTGCTGGCTGCTCACGCTGGCTGCTGGCTACACACGGTAGCCTGTGGCAACCCACTACAGCAGGGGCTGCAGCCCACGCTGTTGCTGGTGACTCATGGCAGCCCAGCTCCAGGTTGAGCTGTTGTTCAGCATCTTAGCTGTGGAGGGCAGTGTCACTGGCCCTCATATGTGGGATCCAAACC
>NW_017731562.1:1595584-1663338 GCF_001890085.2 Hipposideros armiger
GTCCCAAGCCAGCTCTTAACCACCGCGCCACTCGGCCGGCCCTATATATATATATATTCTTAAACTTTTTCATTTTCTTTGTCTCTTGCTCTTCTTCCCTCCTCTACCCCTTTCCTCTCCTCTCCCTTTTTTTTCTTCCTTTCTTCCCTATTTTGTTCTATAGGTATTTGAGCACCATGTTGCCTTGGGAAGCTTACAGACTAGTGGTAAAATATGTGCCTAAAAAGAAATCATAGAAATCCCTTGATTGCAAACTGATAAATGCTGAAGCAAAAATGCGGGTGCTAGAAGATTGTGTGACAGAGGTGCGGCTCCCCTGCGGGATCCGAGGATGCTACCCTGGGGAACTGACATTTAGACTGAATTGGGATTAACTAAATGATAAAGAAAGGAAAATAAGTGTTTTTCAGGCAGAGGAAACAGAATGTGTTTAATGAATTGAAAGGAAGAGAGACTGTACTATGAGATGAGGCAAGGGCAGATCACGCTGAGATTTGTAGGGCCTGCCTGTTCAGGGTTCTAATCTCAGTTCTAGAGTGGGCCTTCGTATGTGAAATGCTGTTTTTGTGCCCAGGTGTTTCAAGAATCACACTGAGCCTAATGAACTATTCTATATGTGATCTCTGATTTTCATGGGATAATGCTGACCATATAGATCCTTACCTACTTCTTAATCAGGTTGGGCTGCCATAACAGAATACCACAGGCTGGGTGGCTTAAACCAAAGAAATTTACTTTCTCACAGCTCTGGAGGCTACAAGTCCAAGATCAAGGTGCCATCAGGGTTTGTTTTTGGTGAGGCCTCTCTTCCTGGCTTAAAGACAGCCACCTTCTCACTGCGTCCTCCCATGGCCTCTTCTCTGAGTGCAGGGAAAGAGAGGGAGAGGGAGAAAACTATCTCAAGAGATCTCTCGTGTCTCTTCTTATAAGGGCACCAGTCCTATCAGATTAGGGTCCACCCTTATGACCTCAGTGAACCTTAATTATTTCCCTGAAGGCTGTGTTTCCAAATACGGTCACATTGGGGGTTAGGGCTTCAACATATGAAGTCAGCACATAACGCTGACCTGTCACAACCTGGAGCATGATTTTAGATGACTGTCTCCAACGCAGAACCTCCTGTGGACAGGTATCTCGGAAGGAAGGGGAGAGAAAGCAAATCCCTGTAGCCTTTGGGTTTCTCTCTTTGAATACCAGTGAGAGAAGCAAACAGAAACTGATACTGTTATGTCAGCATGCTTGTGTCAGGGCTTGTGGCTGAGCAGCTTGCTGCATCTCTAAAGTGGGCACAGCTCTTATGAGGGGACAGACAGCACCATTACTGGGGTGCTGAAGGTCAGCAGGGTAGTCCGCATGAAGCCTTAACACGTGGAGGGAGGCTGAGACTTCAAGGTGCAACCTTTGGTCTCATGACTTCAAGTGACAACAGGTAGCTTCAAGAATCACATGAGACCTGCTATATATAACACGACCGCAGAGAAGAAAATTTGAAACCAAAGCAATTCACCGTTCTTGTCCTCTTTGTGGGAACAGTGGTAACATTTGTTAACTACATTTGATGATGGGGCAAATGCTTTTCCTGACACTTTAAAATTAGTGACCCTTAGAAAAGTCACATTTAGAAAATGGATACTGGGGAGATGAGTACGCATGGCATCCTACGGGTCCTTCTCAGGGGTATTTTGGGGGCATGTTGCATACGGCATCAGCAGGGGGTAGGAAGGAGCTCTGAAGCTCTGTTACAGGATGAAAGGGTTAATGTAAGACAACTTAGAATAACATAAGCTGCATCCCGCACTCACCCCACTGGTAGATGCAGTATATCTAAGTATAGCTGTGTCCTATCCTACGTGTTTTACAGGTTTGCAGGCTTCATAGGTGGCAGAGGAAGTGAAAACCTGGAGAAAAGAACATTGGCCAGGAAACCTGAGGCAAAGAGAAGTACTGTGGGGTGGTAGGCTAATAAACAAGAAATTATCAACCATGTGCTGTGTATAAGACTCTGTCTCAGGTATTTAAGGGAATAGGAAGATTTGGAACAACCAAATGTTAAAATTTACATTTCATGTTAGACCAGCTGTAAATTTAAGCAAAATGTAAAATGTCAAGTAATTGAAGGAATGTACCTATGGGATGTCAAGCGGTGGTATATGATTGATTTGCCAAATGAGTAGTGTTCCCAATGAAGTGAGTTTCTCCACCAGCATCCACACTCCTTATCAGTGAGGACCACGTGAGACATGCTTGCAATGCTTAGCAGCATAGGCATTCATTGGAATGAATGAATGAATGATTCAAGGTTGGGAACACTAGTTGTTTTAAAGTAAATGGGTTTTTTGCTTGTTTGTTAAAAAGGTATAACATGTACAGTAAAATACACAATTTTAAATGTGGGCTCAATTAATTTTCTGTATCTCTATGCACAAAATGGCCTTCAGTTGAAGATAAAGAGCATTGCTCGCACACTGGAAGGTTCTCTCATGCCTCTCCCACTTTGTACCACCCAACAATAACCTCCATTCTGACTGCTGTCACCGTGCTTTATTTCAGCCTGCCTTTGAACTTCATATAAATGCAATTACACAGCAGTCTCCTGTGTTGAGATTCATCTATGTTGTTGCTCTTGTGTGCATCAGTAGTTCATTTTTTTTCATTTCTGTGTATTGTTCTTTATGGATACCTGGGTGATTTCAAGTTTGGGGCTATTATGAATAAAGCCGCTATGAACAGTCTCAGATTTGTCTTTTGATGGACATGAGCACTCCCTTCTCCAGGAGTGGAATTGCTGGATCATAGAGTATTATTACCTTTAGCAGATATTTTTTCAAAGTGGTTATACCAATTTACTTTGTCACCAACAATGTAAGAGAATTTAAATACAGATTCTAAATTGTTTCATAGGTTTCAGTACAGTTCATTCAAAAGGTTTAAAGACCCTGGTCATTCCAACCCAAGGGAGGGAGGGAATGAGTTTTTCCCAATGTTAGTATTGCTCATATGTCCAGACTCAGAGTCCTCAGGGCCAGGTACAACATAGGCATTCAGACAGTAGTTGAGTGGATCCTGAGATAGGTCCATAGTTTAGGAAGGAAAGCAAATAGAAAAGCACAGCATAGTGGCAACCGATGATTGAATTCTGACCCTTACAGATATCAAAGCTCCCAGCATTATCCCTTGCCAGTTTCATGATGTCATTCATTCCACAGTCCTAATTGAGAGCCTACTCTATGCCAAGAACTCTTGTCCTGCTGTTACTGCTGAATAAAATGAAGGATGTTACTGAAAGGCCGTAATAACACAATGGCTGGTCCAGGGTTGGGTTAGTGACTGAAGCTTTCCTCTGCCTCCTGAGTAGGACAGGTTTGTGGACTGGCACCTAAGGGGAACCTGCAGGAGGGCCCTGTAGCAGGGCTGGGAGTGGGCTTAGGTCAGGTCCATACCAAGTAGGACAGGAAGCAGGCTGTGAATGCTTTCCAAGAAACTCTTCAATTTGGTTCTCTTATCAAGGACGATTTCTTAATTTTGGGGGGGGGGTGGAGAGGGTGGAAATGGATGAACAGAGAGAATCACAAAGCATGACCATGAATAATTTGAGTCTAGAAATATGTGCAGTGTGACTGTTGGGCAAAGCTGCTTTAATCATAAGAGAAGCTAACATTGGGTACCTCCTGTGTAGCAGGTATTCTTGTTCAGTCTTCATTACAACCCATGGAATGGGTACTCTTAGTAGCCCCATTTCACAGATAAGGATACCAAGGAACAGAGAGGAGACATAACTCTTCCAAAGTCACATAGTTAGAGAAGGGCAGAGTAGGAATTTCTAGAGACTAGGCTCTTAGCCACTCAACTGCCTGACAGCTGCCTATTACTTTTGATGCTTTGAACTTTTAAGTTCCTAATCTTTATTTCTATGAGTTTCGTAAAAGTTGGATATTTGACATGAACATTTCAATGATTTTTGCATGTAATTTCTTCCTGGGATGGGAAATTTGTAGTCTGAAGAAAGGACAATCTGTAGAGGTGTTAGGATAACCTATAGATCTCAGTTTTTAAAAAGAAAAAAGTTAGCCTAATATTAATTGATCACTATCAGAAAGTCTGTGCATTGGCAGCCAAACATGCTACTCAGTAATATCTGTGTGATTTTACATACACTATGTGTGTATGCTGTGAGAACTAAAGATAATTTTGAAGCCTGAAAACTTGTGAGTTAAAAAACCTGTTCACATAATTACCATTTAAGCACCTATCGTGTGGTATATCCAATACTAAGTCCTGAACATATATTATCTGTAGTCTCCAAATCAACTCGAACTGGATTTTATTAGCCCAAATCCCCACTTTTCAGATGAGAACATTGAGGACCAGATAGGCTGAGTGAACTGCCCTGAGTTTCATAGCTAGAGAATATCAGTGCTGGGATTTGAACCAAGCCTGTTTAACTGCAAGGCCCCTGCTCTTCCCATAATCCCACAGGCTTTCACTTGTGCAAAGGAAGCACTCAGTCTCAAGGAAACAGCCCTCATGTGATAGCATAGTCTACCCTGTTTTCTCCATCCATTTTTTTATTAGTCTATGACATCAAATTAAATTTCCAGAACAATTTTGAATTGTAATGGATGGCATAGTTCATTGTCTGAACATTTTAGAACTTATTCCAATGTTACTGCCAATACCATCTATCTAAATACAGGAAGCTTTAGTCATAAGAATGCTAATAGGCCTGATTGAGTTGTCAAATTTTTTTGTAGTCTAATGAGCACACTTAGCCTAGTAAGTCACTGTGGAAACCAAATAGAAATCTAGATGAATTGATATAGCAGAGGGCTAAGAAATGGGGCAGCTTGAAATAATTCCATCAAAGTAGCATAAGAGATAAAGGAGACTGACTTAAAGAGAAATTAGGTCAGAGTTATTGAGTTAAGCCATATATGAAAAACAGACAAATTATACAAACCTTATACTTGTTTAGGGTCTATTTTATCACTTCAAAACATTTATGGCAGTGCCACTGACGGTATTTACCTAATTTGTTAAGAAATTTTTAATATTATTTTGACCTCAATTTGCACATGGCAGGCACGATTTTACTTTAAGAGAACACATATAAGAGTTACTTTAAAGGTGCATAAATGAAAACATTTAGAGTCTCTTGCTACCTGCCCCAAGGTTTCAGTTGCCATTCCAGTAATCCAAGAGACACCAGCAATGTGATATTGGAGACTGAATGTTCCAAAAGTCATTGATGTAAAAGCCGTATCAGGTAGAGCGCTCAACAGAGAATTTCCCATTAGCCCGACATGGAGTCAAGACATCCCTGTAAGAGTGCTCTTTCAACTGGGTTTAGGACTTAGGCCATCTCTTCTTTCAGGATTTAGGGTTTAGGAAAATTCCTTATGTTTAGGAGTGCATCTGAAAACTCATTGATGTAATAGTTTGTGAACTGAGTAGGCAGAGAAGTGCCATCTGTGAACACAGGACGACAGACAGCGGGCAGCTGCCCGTGGCCTGGTGAGGACATGTTGATCAGCACAGCCCCGGAGCCTCACCCAGAGTGAAATCATCCTCTCTTTTGTGATCCAATAAGCATTTTAGTTAAGTAGTGCCATCCAAGTGGCCTGTCAGGAGTGAACCTCTGCCCAGGCCATATCAGACTGCTGGGGCTGAGGGGTTTTTTTGTCAATCTTTCTCTCTCTTGACACTCGTAGGCCCTGGTATCTATCATCAGATTCTCTGATTTTTGCATTTTAGTCTTTGGGTATTTAGAGTTTAAGGCATATTAGACGTGATGATTGAAATTATCACTATCTACACATATCTTAAGAGCTCTTTATCCAAAGCCCAGGGATAAGCAGTGTTGTGAGTCTGTAGTAGGAGAAATACAGGACTCACTATCTTGTGATTTCTCTAACTTGGAAGTATATTATCAGTTCCGTGAGTGGGAGGGAAGCTTTTAAAGCACTGCTGTTGGTAGTTGTTGGCGAATCACTGGTTGGTGAATGTAAGTGGTGGTTTCTTTGCCCTGGGAGTAGCATGAAAATTCTCCTCTCTCAACTTGCTTCACAAGAAAACAAGCTTTCTTGCATAGCTTTTCAAGTATAGCCTCTCTTCAGCAAGGCTCGTCTGAGTGCATGTGCCTGCCCATTTGGTTTCAATGATCAGCTACAATGAGGTTTAGCACACTTCAGCGTATGTCTGAACTTTAGCAAAGAGTGTGAGCAACTGCTCTGTGCAGATGTGCCCGTGGTGCCATTGGGCTTACAAAGATGGGGAAGGTATGGATGTGGATGTCACCCTCAAAGAGTGTTCAGCTTTGGGGAAGAAAAGATACGTGTGTCCAAAACCCTGATCAAAATGGACTAAGGAGAGTCCAAGAGGTACTGGGCGAGGATTATGGAAGTTAGCAACCTGGAGAATTACTTCTAGCTAAGCCATTGGAAATGGCTTCATGTCATCCACACAGGATTAAAGTAAGGATGGGGGTTTGGACTTTGGAGATGTAACTGGAAGACTGTTCTAGTTAGAAGAAACATACAGAGTAGGCACAGTGGGTATGTTTGGGGAAAGTGCAAGAAGTTCTGTTTGGTTGAAGATTTCAAGAAACCTATCATGAAACATAAAGTTGGAAAGTTAATTGGGGTTAAATCATGGAGGACCTTTAACACTAGGATAAGGAATTTGGGCTTTCTTCTCTCTTTCCTTCATTTCAAATATTAATTCAAGTGTTTTAACTTAAGTTTCCATTATTAAGTGTGTTTATTAATAAAACGTAAAGTGATCCTTTTGGCAGTTTGCTGGGTAACAAAAAAATACTGTGACACGACTGCAGTATTTGTGGTATGGGTCAAAATGGCTGTTTGTTGGCCACACATTTTTCACAGAGGCATTGCCAAATATATCATATAATCCTATCACTCAGATGGAAGTCGGCTGTATCATTACACCATGTACTTATTTTGATTCCTTCTTAGGTTCCGTGATATTAGGATCTACGTTTCACAGCTTTTTTTTTTTTTTGCTTTTTTTGGCCAGGTGGTTGGTGCTAAAATGCCTGATACCCCATTTCTCTGGCAAACAGCTGGTTTGTTTGAAAGCTGAGTCATTAAGCTCCTGTATCTTTCTTCCCAATGTTCTACTTAGCATTTTCCTTCCATATTGGGCACTTTGTAAGCAGTGAGGCAGCTTATTGATTTACTGCCCAGGGAAGAACAGGTCTGGTTTTTTTTTTTCCTATTCAAAGGGATTATTTTAACGTACCCTGTGGTATGCTTTGGAAATGTCCTGAGCTGATATTTTTAGCAATTGGAAGCTAATAGGAGAAAAATCTGAATTTTATCATCTAGGCTTGAAAAACTTTCCAGTATTCCAGTATATACAGTGAAAAGGGCCATCTTTGTTAGTATTCTCAGGCTAATTAACTCAACTGACTAAACCTTGAGGTTTTTGTGAGAAGGTCAATTAGTTTTGCTTTGTGGTTATCTCTTGGAACCTCTAGTCCTAGCCATTGATTTCAATAAATAATTATAATAGTAACAAGCACTTACATAGTTTTAAGTGCAACTAAAGACATTCATAGAAGAGGACTTCCAGAACTGCTTCAGAAAGTGGCAAGAACGATGGGATGAGTGTGTTTGAGGTGAGGGGGAGTATTCTGAGGGGGATTAATGGCATTGTGTCTTTAACTATAATTTTTTTTAAACTTAAACATTCACTGTATTTTTTTTATCACACATCATCATACATATAAACTCATTTAATCTTCTAGAATAATTCTAAAGGGTAAGTACTGTTACTGTCTTCATCTTTATAGATCCTGAAACTGAGGCATTGAGAAAGCTGTGTTACTAGCCCAGGGTCCCCTTACTGGTAATTGGCTGAGCCAGAACCCAAACCTAGGCAGTTAGGCTCCAGGATCTTTACTTTTAAAATCCAGGGACACCAATAAAGATGTCCCTAGTCTTAAGTAAACACAATACTTGTCTAAATATTTAAAGCTATTTATCTGGTACAGTATGAAGCTTTGAATTTAAGAATTTTCAGGCCAGTGTTATCATATACAGACATCAGAAATCTATTTAACATCTTTTCTTGTCCACATATAGTTGTATACTAGGCAAGTCTACACAGAGGTGACATTTGAGACCTGAGCCAGGATTTAAAGGATGCTCAAGTGTTTGACAGGCTGAGAAGAGCATTTCAGGTAGAAGGAACAGCACATATGAAGGCTAAGAAAGGTGAGATGGCATTTGGTGTGCTTGTTTCGAGGAAAATACGATGTTCACTGTATCTGAAACAGAGGGTAGAAGACAAGCGTGACTGAGATGCAATTTAAGATTTCAGATTGTACCCTGCTGCACAGTTTAAAAATTGTCCTGTTAGTATTCCTTGACCTTTTCTTGATCAAGGACACACACAAATTTTTGTGTCCAATTTTAGAGTGTTCCCAGGGGCTCTGAAGCTCTGTTATAGGTCCATCATCCCCTTTCCTCCAAGCAGTAGAGAATAATTGAGAATAAAGAATAATATGATCAATATGTTTTAAGAAAGATGTCTCTGATGACAATGAAAGATGGCTTGGATGAGAGGATGATCGGAAGCAGAGAAATCAGGGGGCAGATATCAATAATCTAAGCCAGAGACTGCTACGATTTTGAAAAGAGAGCAATGTCTAGGAAAGATATTTGGGACATAGTAGTGAGAGGACTTGGGGTGAGTTGGATGGGGAGGTTGTAAATGAATAGTTAAATGTAACTGTAGTTTCTAGCTTGGTTTAGTGATAGTGATGTCATTAACTAAAAAAGGATAGACAGTGATGCCATTAAATAAAACAGAAGACCAGAGAAGAAAAGGGCAAGGGTAGACAGGTAATGGGCTTGATCTTCAGACTCACTGAGTTTCAGGTGCTGGTGATATAGTCCAATGTAAATGTCCAGTAGACAGTTGGAAATGCAGTCTGGAAAAGAAGTCAGCATTGGAGAGAGAGATTGAGCAGCCTGTAGCAAATGGTAGGTTGAAGCCCTCGGAGTGGGACAGGGTTACCCAGGGGAAGCCTAGGAGGAGAAAAGCTTAGGGACATTCAATAAAGCAGGTTGGGGGGAAGAGATTCGAGGGAGCAGCAGCTGCATGAAAGCATACCTGAGTGCTGGGACTGTTCTGCACACTTTACATGCATTAACTTGCTTACTCCTCAAACACCTCCATGAAGGAGCTATATTTTACAAGGAACTTGAGACACGAAGAAGTAAAGTAACTCGCACAAGGTCATAGAGCTAGTAAGTCGCTCTCAATGGTAACTTAGCGGTACCATCATTAAGCTGATATAATTGAGTTCAGATAGTTTTTGTCATAACTCTTTTATAGATTTAAATATAGACTGGTGAGCTTTGAAGATAATATTCCTCACTTTCCCCCCTGCTCTCTCAATTAAATACAGTATGATCAACAGAATTAATGAAGAATTAATGAAGGAGGTATGATCTGAGACTCATAAATTTCCAAATTCCCTGGCTTTCTTTCATATGACTATTCTGTCAAGATTCATGCATTTCTTAAACATTTTTGTTTAATAGCTTAAGCTTCCCTTGACGTTTTCTTCCAATTAATGAGCATTTTTGGCATTAGTTGGAGTACTTCCTGAAATGATTTCATGTGTCACATTTTGATATTTCCTCTTAGAATATATGTTGGGCTCTCTTGTAAGTAATCTGAGATATCAAAAACTCTACATTCTCATTTTAATTTACCCTAAACTTCTCTTGTCTCCTTAAATCCATCACTTCCTTAGAACTACTTCATTTCGTTTTCCCTTTTATCTCTCTACTAGCGGTGGAGATTTGCTTTGGAGCCCATTTTATCAGCATCATTTTTTTTTTATCATTTCATCAGAGTTAAGTACATTGAGGAATGAAGAACCATGAAACCACACCAAGTTGCCACAGCTGGGCTATCTTCTAGGGCAGGGGTCAGCCCTGCCTAGTCCAAGGGCCAAGTGTGGCCACCACTTTTTTGTAAATAAAGTTTTATTGGAACACAACCATGCTCATTCATTTACTTATTGTCTGTGGCTACTTTTCTGCTACAACAGCAGAGCTGAGTGGTTACATCACGTGGTAGACTGCATGGCCCACAAAAGCTAAAATAATTACTGAACCAGGACAAGCTTGCTGACTCCTGCTCTATAGCATACTACTTTCAGAAAATTAGGGTATGTCCAGAGCTTGTTCTAGTACTTTAGAGTTAATGGGGTTCTTTTTAAAAATGAAATTGTGTTCAACTGAGGAATAAACTGAGTGTCTTCTGTGATATTTGTTCTTTGGATATAGAACAAAGTTGCCAAGGGAATAATAAAATTGTAGACTCCTTTAAGTAATCTATAATCAAAATTCTTACCTGTATAATCAGTCATCTGAATTTTTGTCAGTATTAACAACACTGTTTAATTTGGGAAGAAAAAGTTTCTTTGAATGTTTAGTGGATATCAGATCTTTCTTTGTGCTCAGTCTTTGGGATTTGGAGAAATAACTATCCCTACCCTCAGAGAAAAACATGTCAATTTGAACCCAGTTAGAGACAAATAAATCTGAAAAAAATTAGCCTAGATCACAGAAATATCACAGACTGAGAAAAATATGTTTTATGTTGAATACGTTATTTTAATTTATTAGCATGTTGACCATATCTTATATCACTTGAATCATGTTTCTAAAAAAATGGATGCGCTTTATTTCCCATTATTTTGGTAAGACAAGAAATACATAAGGCCAAATGGGATCACATTCTGCCCTGTCAAATGTAAGTTATTTACTTGTCCCGCCCAGATGCCCCATCTCCCAGGTAGCTGCTCTGCCCTCCTTTTTGAGCTGCTAATGTCTTCTAAGATCCTCTCTTGCCTCTGGATTCTCTTTCCTCCTATTTGTTCTCTGGAATCTGCCTCCATGATGGAAAACCATGTGACTCCCCTTCTCTGAACTCTGCTCGTTTTCTACAGCCACCCAGTGAAACCTGGTCTTTCACCAGCATTTATGACGGACCTTCCACACTGTTCCACACGTCCTCTCTGCCATGCTTTTCCCCACTCTCCTTTTTTGTACCCTAAACTCTGGGTACCCGAGTTATAGTCCACACTTTCCCACGTCTTGGATCGCCTACACTTCCCCTCATTGTTTAAAATCTTTATCCATCTCTGCTTTTCTATTTCTTGCCTGAATCTACTCATCTTTCAAATACCTCCACTTTTGAACAACTTCCTCTGATCTGTTTCCCACCCAACTCACAAACTCCAAGCTGGAATTAACATTTTCATGCCGTCAACATCCATTTCTGCTTTTATAAATTAAAAATATTATTCATGTACCTTTTCCTGTTATGTATGGCTAAACTCTAAATTTCTTAAAGGAAGAGCTTTGTTTTCATTGATTGTTACATTTCTATATCTTCTTTAGTGCCTGGTTTTAATGTTTGCATATAATAACTGTACAATTGTTGAGTGGATGAATCAATCAATACTTAATGGCAGGCCTGAAAACTCTGATATGTTTCTTAAGCTGATGAATTTTAATTCTTTGTTATATGGTAGCACTAATGAGATTACATCAATTTCCGAGCTAAAAATCTGCTCTTCAGTTAGTGACAAGAAAGCCACAGTAGTTGCTAAGTGAAAGTGACTGGAGTTGGTGTTTTTCATCTTCAGAAAGTTGTCCCAGCACAATCTGTTTCCATAAACTCTAGTGGGTTGTAACACTACAACTGTATTCTCCAAGGATTTAGGCATTACATAGAAATTCTTAGTGCATTTGGGATTATCTTTGGTACGAAGAGAAAAATCAATTTCTTGTCTAAACATTGCTGCCAGTGAAAAAAGCAATTTAGTGGAGACAGTAGACAAAGCAAACAAGATAATGAAGAAATGCCTTGTACCATGTCTTGGGCTCCAGTTTTCTGGGAAAGCAATTTAGGATGTTTAACCCTAAATTAAGGCCAGTCCTTCTTCATGGAAATGAAGTGGGCATTGAATCAGTAATGGGCCTATTTTCTGTCAAATAGTCAAAAGTGTCTCATCTCTTATTTTTGTAGTTAAATGGACTTTGCTATGTAGACTGCTAACTTTGTAAACTATTCTTTTGGTTATTCTGGTTGTCTTCACCAATTTCACCATTTTAGGAATCTTTCCTTTAGTATTTTACACAGTGATGGAGTTTGTTTTATCTTGTCTCCATTGGGCATTCTATGCATTAACTTAGTAGCTACCTGGGACAGTCTAGGCTTGGGTAGAATACATCATGTGCTCTGAGGGGCTTGAATAAGAAATGAGCAGAAGGTGTGGGGAGTGTGCTGGGCAAGAGTATGGTATATAGTGGGCAAAATTCAGGCTGTGAGAGGATTAGTCACACAACTTAACAGGAAAAATTCTGGTGCAAAGATAATGGATCATTAGCTTCCTGAATGAGCCATTCAGAAAGGGACCATTGCCAAATCACTAAGCTCGCCCGATGAGATTTTGCAGATACTCCTTCCCGAGCACAGGTTGGTGTGGGAGACTTTGTTCGAATCAACCTTTACCACTTTTAATTTATTAATAGCTTAGGGGGAAGGTGTCGGGGCCTTTTTGTCTGCAAAGGGTATCGTTAAATGAGAACATGATTCCTTTTGTGTGTATTGATAAAAACCAGGAATAATTTTTTGAAGCATTAGTTTCAGTTACAGTTTTAAAAGGAAACAACCTCTTCCCTTCTCTGAGCTTATTTCTTAACAGGAGCTTTAAGAATTAATCTTCAGTGTGTGTCATCACAAGGTGTAATCAGACTTGAACTTTATAAGCTTTGGACTTCTGCCCTGAACACAGTTTACACGCAAGGTAGACCAAGATCCTGCACAGTATCTTAATTGAAATAAAGCTTAGTTGCCACGTGGTTAACTTCCTGGTTTTTTAATAATACTTAATATATTAGTCACTTAGAAATTTGAATGTGACTCTATAAATCTGTCTGCCCTGATCAAGTTTTAGAAACTGAATTAAAACAAATATTCCTAACATTTCTGGCTTTAGTGACTATCAAGGATGATTGATTCTATCTGAACCATGTATTGATAAAGTAGTCATTTTTTTAATGCAGAGTAGTCAGCCTCCCTGAAGGCTATAGAAGGTGTTATGAATATTAATTATAGCCTAAGAACCAGCCGAAACCCTTATTCCTTGACATTGCATCTACACGTGTGAAAATACACACTTTTGTGCAAAATGAACAATAATAGATTCATTTCTTACACAGCACATATAACTAGAAACCTTGTACTTTTCACATTTGAACTCACACTTACTGTGTGCAGAGAATTCAGGTCCGGTCCCTGCTTTCCAGAGTTGACATGGTCTGGTAGGGGAGATAAGAGGTGTAAGCAGCATATATGACCAGTAGAATTGGCCAAAGTACCAGATGGGATGAAAAACTGCTTCTTTCTAGCTGGGAAAATCAAGGAAGGAGTTGGGAGTTGTGGTTTTGAGCTGGATTTTGAAGGATGTACAGGCAAAGACTATGGGGAAACAGATGACTGAAATGGAAAAATGCTTCTTGGGCCAATGTCAGATTAACATAGTCTATAGGCAGGACACAGGCAGTGTTTGTGATGCAAGAGGGAGAAGGAATTCCTTAGGTATGGTTTGCAATCTTCATCCTGCCTTCTCTCTCTTATCTCCTGCCGAACTGGGGGAAATAGAGATGGAGAGGAAGCCATGATCTTACCCGGGGGTCTTCTGTTCTACTTCACCTTCCCACTCGCCATTATAGGATGGTAAGAAGTTATGGAGAATAAGACTAGGGAAGAGGAATGCGGTGAGAGTAGGCAGAACAAACTGGAGTTTAGCACAGGGGGCTCTTTACCACATTTTTCTTCCTTCTTTTTCCTTTTTCAGTGTTCTCTCCTTTTCTAAAGCTTGGCCGTTGTAGGAAAGAGAGAGGAAAAAGGTGGGTAGGGGGGCATGCAGTAGCTGACCACTCATATTCAATCTGCCTATAATTATACAGGATTAAAGAGCATAGATTGAGGAGTGTTTGCAGAAAAAAAACAGATATAATGCTGAGCATACAATAATAATCTTGATGGACCCTAACCTTAGTTCTTCTATGTCATCATCATAGTCATCAACTAAATATTATTTAGGACCTACGAGATGCATGGACTTGTCTTACAACATAGTAGAGATTAAAAAAAAATTTTTTTTTTGTAGAGGTGGAGGGGGATTTAGGATAAATTTTTTTTGCAGAAAAAATGGTGCTTAAAGGAGCAATCACAGAATAATATGTTGAGTAGATATAAATCTTTGCACTTTCATTAAGTTATAATCTTTCAGAATATATATGTGTGTGTTTTCCTTCAACATAAGTAAAAAGAGAAGACTGAAATAGTGAAAAAATAAGCTTGAAAAATAATCAAACCCAGCGAGTAATTTTTAAAGCTACCTTGTGAAGAAATGCGCCTGCTAGAGATGCTGGAAGGTAAAAACTGCTATCACATATCAGGCCAGAGAGTAACTAATTTAGTTTCTACTCTGTATTACTTGTCAGGCTTTTCTTTTTTCTTTTTTTCCTTAAAGTGAACATATTTTATTTTCTCATAAAATCTTGTTTCTTTGCCTTCCGAGAAACCATGTGAAGTTGAAAACTAATCTTTGATAGTGTAGACAGATCTTCCTGCTAGAGTATTGTTCTAGGAATTTGGCAACAATTCTACTCTGTTAAGGCAAATTACAGACCATTAATGGGTCTTTTTTGGCATACTGGTATTGTACATTTATGTGCATATGTGATGAAACCACTTCATACTTACTGTTTTTAAAAACTGGGGTTTACATTTAATTGGAGGGTTAAATGTTTTTTGGGAAACTATACTGTGCCCCTTTTAGGATGTATTTGCTATATAAATTAAGAGTTTTCTTCCTCCAAACTCTGGGTAAGGCATAAATGGTGAATGTTACTTATTGCTGACGAGCTCAATGGTTGCGTCTTTGAGATTACATAAGATTGAGCAAAGGAGGTAAAATGCTGAGACACCATTCCTCTGAACTTTCTCCTCAAAAGATAAGTTGGAAGGAATTTTCTGATTGGCCATAGGCAGTCACTCCGAGAGGTTCTGAAAGTCCTTTGGAGATGTGCGATGTGACTAGAATCTCTCTTTTTCAGCTTCTGCCCCTTGCTGCAAAACAGCAAGAGAAGGAAATCCAGGAGCCATTCCTGTCATTGACCAGATAAGCCCAGCAGGGTTAATAGACAGACTGAGTTCCCGGGAGAAAGACTGCAGGCACCTGAGGCTAAAGCTCTTGGAACAGCTCTTACCTTAAAGCCGACCTGGAAGACTGAGTCCCAGTTACAAGGTGAGTTGGGAGAGCGCCAGCTTAAAATCATAAGTGGGGTTAGATTAGGCAGTGCTTAATAATAGCAAAAGATTAGTCAGACATTACCAAATCACAGGAAGGTGTTTCTTTATACCTTTTATGCGTACATCAGATCTAAAAATAATGCGTAGTAATCCTGGTTATGTTTAGCCGTCTTAATAAAAAGTTCTGCTGTAATTTTTAAAGGATAAGAAGTAGAAAAACATGCCAAAGTATTTCTTAACCTTCTGTCTGCAGTCTGGCATCATGTGGAAATAAGACACTCCCCTTTCCTCTCTGAGTAATGAACCTGCAGACCTATGCCTCAAATTGGTTGACATGTGATCCTTGCTTTTGTTATAAACCCACATGTGCATGCATATACACATTCTCAAAATGTACCTTTTTTTATAATCTTTCATAGTAAACAGGTAGACGATTGATTTCTTTTTGCCCATGAGATTGAAATAACTAATATGAAAATAGCAATACTTAATATGAGTTCCTTGTCACCTTTGATATTTACAGTTGTTATTTTCAGAGCCACTTCGTATATGCTATTTGACATCTTAGGCTCAATGACTTTGGTTTTTACAATTTGGATCTATCCCTTCCAGTTATACGAAGCTTTCTGGGAGTGTGTGCCGCTAGAGATCTTGGGGAGCTTTTGCAAGCTTTGTATCCTCTGCTCAAACTATTATTTGCCCTGGGGCCAGGTGTGGTGGTGGTGGTGGTGATGATAGTTCAGAAATCTGTAATTTGGGAAATGCTCCCCTGGTATTCTGATACCACTCCTAACCTCTCCTTGCTGAAGCCAGGGCTCAATAATTTAGTATAATCATTATGTGAGAAGCTTTCTGTTTATTATTACATTATTTAAAATTACATTTTAGGGCAGAACTTGCAAATTGGTGGCCCACAGGGCAAATTTTAGACTATCGTGTTTTTAACGTGTAAACATTTTCTTTTTTTAAATTGAGTTAATTGCCAACATTTGGTAGTCTGGAAACTTCACATAGAAAATCAGATACCTGGCTTCCTTTGGAAGATTAGAAATCTGGTCTTGTTGCTATTTTTAGGACTGATGTTTGCTCACCTTCCCTATTTCCTAAGTATTCACTGCAACCAGGCTTCCAGATTTATGTTAACTGCCTGGTACTTGTAGACTTTTGTGATAAAGATTCCTGCTTTAAGCGTCAGTTTCATTTCTCCTTACATGAAGCCACTCCCATGTACTTTGCACATAATACTGTTAGTCTATTCTCTTCTGGCATTTTATTATTTTATATAACATGTGTAGGCTTAGAGAACTGGCTTTCTGATATCTGCCAGACTTGTCTATGAAGAAGGAAGACTTTTCCAAAATCAGATGATCCGTTGTTCTTAGTTTGGGAATCTGATTTGCATAGTGATAAGGTCTGAATTATTCTTTCCAGAACCCGAAGTTGCCATCTCAGAGTCTGAATGTTATAACCTAAGGGTTCCATTGCCTGATCTGACTGTTTTGGTCCCAGGGACATTAAACTGATTCATTGAGTGTTAACCTGTCAAGATTTAGAGTCCATTTTCTAGCCCCTTACTCATCCTAGATGCCAGAGTGATTTGATGAGCAATATGCAGTGCCATCTACATGTACAGAACTTTTGACATTGAGAAATCTCTCCATCAGAATCAGGTGTGCCTTCAAGCACGGTGGGTTGTAGTTAATCATAAAACTTTTCTTTCCCCATTTGTGACCACTATGTATTGTTGGGAACTAAACTACTTACAGTCATGTTCCTGTTAATTTGGTACTGAAACTTTTATATAGTAACAAAGAGCTTTAGTCATGAAAAGCATTTCAAATCGTAGGGTCCTAAGGGGCATAGCACTTCTCTGTCTGCATTAGCTAAACTCAAATATTGATTATTTGTTCATAGTTTGTAAATGGGGGAAGCTGACTCAATCCCAACACAGTGGTTCTTATCCCAACAACTCATTCAACTTCAAATGGGTAGTGCCTGTTATTGAAGCAGATTTCAGTCTCAGGATATTCATTTTTAATGTTGAACCGAGCCAGAAAGAAAGCTGGCTGGGTTGGATGTTCATTATGTGTAGTTTACTGTCCTGGTGGCATTACTTTGCTCTATCTCATGGAATCTCTTAGGTCAGTATTGCCCAGGATCTCCTGATACTTGACACACGCAACGATGAAATGTACGTGAGTCCCTTTGGCTATCAGGTTTAAGTTCATGGAAATAAAGTAACTGGAAATTTGTTTCCACACATTTGCTGAGTTGTGACTTGACTACACGAGAAAGAAATAAAACATCCTGTAAAAGTAAAAGCAGGTGATTCGCATCTCATTTCCTTAATGAAGTGTGTTGAGTTTTATTCTTCCTTTGTCATCGGAATTAGTGGGTATGCATGTATACTCAGAAATGCTTTCAGAAAACCCCTTGATCTCCTTTTCTTGGAGTTCCTGTTATCAGCCTCACATGCCGTTTCACTTTACTCCCTGAGGAAAGGATAAATAGGACTGAAAAAAATGGAACCAAAGTAGGGAGCACTTGGGAGCCATCACTGACATATAAAACAGGTGGAAATGTGGTGAAAAAGGTAAACTCAGTAAATCAGCTAACCAGTCAGCAAATATGATAACATGGTCTAGCAAAAACTGAAAGACAAGAAAAAGTACTGAACCCCAGCATGGCAAGGAAGCTGACATTTACTCCTTTTTATCTGTTTTGAGGATCATGAGACGCCTCCCACAGGTAATGGAGATGGAGAGAGACTACGCAGCAAGAATTGGCAGTGCAGATACCGCTTTTACCTGCCCCTTTCATCCCCCTTGGCTTTCCCTCCTTTTCTGTCAGGTAGAAGGGTGTTTCCTCTGTTCAAGAGACACCTAATTCAGAAGAGGCGAAGGGGCCAAGAGGGAGGGAGCAGGCCCATAGCCAGCCAGCTCTTCTCTCCAGGGAAGAAGTTTCCTTCTCATCCAGTTGAGAAAGAGTGGGAACAAGGGTTCAGAAAATATCTGTCCAATGATAAAGGCTGTGCACTAGACCAGCTCTCCCCTGTACATTGTCTTTCTCAGTCTAGTAGGTGAAGTTTTAGAAAAATGGGTCACCGAAACATCAGAAAGATTTAGACCAGTTTTGAAAAATAAATTGTATGTTAAATGAATATCCATTAAAAGTAGAAATGAAGAAATAAGTGGAGGAAAAAAAGGAGACTATTGTTAATGTAAAGGGTATCATATTTAAGTAGTAGGGAACAGGGAAATTTTTGTTTCTTAAGACTTTTTTCATTTTTTGTTGCTTTCTGGTTTTTTTCCTAATTTAAAAAAATATGTTTCACAGAAAAACTTCAAATTTATACAAAAATAAAGAGAACAGTGTAGTGAACTCCCCTCTGCACACACCCAGATTCATTTATCCCCTTCCACTGTTTTCTGAAATTATCAGACAGAAGTAAACATTATGTCATATCCACTATATGTGCTTCCGTATGCATCTCTTCCTATGCACATTTTCCTATAAAACCATAATGCCATTGTCACACCTAACAATATGAGTGATAATTCTTTGATATCATTTACTGTTCATTCTGTATTCAAATTTCTTTATTAAATTTCTCAAAATTGTCTTTGAATCTCTGATTCCTTTCAATAAAAAAAGTGGAATTTAGAAACTACAGCCTGGATGTGAAGGGTGCTCATTCTTATCAGCATCAGTGTCTCCAGACTTTTTCAGGGCACAGAGTAGGAAATATAAATATTTAAAAAATAAAAAGGCTATGAGTTCATACCGATGTCTTCAAGTTAACTTTATGGATTTTAATATTATTTGACTTTATATTTATATCTCTTTTCTCTTACACTGACAATCTTGGTTCAAAATAATATTGCAGAATTTACTTGCTTTATCCTTTAAGTATATGAGATGGTTTTAAATGAATAACTCAACATTAATACTACTAATTGTTTTATTTTTATGTAGAGAAAAAATATAGTTTTCTTTACCTTTTATTATTATCATTATTTTTTGTCTTTCAAAGTTTATGCAAGAGATCAGACGATGAATTTTTTCCTCAAGTCCATTTTTAGTGTTAATGTGGATATATTTCCGGGCAGTGAGATTCAGTCTATTAAGTCTTTAGTTCACCAGATAATTTGAGTTATTTGCAATTCATTACATCATAAGTAGGAAATGTTCCAGAAGTGACAGTGGGATTATTATGCTCTTTAGATGGTGGATCAATCTGTGCTGCATTGGATGCATTTATTAGTGTCTGCCCTTCATCATAGTGCAAGTCCAGAAACACAAAGGTAAACGCTCTAAATGAAACAGAGCCTGCAAGGACCCCAGCGTTTCATTTATTTGACAAATGGATAATTTATGGTTACTTATTTTAGACTGACTTTCTTTTTCCTTTGTGGGTCAAGTGATTAAGCACTTTAACTTTGGGACGTATTTTATATTTGACCCTGGGAGAAATGTAAGTGTTCATAGAGAATATGGGAATAGGTAGGTAGCCCCTTCCTCCCTTTCTTATTGTCTTCCTCCCTTCCAGCCATCTATCTATACTTCTTTCTTTTTCCTACAACCAGGTAATTCTTTGACCGTGAAGCTGAGTGCTAGGCAACAGGAGAGAAGAAGGAGGCCTGTCATTCCCCCTTCAGTCTTTTAAATTTTTTACCTGTCTTTCTAAAATGTCTCATTCCCAAACGCCCATAAGATTGGAATCAGGAGTTGTGAGTTTTTAAAAATATGTTTTTACATACTCAAGGATGATTAATACTTTAATTAGGTTAACTTTGAGAGGGATTTAAAATTTTCCTTTCTTGGCATTTCACGTCAAATGAATAATGCTGGGGAGCACTGAGTGCAGTGAACCAACAACAGAGATCTACTTTGAAAGGTGTGGCTTTCTGAAAACAAGGATCTATCAGGAGTAATAATTCTAAACTTTGTCCCAGTTAGAAGTAATTACAAAGATGTTGGGCTACCACAAGGCTTCTATGTCAGCTATGGCTGGTGGTACAATGTTAAAGGTTTGAAATTTCAGAAACTATGACAATGTAAATAGATTTGTTTTTTTATCATATCACCCCTCCTATAGCTAAAGTGTTCCTTATTCATGTAGGCATTCATTCATTCATTCATCCAGCAAAGTATATTGAGTACCTACTCAGTATGTACCAGGCGCTATTCTGGGTCCAGGGGTTAGAAGAAGGAGAGCATGAAACGTAATGCGTGAAGTCTTCAGGGCCAGACAGTAAGCCAATAAACAAATAATGTAACTACAGAGTGAGATAAGTGCTGTGAAGAAAATGAAAACAACGTTGTGTTAGAAAGTGACAGGATATGTGCTTATTCTGAGGTGATGCAAGCTGAGAACTGAAGGGTGATTAACTGACTCAATTTCCATGTTTAGAATACTAAATTTGAAAGTACTGTACAGTTTATTTAAACAATAACTACAGGGGCTGGCCGAGTGGCTTGTTGGTTAAGAGCTGGCTTGGGACACCAGCTCTGAGCAGCAGGGCCCCGGTTCGGATTCCACATGGGCCAGTGACGCTGCGCCCTCTACAGCTAAGTTGATGAACAACATCTCGACCTGGAGCTGGGCTGCCATGAGTCGCTGGTGATGGCGTAGGCTGCAGAAGGGCGGCAGTGGGCTGCAGTAAGCTATCGTGAGAGGCCGGCAGCTGCCAGTGAGCCACTGTGAGCAGCCATCCAATGGCTGGTGACCTACAGCCTCACCCGGGAAGAGCGCAATGATAATACCAACATGGGCCAGTGAAGCCATGTCCTCCACAACTAGACTGAAGAACAAAAGGACAGCAACTTGTGTGTTCCCCTTCCCCAATTCCCCAATGCTGTTCTCCTTCACCAATTTCCCAATAAAAATCTTTATTAAAAAAAAACCCAAAAAAACAATAACTACAAATTTGGCATTTGAATTTATTTCCAAATGTCTATTTTTTTTTCAACTGGCACTATAAATAAACTTTAAGATTAAAATCTCTTATTTTGTCAGCTTCTGAAAACTGGAGGAAATCTTAGGTGAAGGGTATATGGGAACTCTATAACTTTTATATAAATCTAAAGTTATTCCAAAATAAAACACTGACTAGAAAAAAATAGTAAGAAATACCAAAATTTATACCAAATCATGTACAATGTTGCTTAGATATGGCAAAAATGAGGAAGCCCGACTTCCCTATAGGAAGGGACAGCTAAGAGAAATGATGGGTTTGAGAACTTATCCCTTGAATGCTCTTATACTCTATCTAGACTTTTGCCCCATCACTCATGTATGGACAAGACAAATTTTGCCATTTTTTTAATGCATCATTTTACCTTCATAAATTTCAGAAACTTAACAAAACTTACAAATAGAGTTAGTTTACATTTTTCTTTCTTATTTTTAAATTCATGCGTTTTCTTAAAATATTCTTGGACTACTTAGGATGTTATCCTTCAGGTGGAAATTAGCAAATCTTTTTCACATGGGACTTTTAGGAATACTGGCATCACAGATAAAAGAATAGAGCCCAGTTGGCAGTGCTTTACACCTACAGCCTGGTAACAGGTTGGTTAAAACACAGAGTGCTGGGCCCCACCCTTGGAGTTGTTGATTCATTAGTATGGATGAGCTCAAGAATTTCCATTTGGCATAAGTTCCCAGGTGACACGTTGATCCTGGGATCACCTTTCAGAATGTCTGCAGCAAACACTTAGCACTGGTATTTCCCAAGCTTGGGGTTTGGGGAAAAGTAGCTTTATCATCCCAATTCTATATCAAGTGACATTTTAAACCTTCCTTTGAATTCTTTAAATTTCCACTTATCCTCTTTGTAACAGCACTTACTAAAGACCCAGAAGTCTTTTTACCATTCTTATCTGGTTTCCATCCCAAATTCTGTTGCTGTTGTTTTCTGTTCTCACTGCTCTTGTGAGGTTTTACTTTTTTTTTTTTTAAAGTCCCTTTAGTATTGTTTTCAATGGATTTCAGTGGTGTTTTGGCATGAAATCGATTCTGTATTCAGTCTTTCATCTTTACCCCAATATGAGTGTATGTATATTAAAGTAATTTTTTCTTTCTTGATTTCCACAAAATCCCATGAGGTAAGTTGGGTACAAGAGTATCTTCCCTGCACTGAGGAAGTAATGACTATGAGACACAAAATCACGTGATCTGAAAAAGGAAGGCTTAAGCTCAAGCTTTTTGACATCCATTTCTTTGTTAATTATAATGTACTATGAATCTGATGCTCTCAGTGGACCTCAAATATGGTTTGTCAAAGCCATCAGGACCCCTGTTCCTTTACTTTATATCAACATCTCAAGTATTTTTTACACTAAAATAATTTTAATAGTGTGTTATTGGATGATTCTCTTATATTTATGTGTAGGCTGTATTTTTACTAAGGATAGGCCACAAAATCCATTTAAAGACATAAACCAGTACATTAGTTTCTATTTTGTGGATTTTTGTTAAATTATACATTTTCCCCCAGATACTCTTTATCCTTTGATGGAAAATTAGCAAATCTTTGTCATAAGGGCTTTTAATGAAATAGTGTCATAGATCAAATCAATCTCAAAATTGGTACCCCTGAGGCTTAAGTGTCCTGAACCTGATCATGGAGGAAGGTGATGCTGTCGTAGATACACAGTGTGTCTTCAGGTCTGTTTCCCCTCACAGTCATTTGGACGAGGGGCTCAGAAGACAATGCATAATAATAGTAAGCATTTGATAGAGATTACTGCATTTACTTCTCACAACTCCATGAGGTACATGTTATTATCCCTGTTTTATAGATTAGGAAACCGAGGCACAGAGAGATTATGTAAATTGCCTGAGATTTCATAGCTAGGAAATGGCAGATTTGAGATTGGTTTCAAACTCAAGAAGTCCATGTTTTTTTTTTTTTTTTAGTAAAGGCAAATTAACGGAACAAACACCACAGAACATATATAGTGCTGTACTGGTAAATGTTTAAAAATCAGCTTTCAAAAAAAAAAAAGTGCTGATTTGCGTGGCATACATGCTCCCATCATGGCCAGTTTCAGATTCCCAAGAGGATGTCTCTGAAGGCCCTGCTAGAGAGAGATGCACACAGTGGTCTCCTGAGCGGGTGCGAGCCAGCCCCAGCTCACCACTGGAGTGCGCAAAAGTGACCAACCCCCAATTGAATGAGCTCACAAGACTGAAGAACCTGAGGCCTGGCCGTAGGTCCTCAGCTATTGTCAGCTGTTCCTTCCCTCCCGTAACAATGAATGGGCATAATTGAAACCAATATTTATGCCGAATGCCCAACACAAGTAGAGTGGTGGGCGCCCTGATAGGAGGGTAAAGGTCTGTATAAACATAGCTATTCTGGAGGGATGACTGTTTTTTAAAATTCTGCTTAAGGTTCCTAACCATGAAATATCTGTGATTAAGTAGATAATGGCTAATAAAGTAGGTGGCAGGTGCAGTAATTTTGTGCAGCCAGACTAATCCATCAGTGGTGCTTGGAAAGAATTATGCTGCTGCTTCTATTCCTATTCCTAATGCACAACTCAACACCAGGGAAAACAGAACCTAATAATGCTCCAGGCCTCTAGAGTACTGTTAGCAGCCTGGTGGCTCTTTTTTTAAGGATAACCAAGAGGTTTTTCTCTTGGTAATATTGAACTTTGTACAGTCTTTCTCTCCAGCTGACTACTGAACAGATAGGGAACTCCAGTCTGCAAATCATTTGGATTATTTGGGGTTATATTTGGGCAAATATAGTAAAATTGAAGAACTGACATGAGAGAGGTTATATACAGGCCCCTTGTGAGCACAATCAACACGTCTTAATGGATATACTGGAGGACTTAAGTCTTAACTAAAATGATAAACCAGTAAACAATCTGAGTGGTTTCTGTGTCCCATGACATTAGACTACAATCATGACAGTGACACAATCCCCACCCCCAAAGATTGTACAGAATCAAAACAAATAAATATATTGCAGTGCTTGTTCAGTAGTACATTTATGCATAAGTACAGAAGTAATACAGATTGAAGTGACAATTCTGTCTGATTGAAAAGGAAAGATGTCGGGCCGGCTGAGTGGCTCAGTTGGTTAAGAGCTCGCTCAAGAGTTTGAGCTCTGAGCAACAGTGGTTCGAGTCAGCCCAA
This sequence comes from Hipposideros armiger, assembly GCF_001890085.2. Lineage (NCBI taxonomy): Eukaryota > Metazoa > Chordata > Mammalia > Chiroptera > Hipposideridae > Hipposideros > Hipposideros armiger. The sequence goes on from NW_017731562.1 coordinate 1,620,111, forward strand.
GCTGAGCAGCCGTGAGCTGCCAACAGGTGGCGGGATGGCTCAGCTAAAAAAAAAAAAAAAAGGAAAGACGTCATAAAGAAGATGAAACCTAAACACAAAATATTGTGTTGTCAGAAGTCGTGACGTATTTTTTTCTATGTTTTTCATTGCAAAAATGTGTCATGACTTTTCCAACAACCCAATACCATAATATCAAAGCCCACATATTATAAAAGTCATAGCTGATAAGACAGGAGCTTTTTTCTTGTTATAAAATATACATAAAATTTACCATTTTAATCATTTTTAAGTGTGTAGTTTAGCAGCATTTCATGTATTCACTTTGTTCTGTAACCATCATCACTGAGGTCTGAATGTTTGTGTCCTCCCAAAATTTATGTTGAAATCCTAGCCCCCAGTGTGATGGTATTAGGAGGTGGGGTCTTTGGGAAGTGATTAGGTCATAAGGGTGGAGCCCTCAGGAATGGAATTAGTGTCCTTATCAAAGAGTCTTCAGGGATAGCCTTGCCTCCTTCCACGTGTTAAGGGCACAGCAACCAGATGACCATCTAAGAACCAGGAAGCGGGTCCATACGAGACATCAAATCTGCTGGTATACTGATCCTGGACTTCCAGCCCTCAAAACTGTGAGACATAAATTCTTACTGTTTACAAGCCACACAGTCTGTGTTTGTTATAGCAACCAAATGGACTAAAACAACCACCTTCCATCTCCCGAAATTTTTCATCTTCCAAACTAAAACTCTTTACCTATTCAACATTAACTCCTCATTCTTTTCTCCTCACAGACCCTGGCAGCCACCCTTCTACTTTCTGTCTCTATAAATTTGACTACTCTAGATACTTCATATAAGTAGAATCATACAATGCTTGTCCTTTTGTATCTGGCTTATTTCACTTAGCGTAATGTCTTCATGGTTTACCCACCTTGTACCATGTGTCGAAAGTTCTATACTGTTTAAGGCTGAATAATATTTCATTGTATAAATATACCACATTTTGTTTATCCATTTATCCATTGATGGATGCTTGGGATGCTTCCACATTTTGGCTATTATAAATAATGCTGCTAAGAATATGGCTACACAAATATCTGTTCAAATCCCTACTTTCAGTTCTTTTGAGTAAATACCCAAAATTGGAATTATGGGATCATATGGTAATTCTATTTTTAATTTCTCGAGAAACTTCCATACCACTTTCAATACCAGTTACACCATTTTACATTTCTACCAGCAATGTAATAGGGTAATTCAGGAACATTTTTAACCTAAGCTAATTTGTCTGCTTTATCCAATTCTTCGGCATACCTCAACTCAGTATAGAAACTGTTGTTTTGATGGGAAATTGCTCTAGAGAGCATGTGCTGCTACTCAGCTCACTTGGCACCCCAGTAAGAGTTTACACACACTCAACATGGATTTTATGAATTGTTATTTAAGGTCACAAAGCAAAGGCAAAATCTTTCGCTATTTCCTGTTGCCAAAACCTCTTTGCACTCTGCTGACAATCAGTACCTATTAGCAGCCAAGGGAACCATATTTCCCAATATTATTTTTCTTGTTAAAGTATGAATTATGACATCACCAAAGCTTCCCTTTCAGAACATGTTAGCAAGGGTCAGAAACCAAAATGAAAAAGTGGCTGATAAATCTTAGAAAATTAGCACTGGTAAAATTATTGAGTGACAGTATCAAAATGGCCTTGTCAAGAATCCATGGCACATGCTCCCATCAAAACCAAATGTCCTGTGATCTCATTATATTAAATATGTTGTACAGCTTTTATACCCATGGATTTTTTTTAAACTGTACTGGTAACAATCATTTTAGAAATATAAACTCTCAAGGATACCTTTTGATAATGAGATGAAAGCTATTGAATATTCCCTAAGAAAAGATGCTGCCTGTATATCCAACACTTTTCATATCATTTCTGGGGTATAAAGAATGTGTTAAACCCATTCATGAATCCAAGGTTAAAAAAACCTCTATAAGTTTGTATTGTATGCCATCAGTAATGTACCATACTATAAAAAAAACTTGATTCATTGCTTAGTTTATTCATTGATTTACTAGTAAATCAAGGATAAAAAAGTAGTGTAAGAATGTGTTGCATGGGCTTTGCTGTCAAATAATGAACTTCCTAAGCCCTGCTTTTCTTTTCTTTTCTTTTTTTTTTTAAACTGAGCCATCCTGCCACCTGTTGGCAGCTCAGTGGCTGCTCAGCTCAGGCTGGGAATCAAACCGCTGTTGCTCAGAGCTCAAACTCTTGAGCGAGCTCTTAACCAACTGAGCCACTCAGCTGTCCCAAGCCCTGCTTTTCTTATCTGTACACTGTGAGTAACAAAGAGTAACTAAGAATGGATGGAAAGTGCTTGGCATCCAGGACTGGCACACAGAAAAAGCCTGCTATTTTTATTGGTATTGTTTTCCCCTGACATGATAAAGAAACCTAAGAAGAAGGTGGTGATCTCTTTTTAGGATGCTGACCTCAATTATATGTATATTTTAAAGCCCTCTGTAGCAATTGATGAGAACCAAGTGAAGTAGTTGTCTTCAATCTTATTGTGGAGGGCACAGCTCCATGACCCATGTGGGAATTGAACTGGGAACATTGGTGTTATGAACACTACGCTCTAACTACCTGAGCTAACTGGCCACCCCTCAATATTTTTGATGTGGTATTTTATACTCAATAATTTTTTGAAAGGCCATTTATATCATGTTAATTATAAAATTAGCAGATGTCCAGAGAAGGATTGCTTGGGGAAATGGTACAAGTGGTAGTTTGTTTGTTAATCTCTTTCTGATAACAATTTTTTGAAGATTCAGTTCTGAGAACAATTCAATGCATATACCGTATTTCCCCATGTGTAAGACACACCCTTGTTTGAAAAATTTGGGGTCTAAAAACTGGATGGTGCATCTTATACAGTGGTTGTAAATTTTTTTACTTGCATTTCCCTCAACTGATGAGGAGTTGTATGAATTTTATGATGATAAAACTTGAGTTCAATAACTTTATGTAATACATTTTTTTCAAATTTCAGGCCCCCAAATTAAGTGCATCTTATACATGGGAAAATATGGTAATGCCCAAGAACCAACAAAACCTTTAACAGGAAGAAAGAGCTGGACCGTTATCCTGGAATATAAAGTTTATGCAAAGTACAGAATTAAAACTAGATTGGGAAGAATATATAATTATTAAATTTAAGGTCCTATGTCCTAATTCAAAAATATGTCAGCCCAAATTATAGTTTTCAAATAAAGACATTATCACATTATAATTTAACAGAAATTAGTGTGATATAGAAAATGGCTGATTTAAGCTGGCTTTCAGGGAAACTTCCATATAAAAAGTTGGAAATAAATAAGTACGACAATGAATTCTTAAATCATTGGAGAAAATTTAGACTGGTTCAAAAACTAGAGGCAGTATGACCTAAGGGAAGTGAAAACTTTGGTATGGAAGACTTTTACTTATAACTGAAATATAAATTTCTAAAGTATAGTAAGGAACTATTTCTCCCACTTTCAAATCAGGCCTTTGGCATAGTTTTATGTGATTTGTACAGCAAGATGTGATTTCCCCACATATTATTTGAATTGCAGAAATACATAATTACATTGTCTTTTTGTTGTAATTTTAAGGGCCACAAGACTTGGGTGTTACTTAATGGTTTAGGAAACCCATACCTTTCTTTTTTATTTTTAAAAAAAATATGTATAGTAGTCCCCTTTTATTCGTGGTTTTGCTTTCCATGATCATCCTCAGTCCAAAAACATTAACTAGAAAATTCCAGAAATAAATAATTCATAAGTTTTAAATTGCATACCATTTTTAAGTAGATGAACTTGAGCTAAAAGTATGGAGGTTAACTTTTTCTTACCCTTTTTCTGTTTGTAAGATGATTTCTTCAATTTTATCTTTCTAACCTATATACTGACTAGATTTTGTTTCTGCAAAATCATTCTGTGCTTTATTAAAATCATTTTAATTACTGCATTTAAATTCTGTTGTTGTTATTTATATTCTTAATTTTTTACCTGTGCCAGTTTCCAATGCATCTGAACCTGATTTGTCTCTTATTCAAAGACCCCATTAAAAAAAATTGTGGGACCGGCCGAGTGGTGCATTGGTTAAGAGCTGGCTTGGGACGTCAGAGGGCCCCAGTTCAGATCCCACATATGAGCACCAGTGACACTGCCCTCCACAGCTAAGATGCTGAACAACAGCTGAACCTGGAGCTGGGCTGACGTGAGTCACTGGCGACCGTAGGCTGCAGCCACTGCTGCAGTGGGTTGCCATGGGCTACCTACTGTGTGTAGCCAGCAGCCAGCGTGAGTAGCCAGCAGCCGCAGTGAGCGGCCGTCCAGAAGCCGGCGACTGATCTGCCTCGCCCAGGAAGAGCGCAATGATGGTGCCAACTTGGGCCAGTGAAGCAATGTCCTCCACAACTAGACTGAAGAACAAAAGGACAGCAACTTGTCTGTTCCCCTTCCCCCAATTCCCCAGCACTGTTCCCATCCCCCAATTACTCAATACAAATCTTTAAAAAAAAAAAATTGTGAACATGTAAAGCACTTATAATCTAAAACTATCTCTCTCTTTTTCTAGGATTAACATTCCAAATAAGACCTCTGTCTAATCTCTTGCACATAATAATTTTTTTTCCTTGTGGGGGAATAACTTTTTTTTTTTTACCTTTTTTTTGTATGAAGTCTGCTCTTTGTCAGAAGATTATTTGTGCCAATTATCCTTGGCACCCTTCAAGTTTACTTGGTTAACAGTCAAATTCTCCTCTTAAAATTCACCCCAAGGGCTTGATCATGTAGAATGTAGGCTTGTCTTATTCATTTATTTAGTAAAGGGCCTTAGGATTGTGGGGAGGGATTAGAATCTTGTTCAATCACAGTCAGAGAACTTGTTTCTTTGTATACATTTTTCCACCTTAGTTTTATAGAGGACTGCACCAGAAGCCAGCTGGGGGTGTGCTGGGACATGTACATGATGCTCTTCAGAAGCCAAGGCTGAGGAAAGCAGCGAAAGGGCACGGCAGGGCTGTGTACTTGCTATGCCTTGGTGGCCTCGGAAAGCTATTTAATCTGTGTGGAGCCTTTCCCCTGTGCCTCTTGCCCCTGGCCTCTCCAGATTAGCGGAAACTGGTGGAGTTTGCCAGGTTTTCTTCCTGTAGCACCACTTCACTGTGTTGAAGAGAAGAATCATATTTTGGTTTCATACATCCTGACTTAGTCCCTGAATTAAGTGATTCCTTAGATTTTGTGGCATGCCAAGGCCCCTAGTCCCTAATGTGGTCTTTTTAAAAAAAAAAAAATCCTTTTAGCCTCTGCTCTTTAGTCATTTTCTAGGACTATGTTTATAAGATCTTATACTGCCATCTTTCCTAGGAGACTCTGGCTAATCTTCTTGAATAAGTGGCTTGTGTCTAGGATCATCTAATGTGGCTCCTACTAGTTCTCTATAAATAGTCTTGTAAATATTGAAAAAGACAAACCATCAATAATCCAAACACTAACTTAAAACAATGAAATGTCAAAACTATGGAGGATTAGACCCTAATTTAATGAAGGCTATATTTCAAATTGAGGAAGAGCTTCGCTGAGTCAAGTCTTGATTGTGACAAACCTCAGCTGCACTTGCAGAAAAGGAGGCTCTTGAGAAAGGGTAGAAAAGACTTTGCTTTTCTTATAGTCTATCCTCACATTCTGGTTGGCCCCAACCAGAAAAAGTGGTATCAGCTCCTCTCTGTTGCTCTAGAATACTAAGTGTACTTCTCTAAAACTCCAGATTAAATCACCAAGGTTAAGAAGAGGATGAGAGGAGAATATTTGGATTTGGGGATGGGGGAAGTGCTTACATTGCAAGGAAAGACTCAAAAGATACCATTTTACTCTTGACTCAGTCACTTAAAGACTATAGGGTCCAGCATGATTTAGAGAAACTTAAAGGGAAACAGAAATAGAATTTAAAAGGGAAATTGTATGTTTGAAATTAATGGCAAATATAAAGGTCAATTAAAACCATATAAAATCAGTATCATAAGGAAAGGCAGATTATGTTTTTTAAAAGTCACCAAGCATTAAAGGAAACAAAGGAGAGGCAAAAAAAAATAGAAAGTATAATATAATATGGCAGTGGTAAGGCCAACTATTAGTTCTGACATTAAGTGTAAATGGGAAAGACTTCACTAAAATTAGATCTTTTTAAACAAACCAACATGTTCATTACTAGAGGAACACATAATACAAAATAATACAAAAAGTTTAAATGTAAAAAGGATGGACAAATCTCATTAATCACTTGCAAACAGAAAGAAAACAGATATCAAATGAAGCAAAAAAGTATTGAAATCAATAGATTTCATTTTTATAATAATCAAAAGTGAATGTAGAATTATTATGAACTCTTCCGTGATAAATCTCATTATTTCAAAATACACAGAATACAACCTATATGTCCTAATAGAAGAATGAGTAAATGTATTGTAGTATATCAGTGTTCTGGCCTTATATGTAGTGATTAAGAACAGTGATATTGATGTTTCTTTAGTCATAAGGAAGGCTGTTACCAATATATTGTTGACTGAAGAAAGCATATCGCAGATGGTACAGACATTATTCTCCTGATTTGGTTAAAGTAGAACCAACATGTTAACCATTGGTATTACTAAGTGATGAAATTAGTCAATTTAAATATTTTCATCCATAGTTTTAATCTTTTTTATGGTAAATATAGATTATATTACTGTATCCTGGTATTCACTGTCTCTCCTCTGGAAGAATTATACTTTCATGCATCAGTGATCTCAAATTGGCCACATGACTTGCTTTGGCCAATAAAAAGTGAGCAAAAGTGACATGTGCCAGCTCCAGCTGCCATGGCTCTTTTCCTCCTTCACATGGAGGTTGCTCCTTCAGCCTGGATGAAGAGAACACAGAGTAGGGCTGCAGAAGACCATAAGGGACATGTAAATGATAAGAAATAAACCTTTCTTGCAAGCCCTTGAGATTTGGGGATTGTGTGTTACCACATCACAACTTAGCCTAGACTAAGTAGTCCCCAGTTTTAAATGTTTTTCTGAACACATACAGGTTATGATGCCTATGAACAGCAAGTTCTAGAAGTCTTCCCTGCCACTGTTTGCTTTAGTCAGGTCCCTAGGTCATAAACATGCATTTTATGTCACTCAGTGTAAATGCACATGTTATGGCATGTAGAAACAATTGTAGTGATCCTATTGATATGAAGGAGAAATGACACAGGAAAATTAGATGTTCTTTCATATTGCTGTTATGTTCAGCCACAATAATTTTCTCATTGAGTAAAAATTATGTTGGTGTTGGCTTTAAAATCTGTAATGTTTTTGGTGTAGAATTTTATTTAGGCAATTTCTGAAAATATGCTTTGATAGGGATGAAATAACATTTTTTTCATGTCACAGCCATTTTCACACGATAGAAATAAAGAATACATAGGTGCAACCTACTAACAGAATTTAGACTTACTTTAGTAATGTGTTTTGAAATGGAGCAGGTGATCAAACACTTGATTGATAATCAGGTTAACATGATCTTTAAAAGTCATCTCATTCAACCTTGTATTAGATGCCTAAAACCTTTTTTGTTAAAAAAATAAAAAAATTAATAGAAACAACAATAATCTGAAAGACAATTTTTGGAATGAATTCAATTCTCTCACTCACCTTTTCTTCATTCTTGATATTATTGAAGATATTCATGATAGTAATTCCATCAAAATGTTGCTCTTTCATCATAGGCAAGCTATCCTGAAAATGTCATTTTAAATTAAAGTGTAAACCGAGATGTTAGCATCGGTGTTAATCAGGAAAGTGTGGTTAGATGCAGTTAAGGGGGGGGGGGGCGCGGTAATGAGTGCAATGAAGGAAATTCTGGCCCTTGATGTAGCTTGGATTGAATTTACTTCCAAATGGATAACAGCTTAATGAGTTTGGTTGTATCAGCCTCATCCCATGAGGGCACTTGAGCATATCACAGAATCTCCATACTTTCAGCTCAAGTGTCAGCATCTACTTGTAGAACATCTTGGACCAGAAAGCAAAGTATTTCAAATTAAGGACCTGAGCAGTGTTCTTGCTTTCTGTATGCTGGCACCAGAGATTGGCTTGAGAAATTTTACTCACACTTAGGAAACTACTTTCGTAAAACAAAAGGATTAGATGATTATCTAACAAGTGCTGGCTTATTACTACCTTTTGCCAATACTAAATGACACCTCATCTTGAGCCAACCAAGGAGCTCTACAGCTCTTTACATTTCTATTTGTCCCAAAACTAGTTTTGTTGCAAGAGAAAGCTTTCAAGGTTGGGGGATAAGTAGCTTTTATGTTTCCTGTGGTGGCAGTGAAGTTGAAACCGTAAGTAAGTATGACAAGTTTTATTCACTAGAATGTCCAGTTTTCTTAATTTATAATAATTTGCCTTTTAATTATTGGGATTGTTCTTTTGAATATTCTCTGTAACCAGGTGACCATTAAAATCATGATTAACATGTTTAGGGTTGCATAATCCATTACCACAATGTTAACAGATTTTATATAGGCCTGTATAAAATTTAATTTATAGCAGGTGCAGAATTACATGATCTATACATAAATCACTCAATATATTTGTATCATAACATAATCTGTTAAATATTTGTATCCAGCCTAAATTTCTCTGAGCTCCAATCCACCTTTCCAAGTGTTTGTCTTCATTTGAAAGCCTCATTTGTACCTCAACAGCAGCATGTCTAAAACCATTCTCATGACCTTCTTTCAATCCTGGATTTCCCTTGGCCAGCCATTGCTCAGAATGCCAGAAACCTAGGAGTCACTCTCAACCCTGCCTTTTCGTCGTCTTCCACATCCTGTCACAATTGACAGGACTAGGTGCTCAATTTTCTACCACCTCTCTAGTCCATCATCTCTTGCTTCCTGATTGGGCCTCCCTCATCTTTTTTACTTCCCTAATTTGGTTCTCCTCATGACTGCCAAAATATCCTTTTAAACACACATATCTGGTTACATGTATACTACACCCCTCTGTGGCTTCTTATGCTTAAGATAAAAATCAAAATGCTGAACATGGCCGACGAGGCCCTACTGGGCCTGACTTTTGCCTTTCTTTGACCCTCATGGCACTCTCTTTCTCTGTGCTCTGATCCTATTGGCCAGCACTAATTCCTTGATTATGCCATGCTGGACACCCAGGCATCTGGTTAACTCCAATCAGCCTTCAGAGCTCAACTCAAATCTTTTTGCTCAAGGGTACCTCTGACCCCCCAGACCCAGTTAGTTCCCCTTGCTGTGTGTCCTCATAATACCCAAGCACCTTTGTTTTTGTTTTTTTCTTGAATTTTTGATTGTCCCTCCCTCTGGACTGAAGTGCAGGTTTCACTTTTCTTTGGCCTAAAGATTGATTTTTGTTCATCACCAGCAGCTTTCTCTTCCAACCTGTGCTAAAGTACTTACTCAAGTGTTCCGTGCTTTCTTCAAGGAGTATTGAATGGGGGCCATAAATTGGTCTTCCATCTTCTTAGAAGAGGATGAAATTCACTTTAGTGGTCACTCTTTTGGGTCACAGATTGAGGTGTAAGCTTTTCATCGTACATTTCATGCTTACCTTCAAAACCAATTTTTTTAGCAACCTGTGTCACGAATTGAACAATGCTTCTCTTGGACACAAGTTTTTAGCCCATGTACTTATGCAAACTTTCCTTATGTGAGTCCAAGTGAAAAATGAAGTGGCTCTTGGCTGTGGATACGTGAAACAATTCCAAGCATTACCCCAGCTCTGGGACCTACTTATCAATCTGTAGATGCTTACAAGCCCATTGATTATTGTTTGTGGAGAGCCATATGTAAGTGAGGTTCAAAGAGCCATGGGTATGTGTATTCCTTGATCCCTCCTCAATGCTAGATCACATGATGCACAAAAGTCATGAGCCCTTTTGCCTTTTGTGACTGACTCTCTTGTGTTGGATTGATCCATCACACACATGACATGGCTGAACTAAACGGAAGACAAGTATGGACTGAGCACTTATTGTAATCCATTGGACAGGGGAAATTAAATTGCAGAAGAAGAAACTGATGTGTTGTGTATGAAGATCCAGAACATAGCACTGTAATCTGCTTTAAAAAAGGGAGAATATAAGGGAAAAATATAACTTTACCATATAATTTCTTCCCGTTCCCTTTGTTGACAGACTTTTGTTATTATACATATTAACACTTTTAGCCTCCACTGTAAAATCTAGAAGAAGAAATATTATTTCCTAATGTGTCAGAGTTCTTTCTCTCACTAACATTTTATTTTTCCCTAAATATAATAATTTTTAACTTGTTTTTAAAATTGTTTACATGAGTTTTTTGTTTGTTTTGCTTTTAGGTGTTTTGGACACCCGCAATATTTGCCTTTTCTTTTCTAGTCAAACCTGATTCATGAAATGGACTGAAGCTGAAAATTCACCTACTTCTTTGTCTGAATTTGAGACACAATTGGGATGATCTTAAGTGCATACAACTAGACTCTACCTGCAGCAATGAGTTCAGACGAGAAGGGCATATCCCCTGCTCACAAAACATCCACTCCAACCCATAGAAGTGCCTCCACTTCATCGTCCTCCCAAAGGGACCGGAGACAGGTAAGAGAAGAGTATCAAGTGCCTTTTGTTATTTATGCAAATACAGTACCATTAGGGTATGAGGGGTTTGTCAATGAATTGTGAAGTTTTGTTGTGAAGATTTTAATTCTACAGGAAAACTCACTATTTTTTGATAGCTGGCGATGTCATGAAGATGCTGCTCTTGTCATTTAGGATCCTGTCTTAGAATGCAGACCACAGGAAGGGTAGCTAGGGGAAGCCCTGGAGCGCTCTCATCACTGTCTACGCCTGGAGGCAGGAGCCAGCATCTGGAGCTTGAATGTTCTGACCTCCCTCTCCTCATTTCTGGAGGGGGAATCTGAACCTGCAGAAGTCTTCTTCCTACAAGTTTCTCAGCGGTCTGCCAAGTGCTGGTTTCTGATTGGTGTTTCATAGAATCTGGAAACAGCTTCAGCAATTAGGTTTTGAATAAAACTGTAGTATCAGGGAATTAAAGGCAGTGAGAGCTCAGACAATGTTTCAAGTCCATAGAGGAAGTAAATTATTGTTGCTTACTTTTCCCATTGAGCCAATTCTGTAAATTATTTTTGTCTACAGAGCTAATTTATTTCTATTTCAGTGGCTATTCTACTGCCAAGGTTGTATGGAGATTGGTCATTTGAATTTTCTTCATTGTCAAAACAGATGGTTGTTCTGTCCAGCACTTGTTTCAGTATTACTATTTGCCTTTATAATATTATTTTATAATAGGAGTTTTGTTTGTGTAACTGGATATTCACAATAAGCAAGTGATGTTAACTTTTTTAAAAAAAACTTTCCTTTGGGGGGACAATTAGTGAACCTTCTTGCAAGGGGTTTCCCCCCATTTTAGGTTTTCAAAGAATATTGCCTGTTTCTAGAGGGTTTCTAGAAGCATGAATATTAGTTATTCAGTAGTCCATAGTACAGACTTGGGTCTTGAGGCAGCCATCTCTACATGTGAATTCATTCTTCTCAATGGTGGGAATGCATTCTGGGACATTCCGTACGAAACCCTCAGTCTAAAAACCCTCCCAGCACTCCCTCTCTATTGCTAGGAATAGATTCCAGGGGAATCTATAAGAATAGATGGTTCCTTATGTGTATATTTTTCACATATTCTAAGGCAGATAGTTTTGCTACCAGTCTTGGGGAATTTTTGACATTGGTGTTCTTTGTTGTGGAGTTCAAAGAGGAGATCTGTGTTCTATTCATTAGAAATAGTTATACTATTAACTAAATCTGTGATTATACACATTTATAATCTTTATTGCATTGTATTTGTAGAATAGGGGAAAGTAAGAATACCATGAATGAAAACATATTTATATTAAATAACTACTGCATTTTAAGAAGGTACTTTCCAAGTTTGCAATTGGAGCCTACCCTTCACTTGCTCCTCTGTCCTTTCTTGCAATGGCTTTTCCATTTTCCCCTTGCCCTGGATATTTAAATGGAGAGACATTTTAAGCAGCACGGCCTTCCTGGCAGCTGAGAGAAGGAAAGGATTGACCTAGCTCACCCTGGAGAATTATGGCAAATGGAAAAGACTGATGACTGCTATAGCAACATCTGTCATGCACTGTTGATCTGCCTGTTGCACCTGAGCTCCAAGGCTAGCATGCAAAACAAGAAACTGAGACCCTGGTCTGCTGGAGGGAGTTTGAAGGTGGAATGTGTGACTCCAAGCTGGCTTGTGAATGGAAAGTTTTATGACGAGAATAAAGTAACATGTTCGTAAAAAACTGACAATGAATTTTAGAAAACTAAGAGACAGTGTTCAAATGGTTATTATTGTTTAAAGAGAGAGTTTGCTTTCATTCCTGTTTATCTTAGCAGGTGGAAACTCTCCCAAATACTTTCTCCTCTGGTTCCTTCCTGCCACCAGTTTTGTGTCTGTTCATTTCCCTCAAGGGAAAGAAGAACAAAGAACAATTACAGTTCTGTTTTGCTTTCCCTGTCTCAATCACTTCCTAAATCAACCATTAATAGAAATCAGAAATTTTGAGTGATCCTGTGACATGATATGATGCAGTGTTTTTTATATGCGTCTATTTTTGTGTGGTGGCTGTTCTCATAGTGAAAGGACATAGGAAAACTGTGATAAAGTAGTCTTCATTGAATGTTACCATTCTCCTGATTTGACTGACATCTATGCAGATGGTGCCACATTTTAAAGTCCATCCTTATTTCTCTCTAAAATTGACCATGTAGGTAAAGGATCTAGCACATAGCTGAGAATACAGTGGTACCTTAAAGCATGTTATTTGCCTGCCATTCCCAAGCTCTAGTCCTAGAGCACTAATTAATTGATTGAGCATTTCTACTTAGATATAACACTGGCACCTTAAATCAATATGTATAAACCAATTTGCTACTGGGATAATCATTCTGTTATTGACCCAGGGTAAAAGTTATTCCTCTCCTTTGCCTCTCTCACATTCAATAGATTAACAAGTCCTATTGGTTATTTCCTCCCTCATAATATCATAATTTCTTTCTATTCCCACTGTTCACTCCCTAGTCCAGACTCGCATCATTTCAACCCAGGATTCTGCTCTTGCCTCACCGTATCCCCTCTGACCTGACAAGATAGAACTTCCTTAATATGGCAGGTTCGCGCTCAGAAGCCTTCAAAGGCGCTCAGTTACCTACACAATTAAGGCCAGATTTTTTTTACTTGGTATTCAGTGACTGCCATCTGATCCAGCCTCAGTATTGCATTTTCCTCCAAACCTACACAGTCTTGTCTGCTCATGGTTCCTAAAACTGCCTTATCTGTGTTTCTACCCTTGTCTTTCCAGCATGGAATTCCCACCATCCTGCTCTCGACCTGATACCTCCCTGTGCTTCAAGGACCAGCTCATGTGACACTTGCACTGGTCACTCAAACCCACATTGCCCTCTTCCTTCTCTGAACTTTTATAGAACTTTTTGACATTTGACATTTTATATTGTGTATCTTTTCATGTGCTGATCTCAGCTGTATTGTGAGGTCTTTTAAAAAGCCTATGCACTCCAATTCTTCACAGACAAGACTTGCACCTCAAATATTTAAATATATTCTAGAGGTTATTTTTAAAGACCTATAATAATATTAGTGTTGTCTTTTGATTACAAATTTTCCATTCCAGATTTATTTGTCCTCTCCCTCCTTCCTTCCTCATAGATAAGGAAAACAAAGAATGTCAAGTGCATTGTGGCAACTGGCTGTCCTTCCTGTCACTAAATTATGTAATACAGCAGGTGAAGGAAGGAGAGGAGTTGAGAGGTGAAGTGATTCAGTGCCCTTGTGATTTCACTTAAGTGTTTCTTCATCAACTAGAACGTCAAGACTCTATTTAGTATTTAATAAGTTTGAAGACTTTAGTAAATGCTGTATTTATGTTTCGATCAACTCTGATAGTAGATGTTATAACATCTAACAAAATGGCTATGTGTGTGTGTGTGTGTGTGTGTGTGTGTGTGTGTGTGTGATCAACTATGACTCATAAGCTGCAAGAAATATAAGTACTGAAATTCAAAGAGGATATAAAGAAGTTGATTAGGACTTATGCATAAACAAGCATTTCCCAAAATATGTACCAAGGAAAGCTTGTCCCTTGAGATGTTGCATGAAGAGAGGATTCATGCAACATCAGGTAAGTTAGAAAAATGCTAAATACAATCTCTTTTTGCAACGTGCATTAATAAATTAAGGACACTGATAAATCCTGCAGTTAGAACTTTATTTAACTTCTAGAGCACTTCTAGAATTTAGTAGATTGTAGAATTTTTTACCCTAAGATTTGGTTGTTCAAATTCCAGATTCTTCTTTCTATTAAGAAATTGGAAGATATAGGAACACTGGACCTAGATTCCAGATGGCAGTAGTAGATTGGGCTCATGAGCAGCTTCCCTTTAGATGGGCATTTACCCTCTGATTAGCCACAATCCCTACCTCTTCTTGTTGTAATTCAGTACTTATTTATTTTCCCTGCCTGGTGCCCGAGAGCTTTTGAATTTGCCTACTCTGATCCTTTGTATGAAGTCAACCACACTAATATTTTAGTAACCAAGGGCGATCTCCACTTGGATGTTAAGTAGGCATCTCAAACTTAACATGTCCAAAACTGAACTCTTATTATCCTTCTCACATCTACCCCTTCCCAGTCCTTCTTATCTCAGTAAACAGCAAATCTCTCCTTTCATTTGGTAAGACCCAAGCCTTACACCCACATCCAAGCCCTCAGCTAATCCTGTTGGTTCCTTCTTCAAAATGTGCCTGGAGTCTGACCACTGCTGACCATTTCCTCCCCCTTCACCCTGATCTGAGCCATCGTCATTTCTCACCTAGCCTATGGCCATGGTCTTCTCACTGGCCTCCCTGCTTCTACCCTCGCCCCACATACAGGTCATTTTTTACAGAGTAGTCAGAGTGATTCCCATCAAAACCTAAGTCAGATCAAGCTGCACCTCTGCTCCAGGCCCTCCAGTGGTTTCCCATCTCTCTCCAAATAATAAATATATGAATTACTGACCATTGTCTACAAGGTCAATTATAATCTTGGCCTGCCTACCTCTGTAGTCCCATGTCCTACCATATTCTGCTTCACTTAGTTTCCTCCATTTTCCAAGCATGCCCCCATCTCAGGACCTTTGCGTTTTTGGACCACTCAGCTTAGCTTGCTTTTCCCCCAGGTATCCCCAGATTTGCTCACACATGGCTAATTCTCCAGTGTACCCTTCTTGGATAGCCTTCTCTGCCCTCCCATGCATATCTCCATTACTCACTGTCCACTTAACCTGGCTTTATTTATCTTCAGAGCATTAACCACCACAAAGGCTGCATATTTATCTGTTTATACCTCTATCCCCTTCCTCTATTTTCTATCGCTGAAATGTACGATCCCTGGAAACAAGGGTGTTATTTTGTTCAGTAAGACATCCCGAGCATCTCACATATGGTACGGCTTGGAATGGATTTGAAGGAACACGTGCATGAGGAGCTGGCATGGAGGATGAGATTGCGAACCAGGCTGCAGAGGCCTTGGTGGCTGTGAAGGAATAATCACAAGGTTGGACGAGAACGACAAAAAGAGAACGTAGTGTAGTCGGGAGCGGACTCCCGAGAAGAGTGGATTTGAGAGTAGAAAAGGGATGTTCCAAAGGTGCCGAGGGGAGCTAGGACAGCACAGACCTTCTTGCTGCTGACAGGGCTTGTGGTAGAATAGAGCTCGCAGCTTATGAAGGAAATGACATAGTCAAAAGCAAAGTGTTGGGAGCATTCTGCATAGATGTTAGATATTGGTGGGGGTGGGAAGTAACTCTTTATTGAAAAGGGCTTATTGTTTGCCAGTCTCTCATAGTACTTATTTTATGGTAATTTTATGTAATTGGCTAAGTATATCATGTAGAGATAGTTTCAGTAGTTCTGGGGTCAGATCCAAGGATCTGCATTTTTAAAAGTGAGACCCCTGTTTGAAGCCATTGATTACTTTTATTTGTGTCATCATCAAGTCACAGAAAAACAGAGACTATTGCTCTAAGAACTTAGGATTTGGAATACATAATTACCAGGTGGCAGGATCTATTATCAGAGTGAATTGTTATGGCTCTACTGTGTTAGCTGTTTAAATACTTACATGAGTCCATCTTTTTTGTTTAATGAAAAATCAAGGGAAAAAATACCAGACATTCCTTATAATGATTTAAGGTTTGCTGATGCTCAGAGATAATAAAATAAAGAACTTTCTAAGGAAAATTATATTAGGAATAAGTCAGAAGAGGCTGGTAATTAATCTTCTTGCTAGTTTTCATAAAATAAAATTCCATGTCATGGCCAATCTTTAACAACTAATAGAAGAGTTCAATTACATAGATGTCTAAAAGTGTTTGCTGTGTATTATCAAAAGCAGTACATTTCAAAACCAAGCATTGACCATTCAGTTAACGTCCACTGATGACATGGGAAGGCTGTTCCTAGTAGTGATTCAGTGAGACTCATGTTACCATGGACTGGTGTCATAAACACACAGTTCTGATATCAGCAGTATCTGCTGTATGTGAAACCTTCATTATAAGTAAAGAAGATGCCTAGAAAACCAGATAATGTTCCTCGCCAAAGTCTATACTATGTACAGGGTTTCAGAACAAGTATTCTTCTTGGACAAACAGGCTGATAAAAATATCCCCCTGCATATTCATAAACTGAATTGGAACATGTCTCTTCCAGTTAAAACTCTGAAGCATCTTCTTCAAATGGCTTTGGTAAATGAAATAACCAAATCACTGCTTTGTAATATAGCATCTCCATCTTCTGAATATGAAACCTATTTCCATCTTTGAGTTCTGATAAATATAGTCATGTTATCTCAAACAAACAAACAAAAAAGTTCTAATCTTTGGAGAAAAAATTTCAAGCATTCTTAATTTAATACCTAATCTCCAATTTAAAACATCCCCAATTTTATCAATGAGGAGGAATATAACTTCAAATCTGCCAGTATTTGACTAGAAAATCCTTAACTCTATGTAGACTTCATTGGATCCAGGAGTTTTCAGGATGACCCTGGAACCCAACTCTCAGTTCTGAGAGAAATACTAACCTGATATGAAATTCTGCAGTGTCCTCACTGGTGTGATCCTGATATATTTAAATTCTTGAGTTGCTTCCAATTTAACTTTTTGGGGATTTCACATGACTTAGGGCCAATGTCACTGGGAAAATAATATTTGCTTGCAAAAACTCACACTATGACCAACTTTTGTGATTTAAATGCATTTTGTAAATTGAGTGTCCTGAAAAAAATCTAAATTATCAGGCAAATTTCGTGAATAAACTAATAGACCAACACCAGCAACAACTAGTATTTCATGTTGTTCTCATTGTGGAAGGTTGGGACTATTATCAACTTTTTCAGAGAACTTAACTCGGCCATGAATTGGTGAAATATCTTGGCCACAGCTAGTGGGCTATTAAGGTTGGTTCCCTGGAAGCCTGGGTCTGGAGCCCCTGTTCTTGGCCACTCACTATTGGTTCTGTCACAAGTCTTGACGAGCTAAATGTCCAGGAGAAGGGCTTTCTGTACACTTCTAAGTGAACTTTGTAAGGCAGCATTTGTCAGTTATTTTTGAGCTACATGTTTATTGCCTCCTCACTTTTTCATGCAGCAATAATAGTGATTTTTCACACCCTCATTGGCCTGAGAAATAATAGATAAAATGGCACATAAACCAAAATGTTTATAGTTATTATCATAAAGTACTTGTATCAAAGGTGAATTTTATGTTCTTTATGCATTTCTGAATTTTCTGTATTTTCACTACATGTGTTTCCTTTGGAATGGGAAGTTTTGGTCATGTATTTGTTTACAGAAAACTCTGATTAGCCTTTTCCATGAAGGGAATTGAGCAGCTCTGCAGATTTCTTTCTGGCCCCACCATGTGGAGATGGCGGTCGCTGCTGCTTGGTGTTGACAGTATGTGTTCAGCCCATGTCAAATGTGCTGAAATTGAGACCACTGCAAAGAAATTTGTCACCTGGCACTCAGATGCTCATTACCCACAAGTGATTCAGAGCTTGACATTATTCAAGAAAGAATCTGTTTGCTGCTTTCCCTGGGATGTTTGCCAGAACCCTTTGGTTCTCTAGGCCTGCCTTAGTTTCTCACTGATGAGGTTATCTCTTATTACCTTGAGCTAGCTGCTTTGGAATAACATTTTTATAGCAGCAAATTCATTTGTCAGACCCAAGATTAACACTGCCTGTTCAGTTCAAAGGCATAGCACCAAATAAAGAGCCATGGTGTAATCTGTTAGTGAACCCCAAAGGCCCTCAATGGGTAGATCTTTGGGGAGGCCTGAGAATCTGTCATTTACAGAAGCTTCCCCAGGAGACTGTTATTCACCCAGATTTGGAAAGCATCACTCTTAATACCTTTTTAGGTATTCCATTAGGACTATAAAACATCACCCCAAAGGACCATAAGTCTTACAAAACTGCTTTATTTGATTTTCAACTTGGGTAAATAGAAAAATTTACCCTCCCTTTGTTCAGTAGCCACTGTAGCTCTCATAGCTGTAAGTAAAATACTGTCATAAAATTAAAAGAAAGCATCATGCATATTGTATATTAAAGTGCCAGACTTCTGGACCTCAAATCCTAGTTAAGAGCTGATTTTGTAATAATGGTAATAGCCGCTGTTAGTAAGGTTTCAGGGAAATGGACACTCCCATCCACTACTGCTGAGCATGTTTATTGATTCTGCATTTCTAGAGGAAATTTTGCACTACGTGTCTGAAGTCTTTTGAAAGGTTATATCATAGGATCCAATAACTCAGCTTCTAAGAAATGTATTCTGAGGAAACAACCAAAGGTACATGTATAGATTTCTGTGCCAAGATGTTTATCAAAGTATTTTTATAGTATTAAAAAATTAGAAATAGTCTAATGTTCAACAAGGAATTATTTGCATAGCCTATCCCATAGCCATAGAGTGGAATATTGCATAGCAGCTCAAAATGTTTTGAAGAATGTTTAACACTACATTGTTAATTGGGGAAAAACAGCTATTTAATTGAAAATATAGTGTAATTCCAATTCTGCTTTTGAGAATTGAATGTATACTCACATATACATTTTTAAAAAGGTAAAAGGAAATATGCCAAGATATTGAGTTTATTGCTGGTTGTATGTGGTTTTAATTTCTTTTTTCTCTTCTGTTCCCCCTCCAAAAAAAAAATTGGCAATGAACATATATTGCTTTTATAGTAAAAACTGTTTATTTTTTTAAGGTCATTGTGTGTGTGTGTGTGTGTGTGTGTGTGTGTGTGTGTGTGTAACCTTAAAACAGTATTTGGAATATAGTAAATATAAGTGTCAGCTAATTTAATAATAAAATTGTAAGCCCTAACTCCACAAGAATAAGATTTAAAATTAAATGAATATGAAGAATGTGTTACATGGGAAACTTGGAACAAGTTTTTAAAACAATCTTTGAGGCTCTGAGTTGGGCCACCATTTGTCCTCTAAACTATCTATATTTATTTCATGATAATTTAAGTATGTTTGTGGGAAAGTGGGAACCTAGACACTGTATATATTACAACAAACACTTATTCATTCATTCAGCAAATACTTATGAGTACATATAGGCACATCATAGACATATCTGCTCTGAGTTTATAAAGGTGATCAAAACAAACCAACTCTCCTTCAAATATACATATATAAATATTAAGTAGATAGATATATGTAGGATTGTTTTTGTTTGTTTGTTTTTAGCTTTGCTTGTATTGTTAGCAAAATCATGTGAGTGATTATCATACTAAAAACCTTTGTCTGTTCTGGGTCATTTTAATAGGCTTATCAAAAGTTACAAATTAAGTTGATTTTAGTGATCTTTTGAATCACATGGAACTGTACTCTTGCCTTTTAAATTTACTCTACATGTTCCAGAGCCTTTGGTCTTGAAGTAGCTTAATGTTTGAAGTGGCTTAATGTTTGTCCCCATTATTTGTTATTCTTTTATAATTGCTGTAAAGGAATATGATTGCTGGGTTTTCCTGTGATTTCATTTTATGTTTATGAGTGTTGAGAGTATAGGTAAGGAGCGAATCACTAGTAAGGTCTGCTTCTAGTTCTACTTAAAGGCAACCATGGGATTGAAAATGCTGTTTATTCGTATGCCTTTTACCACTTCATAGTCAAGATCATTGAACTACTCTTGGCCTTTAAATGGACCACTTTTTGGGTCTTAATGGTATTTGTTACAATGCAGGGTTTCCAACAGACCAGTTCAATGTAGGGCCGTAGCTATTGGTTCTTAATGAGTTTCGTGTTTCTGTACAGGAAAAGTCTAGACTGTGATGACCATTTTTTTCCCTTCAGGGATTTCCAGGTGTGCGGTGTGGAATTTTTCCAGCAACTATTTCTAAAAATTTTCTCCTTTCATTCATTTTAGTGGTGCTTATGTGGAGATTTATTATTAATGCAATTCTGCCATCTTTCAGTGAGGGCAAGATAATTGTTCCCAAAGGGAAAAGAGTAGAATTACTACTTCTTCAGTTCTCGCCCTCTGGCTTTGGTGGTTTTAATATTTTATGCTATTCCAAAAAAAGTAATAATAACTCCTTGAAGGAAATTACTAAGAAAACAGCAGCAAGCCTGTCCACATCTTCCACTGCAGGAATTGAGAAGGATGCAGCGTCTGCATTGCCTTTCGCTGCTGTTGCTTTTCCTCTGGTGAGTATCAGGGGCACCTGTCTCCTCTCACTTCATCAGCTTTCTCAGTAAATTCTGATGCTCTGGTCACAAGGTGCTGCTGACTGTGATTACTAGGTTAACCAAGTAACACGATGAACATGTCAGGTATGGATTCTTCACTTCCACAAGGGTACCGGGTGTCATATACCTGCAGGGTGTTTGGATACATCTTTCTGTGGCAGTAAAAATTCACAAGACCCTATGGCACTTATAACTGAAGTGTTAGTTACTATCTCTTGCGTGTCTGCTGTGTGCCAGGCCCTGGGCACCGCTTTGCGTATATTGGGTGCCAATTCTGACTTGCAGTGTCTTCTAAGATAGACATTACTATTTCCATTTTATAGATAGAGGCTAAGAGAGGTTCCTGATTTGCCCAAGTCACATAGTAAATAGCAGCATGAGGGTTGGAATGCTTGTCTGTATGACTGTAAACTTACGTTCTTTTTTCTGCATTAGACACCGTGTACCTGAAGTAAAAGCTACTTGGCTTGCTCTTAGTTTTTGAAACTTGGAAATGAACCTTGAGGCTGTACCATATTTAATATTGCTATACCTTGGCTAGACTCACTAAGGAAAAAAGAGAAAAGACACAAATAAAATAAAAAATGAAAGAGAAGTTACAACAGATACCACAGAAATACAAATAATCATACAAGAATACTGTGAAAGACTATATGTCACCAAATTCAATAACCTGGCAGAAATAAACAAGTTCTTAGAAATATATAACCTTCCTAGACTGAATCATGAAGAACTGGAAAATCTAAATAGACAAATCAACAGTAAGGAAATTGGAACAATCATCGAACACCTCCCCCAAAAGCAAAAGTTCAGGGCCAGATGGCTTCACTAGTAAATTCTACCAAACATTCAAAGATGATTTAATACCTGTCCTCCACAAACTTTTCCAAAAAATTGAAGAAGAGGCAATACTTCCTAACTCATTTTATGAGGCCAATTTTACCCTGATACCAAAACCTGAGAAGGATAAAACAAAAAAAAAAACACAAAAAACAAAACTACAGACCAATATCTCTAGTGAATACAGATGCAAAAATCCTAAACACAATGCTAGCAAATCGAATACAACAATACATTAAAAAGATTATACATCATAATCAAGTGGGATTCATTCAAGGGGCACAAGGATGGTTCAACATACGCAAATCTATCAATGTGATATACCATATAAAACATAAACAAAATAAAGGATAAAAATCATATGATTATATCAATAGATGTAGAAAAAGCATTTGACAACATAGATATAGAAATACATGTAGAAAAAGGGTACAACATCTATTTATGATTAAAACACTTAGTAAAATAGGTATAGAAGGAAAGTACTCCAACATAATAAAGGCCATATACAACAAATGAATGGGACTATATAAATTAAAAAGCTTCTGCACAGCAAAAGAAACCATTAACAAAACAACTGAATGGGTGAAGATATTTGCAAACAACTCCTCTGATAAGGGGCTAATATCCAAAATGTATAAAGAACTCATACAACTTAACAACAGGAAAACAAACAATCCAGTTAAAGAATGGGCAGAGGATCTGACAGACATTTCTCCCAAGAAGACATACAAATGGCCAACAGATATATGAAAAAATGCTCAACTTCACTAGCTATTAGGGAAATGCAGATCCAAACCACAATGAGATACAACCTCACACCTGTTAGAATGGCTATTATCAACGAGACAATAATAAGTGTTGGAGAGGTTGTGGAGAAAAAGGAGCTCTCATACACTGCTGGTAAGAATGTAAATTGGTACAGCCACTATGGAAAACAGTATGGAGGTTCCTCAAAAAATTATTAATTAAGAATAGAATTATCATATGACCCAGCAATCCCTCTTCTGGGTATCTACCTAAAAAAATATGAAAACATTTATCCAGAAAGATATATGTACCCCCATGTTCATTGCAACGTTATTCATGGTGGCCAAGACATGGAATCAACCAAAGTGTTCTTCAATAGATGATTGGATAAAGAAGATATGGTATGTGTACACAATGGAATACTACCCTGCCATAAGAAAAGATGAAATAGTGCCATTTGCAACAACATGGATGGACCTTAAGATTATCATGCTAAGTGAAATAAATCAGACAGAAAAAGTCAAGAACCATATGACTTCACTCATATGTGGGATATAAAAATGAAAGTAACAAAGGAACAAGACAAAGAAAGGAACAAAAACTCAGAGACACAGACAACAGTTTAGTGGTTACCAGAGGGTAAGGGGGGAGGGGATGGTAGAAGAAGGAAAAGAGGGTTGAATATATGGTGATGGAAGGAGAACTGACTCTGGGTGGTAAACACACAATGTGATATATAGATGATGCATTATAAAATTGTACACTTAAAACCTATATAATTTTACTAACCAATGTCACCCTAATAAATTTTATAAAAATTTTTAAAAAGAGTGCTGTAGTCCTTTCTTTTTTGTTTTACTCAATTTTACCTCTCTGTTCCATGGAAAGTTGCGGTAGAGGATGCCTTTTGATGTGTTCAGCTAGTCTTGAGGGAATACACTACTTGAGATTGCTGTTATGTTTATCGTTTAACATTAGCTTTAACTTCAGTAAAAGGCAATATTTAAAAAATTGGACTCTACAGTAAAATCTTGATTCACATTCCAACTCTAACACTTACTGGCTCCGTGTCATTAATTTAACCTTTCTTTTCCTCTCTCTGTTTAGTCAGACATGAAATAAATTTAATAGTCATTTCTCAAAGGCTTTTTGTGAAGATGGATTGAAATAATCCACCTAAAGCTTAGAGACAAGGATTTAGAAAGCATATTAACTGCCACCACCATCATCATCATCAATACTGTCATATGAAGGTTACTAATACCACTGAAATAGTGTTACTATGTTAACATTAGATATAACTAGAACAAAGACGAGCCTAACAGACCAAAACTTGAAGAAAGTAAACAGAACTACCATACAACCCAGCAATTCTAGGTCTGGGCATTTGTCAGAAGAAAACAAACACACTAATTTGAAAATATATGTGCACCTCGTGTTTATAGCAGCAGTTTTACAATAGTCCAGACATGGAAGCAACCTAAGTGTCCATCATTAGATGACTAGATAAAGAAGGGAGATATATATGAAATCTTGCCATTTGCAACAACATGATGGACCTAGAGGGTATTATGCTAAGGAAAATAAGTCAGACAAATACTATATGATTTCACTTAAAAGTGGAAACTTAAAAAAATCAAAACAAATGAACAAACAAAACAGAAACAGACCCTACATACAGAGAATAAACTGATGGTTGCTAGAGGGAAAAGAGTGAGGAGATGGGTGAAAAGGATGAAAGGGAATAAGAGATGCAAACTTCTAGTTATAAAATAAATAAGTCAGGGATGTAATAAACAACACAGAGAATATAGTCAATAATATCTTAACAACTTTGTACAATGACAGATGGACACTAGACATATTGTGGTGATCACTTTGTAAGGTATATAAAGTGTAGAGTCACTATGTTATACACCTGAAACTAATATACTATTTTATGTCAACTACACCCTATTTTTAAAAAGGAGAGTACTTTAGAAGTTTCTAAATTATTTGGAATATTTTTCTTTGAGAACATTTGTATAATTCATGAATATAAAAATAGCTTAGATAAAATAATCAGATGAACAATTTCAAGAGAGTCAATCTTCAAAGAGCAATGCCCCCATTCTCCTTATTACTGTCCTAAATTTGTGTGAAAAGTGAGTTTATACAGAAATTTGTGGCCACAGCCTAAAATATTTCCAGCAGTTCCTTTATGTCTTTGAAATAAAATTAAAGTAAATGGCAAGCTCAACAAACCAAGAGACCTGTTCAGCTGATCATGTGCACTCTCGTTTTGAGAGTCGTGTTCCTTTCTGCGGGAGTCGCATTAAACCATTCAGCTATTATTAAACGTCTCATTGTCCGTCTGTTTACCCACATCTTTGATACCGAGTCAACCAGGCTGTAGACGTGTTGGCAGATTTCCACTTGCTGCCCAGGAGGTATTAAGATCAGTGAACACTACCCAGGGAACAAACTTTTACCAAATTGAATTGCTGCAGGGAAATACATATTCTAGACTCACTATGCATCAAGTCTCTCTGAGCAGGGGGAACAAAAGGCGGGTAAGTACTTCCACCTTCTCTGTGTGTTCCAAGTTCTTTAAAAAAGTCAACGGGAATGAACCTAGGTTCATCAGTTATCAGTTGTCACAAATGCACCACTCTGGTGGGGATACTGATACTGAGGGAGGCCGTGTGTGTGTGTGTGTGTGTGTGTGTGTGTGTGTGTGTGTGTGTGTGTATTCGGAGGGGAGGCAAGGAGGGCATCTGAGAAATATTTGTACCTTCCTCAATTTTTCTGTGAAGCTAGAACTACTCTTTAGAAAGTCTTTCAGAACTACACAAAACACTGACCTGGAAATTAAGTTGTAATTTTAGTAGTTGAGAGGAATCTTGGTTTTAAAAGAATAATTAACAGGTTTATGTAACCCTACATTTAACCTGCTTACATAATATGTAAAGCACCTTGAGGTATGTGGCATGTGTTTCCAAGTCACTGTGAAAGAATATGAAAATAGCCAGCTTGTGAAGAAAAGTACAAAAAAAATCATAGCACAAATTATGACCTTAAAGGAAACCTTATGAAAAGAATTAATTCTTGTTAGGGAAAGTTGTTGCCAAATTAAATGTGATGTGTTCCCCACTGACCAGTCATAGCTTTAAATCTGATAAATATGAACTCTGTGATTAACCCACTAGGTGTCTCAGTTTTAAAAGTTAAGTCCTTTAAATGTTTTTTAAAATTCTATCCTATTGGAGCTGTGATTTTCACAATTCCAAGGTGCAGCTATAAGGCAGTTTTATGCCTAATCATGTGTAAATGATTGCTGAGGGACTGTTGTCCACAAGTTAAACAGAGAGCACTGAAAAATTCCAGAAATTTTTGACTGACTACAGTGTTTATTTAGCATCTTATGCTAGGGGAAAAGGGGTGGGATACCAAGATGAAGGTGAGCTGGTCCCTTCCTTTCAGGAGTACCCAATCTAACTAGAGTCCAAGACTGGGTAAGGTTTGAAAACTGCCTTCTTTATATCTGCTGATATTAAAAATATACCATTCAAGTACTTAGATATTTCATTAAAAGTAATTAATAGTTGTGTGTCTGATTCTACAACTTCAGGGATGTCCTTTGGTTTTAAAAACCATGAGTTTGAAGACAATGATTAAGGTAGTAGATTAATTCTTTCTTATTGGATAGTCAATGATAGTTAAGTTCTAGTAATATACAAATATAAGACTGCTCAAATTTGTATAAGAGCATTTGGCTTTGTTATCATTCTGGAGGTTAAATGAAATAGCTTATTTCTTGAAGCTAGTTACATTTATAATAATGGGTATCAGGTGGCAGTTTTATAAATTATGCTTTAATTTTTCAGTAAAATATGTACATACATTAATGATAATAAAAATATTCATTTACTTACCGTTTCTTAGTAAACATTTTCATGATTCTCTGTGCCTTGGCAAATCAAAAGAATTTGGGGCTTGGATTTTTCACTCAGCTTGAATGTGTACTATATTGTACTATGTTTGACATGAATGAACCTCTTACTTTACTTCTATAATATACTGTTTTGTAAAATCAGGTGGAGAAGAAACTATTATGTTCTTTGTGACAGGTACTGGGGCAGGTAATTTATAGATTCTGTCAGTTTGTTTGGTTTCTAACCCTCCTGATCCACAACATCCTAGCAACATTTAAGTATCGCCTGGTATCTATAGAGACAAAACTCACTTTAATCACATTTTAAATATCATAAATTGATTTCTATGCCTGTGGCTTGATTCGGAAATTAGGGGATTTAGTTTCTTTTCCCTGGCCAAGTTCCTGAATAAATCCTTTACTTTCTGTTTACATAGTTGGCGAGGTGAAGTTTCTTTCCAAGTTTTGCTTTTCTTATCATGTTTATTTGTCAGAGGCAAAGGTGGGGGTGGGGTGAGGGGTGGGGGATGAAGAGGCATGTATGTGTGTTTCGTTGCCCAGCAACCTGTATTAGGACAGGGGAGGGTCCTGAAAGAGAAGCTCAGGCCAAAGATATTAAGCAGTAGCCACATGGAAAAGGATGAATGCATGTTTACAAAAATTTGTTCAGCCTTATTTGTTTTTTTGTATAATAAGACCTCTCTCTAGAACAGCGGTTCTCAATCTGTGGGTCGCGACCCCTTTGGTGGTCGAACAACCCTTTCACAGGGGTCGCCTAAGACCATCGGAAAACAAAAAGATATTTACATTATGATTCATAACAGTAGCAAAATTACAGTTATAGAGTAGCAACGAAAATAATTTTATGGTTGGGGGTCCCCACAACATGAGGAACTGTATTAAGGGGTCGCGGCATTAGGAAGGTTGAGAACCGCTGCTCTAGAATATAAGAATCACAGGAGAAATTCTCTTGTCAGTTTTGTTCTCTGACACACTATCATCTCTGCCCAGAACAGTACCAGTGCCCAACAATGCTTTGTTGATTAATTGAACCAACACATAAGTGAATGAATGAATGACTGACACATTTCATTGGCACTTTCTGATCTTCTACTTAATTATATATACTTTACAGAACTTTTGTTTGATATACTATTATATAGTGAGGGAAGAATGGTACTATAATGTGTGATTTCTAAATGATTCTAATTCTTGATTTTTAAAAATCGTATCTTGGTAGATTTTTTTTCTTGTAGCAATATATCTCAAATTAGGAAGTTACTTATCTGTTATGGGCAAGATGAAAGCATTTTATATCTCTGTAACACACTGACACCTGTGTATCTTTACTGCTCATGGTTCTTTTTTAGAAAAATCAACTCATGCATTTGAAAAATACTTTTATGGTATTTTAATCTTCATAGAATTTACATTTAAGAAAGTTTTGCTCAGATGTATTTAAAGAGTATATGAAACAAGGTTTATGTTCCTCTTACAGGTTTGTGTAATGTGTCAAGATTGTTGGGGGTTATTAATGAATAGGTTTATATAATTTAGCTTAAGGTGGATTAAGTCAGTTTAAAGAAATTTTAAAATGTGTTAGTTTTTTAAAAAAACAATGCTTTTCCTCAAAAGAAACATTAAGAGACAGGGAATAACTTATATGCAAGTCAGAATTCTCCATTTTAATCATAAATACAGTATTTTAATAGTTCTTTTAGAACAGTGAGTCTCAAATTTTTGGTTATAGGAACTCTTTACACTCTTAAAAATTACTGAAGACTTCAAAGAGCTTTTGTTATGTGGGTTATATCTATATTTACTGTATTAGAAATTAAAATGAATAGACTTTAAAAATATTTATTTAAAAATAACAATAGACCCATCACATGTTAGCCTAAAATATATTTTTTATTTTAAAATATGTTTCCAAAACAAGTTTTAGTGAGAAAAATGGTATTGCAAATCTCTCTGATGTCTGACTTAGTAGAAAACTGGATTCTTACATTTGCTTCTGTTTAATATGTTTCAATATAGCATGTTATGTATCCTCTGGAAGACTCTACTGGACACTAGTGAGAAAATGCAAGTAAAAAAGGCAGACAGTATCTTGGTATTATGTGAATACAGTTTTCATCTCATAGGCCCCCTGAAAGGGCCTTGGACCACCTATTGAGAACCACTGCTCCACAGCTAGTGGGATGGGAGGGGGAGTAGCACTGGGGTGGGGACTTTGACTTTTTGTGTTATGTATGTCTATGTTGTATTTAAATTTTGTATATTTAAAAAACACACAGAAAAAAAAAAAGAAAATGAAAGGGTGTGGGGGGGGACAGATGATTATGTCCCAAAAGAAGGTAATAAAATTTTTTTCAATAATAACAAAAATTCTCATTTTAGTTTCTAATTATATAATCTCAGAATAAATCTAACTTTAAAATTTAGCTGATATATTTTAAACACAATGCAATCCAAAATATCAATGTGAGTAAGCAAATAATGCCGGTCCCAGGGCCTGTGTTCCCTTTTTGTCTGTTAAAGATCTGAACACATACCTCCAGCTTTTCACTCCATACACCTTTGCTTTTGACTTTTCCAGAGAAGGTGCTGGGACAGTTGTGGACACTCAGCCACATATCATTTTTCTCTGTGAATTCAAGTACATATGGGAATGGAAAGAACAGTTAACACTTAAATTGTCCTTGGACACTATAGCTGTCAGATTAGGAATTTTAACTAACTACTTCCTGACTTTATATTTGGTCCCAAAATATCTCTTCTTATTTCTTCTATTCTCTCATGAATTGGAAAAATAGGAACAATTCATAAATATTTCACTTCAATTATTCTCTTCTTAATAACTAGCTTAAAAATGCATTCATTAGGACTTTTAAAATCTATGATCAGACCCTATTTTTTCAAGGTAATAGAAATAAACAAAAGCTTTAAAACTTACCAAAAAAATTGAATAATTGGCTCAGGTCAAAGTGTAATTTTCTTCATGAAAGAGCAAATATTGACCTGATGGTTTCCCAATGAGATATCAAAAATAGAGATCTTGATAAGTAAATAAAATACAAACCTGTCTATTGAAAAATGAGATGTTATAACTAAAGTAAAAACTTTATATTTCATTTCAGGCTATATCTGAATTAATTACACTGAGTTATTTCTGATTTTTTCCCAAATATACTAGTAATATCTACTTATTGCATTCAAAATTAGAAAAATATTAAGAAAAAATTAAAAATTGCCTATAATCTCACAACTTTTGATAGCTACAGTTAACATTCTGAAGTATAATTTGAGTATATGTGTGACAGCATCATATTCTATGTACTTTTCATAGCCTGATTTTTTTTTAAAATTTTTTTTTAAAGATTTTTTTGGGGAATTGGGGGAGGGAACAGCACTGGGGAATCGGGGGAAGGGGAACAGACAAGTTGCTGTCCTTTTGTTCTTCAGTCTAGTTGTGGAGGATGTCGCTTCACTGGCCCATGTTGCACTCTTCCTAGCAGAGGCAGATTGGTTGCCGGCCTCTGGACGGCTGCTCACGGCAGCTCACAAAAGCTCACGCCAACTGCTGGCCAGCCCCACTGCAGCCTATGCTGTTGCTGGCGACTCACAGCAGCCCAGCTCGAGGTCGAGCTGTTGTTCACCATCTTAGCTGTAGAGGGCGCAGTGTCACTGGCTCTCATGTAGGATCCGAACTGGGGCCTTGCTGCTCAGAGCTGGTGTCCCAAGCCACCTCTTAACCAATGTGCCACTCGGGCAGCCCTAGCCTGATTTTTTTAGTTAACAGAACATCATGGGTAATTTTTGCATGTCAATATACATGGATCCATATTGTCAGTTTTAATACTGCATGGTATTTCCTTATAAATTTGTTCTTGTCTCATATGTATTACTTTCTACTATAATAAATAGTGCTTTAGTAAACATATCTGTTCTTACATTTTTGCATACCTATCTGATTATTTCCTTAGGGTAAAGACTTAGCTCTAGGATTGCTGGGTCAAAGAGGCATGTACTTCTTTTTCCAAAGACTTTTTAATAAAATTGCAAAATTTCACTTTAGATCGATCATACCCAATTTATACTCCCTTTTCCACAACCCTAATCCATTCTTGAATCTGATGGTTAAACAGAAATCATTGTTATTTTGGTTTTTATTTCTTTGACTATTTCTGAGGTTGAGGTGAACATCTTTTCAAATGTTCTGCGTGAGTTGCTTGTTCATATACTTTGCCTATTTTTCTGTTAGAATGTTATCTTGCTGATCTATGACTGCTGTTTATAGTCTTTGTAAAGATATCTACTGTTTATTTTACTTGATGGATTGTTTTCTTCTCTTTGGACCGAAGAATTATTTTAAGATTCTATAATTATAATAATTATAACGTAATTATCTTATAAGGATTATAAGAAACTAGAGACTAAATGGTATTAAGGCTCTGGGATTTTTGACATAGAACTTTCTGTTGGCATTGGAAAGGTGAGCAAATATTTTTATGTAAGGCTAATTGTCTAAGTAGTAGAGTACTGCTCTCATAAAGCTGTAAAAATGTTGAGACATATTCTGTGTTATTTTTTAACTTGTGTGAGCTCTGACTCCTTCTCTAAGCCTGACACCAGCATTGCAGCAGCCCCTCAGCAGCAGATTGATAAGAGGGGACAACAAAATCCTGTGTTGACAGTTTTCTGACTGTTGCTGCTGCCTTTGGCCTCCTCAGGAACTTGCCATTTTCAACATAGCTCACTGTTTCTAGTGTGCTCTGTGTGATCTCATCCCCATGAGAAATGCGTTGTCTCACCCTGGGCTGTATTTGCGTTTACTTTCAGAGTGTCCATGTACTGGAGAGGACTGCTTCCTCCAGCACCGAACCCTCTGTAAGTCGACAGTTGCTAGAACCGGAACCGGTCCACCTCTCCAAGGTCAGTGACGGAATGTGGTGCTTTCTCAGATGACGTGATACCTGCTCTGTGCCTGATGAACTGTAAATAACTCTTACACTGACTCCCCTAACGTTGCTGTGATGCCCTGGTAGGGCTGCTCTTACACTTCTTTCTGCCTCCAATATGTAGGGTTTCTCTGCCCTGTGTAAGGAGAGAAGAGATGAAAGTATATTTTGCTGGGATTTGCAGGGCAACATACAGAAGTCTAACGTTCTCTTTATGTTAAGGAAAAAGGGCAAGAGAGACTATTGTCATTCCCTGTTGGATAGATGAGAAAATATTACTATACCAAGCTAATAGGGAAAAAAAAAAAAAGGAGAACTGGGTCCAGTAATAATAACAACAATAACAACAGTTGCCATTATTACCCATGCACTATGCTGATTGCTTAAATATTAATACATCATCCCATTTATAACCCTTATGAACAGCTCCATGCAGTGTCAGCATTACATTTTACAATATGGAAACCAAGAGTTTGTAACTTAGAAAAAGTAAAAGAAAACTGCTAAGCAGCAGAGCAGGGATTCAAACTTAAACTGTTTTAAGGTCTACCCCACCTGCAGATAGAGTAGTACCTACCCAGAAGGGCTGTTGAACATTCAGAGTTCCAGCCTCCTTTCAATTGGCCTTCCTAGCAGTGAGTTCTGAGGGAAACACAGATTATTGATTAAGGTCTTTTCTGTCTCATGGAAGCCAGTGTTCCCTCTTCTTCAGCCATCTCTTCCTCCAACTAGGGAAAC
This sequence comes from Hipposideros armiger, assembly GCF_001890085.2. Lineage (NCBI taxonomy): Eukaryota > Metazoa > Chordata > Mammalia > Chiroptera > Hipposideridae > Hipposideros > Hipposideros armiger. The sequence goes on from NW_017731562.1 coordinate 1,652,250, forward strand.
ATCTACATTCATTTATGTCTAAAATGCAAAAATCATAAAGAAAAGTCAAGGAGATTCCATACTACATCCCCACCCCTAGCTCAAACTTCTGAGATGTTTAGTGGGCTGGTTCCCTTATCGAGATACTCAGAAAATAGAATGTCTGGGGATTTTGAATTCAAATACAAAAATAGTACTTCATTTCCAAAAAAGGTTAACTTCTAAATATATATAACTGATCCTTCCACTGTGCTTGTCCTTTATTAAACAGAATCCTTTAAGAATAGAACAAACACTCTACTACCCTAGTGTTGTGGAATATATACATTGTACCTCTTTATCCTTTGAAGATAGTACAAGCTATAAACTTTATTCTATCAAAGTTTATAGACTGCTAAAATAATGAAAGGGGGAATTATTAAACTATAATGTAAAAAGTAACTTGCAGAGAAATAAAAATGATCTGATTTCTATTTGAGTCACAAATAGAGAATGTCTACTCAGTAAATATAACTAGTAATCTCTTTGAAACATCAGTTCTCTCTGATAGGCAGCTAAAGGAGAGAGAATAAATAAATATAGGGGCAGTGGAAACAGTAGCTGACATTTATCGAGCACCCACTTTGTGCCAGCACTGGGTTAGTGCATATATTCTCTCATTTAATCAGCCCCTAACTCAATGAAGTTAGCACTGATACTATTCTCGTTTTATTGATAAGGAAACAGCAACTTGGAGTGTAAGTAAGTTGTCCAGAGTCAAATAGCTGGGAAGTGTGTGACCGTTAGAACAGAGGGACACAGACCATGACAGGGAGAGATCCTCAAAGAAAGGAAGACTTGGAGAATGAGACACAGAAACAGAGAAGAGGCGCTGGTATTAAAACAACTAATAGAGAGCAACACACACAAAACACTTGATCTGGCCCCTCCTCTCCTGCCAGCTATCTTTCTAGCCTCTTTGGATGTCACTTTCTATCCGGCGACATCCCCCCCCCCCCCCCTGCACACAGGCCCTGGCAATGGCCCTGGCCTTGCTCCCGTCTCCCCTCCTCTTCCTTCACGAAAACTCTGGCTCCTCTCTTAAGGTAGACCCACTTGAACCCTTTTTCAAATTCTGCTCATCATCTGCTTACCCAGTCCACCCTCAGCCCCAGACTGTCTTGTGTATCTTGTCTCTGTATGTCACCACATTCGTTACTCCATTTCACATTCTCTCTTATGTCTGATTCCCTGGGAGGACAACCCGAGTCCGGGCTTAGGATGCTTGTGATTTATTGAGGGAGAGCCCTCAGGAGAAAGGGAATGAGGGGAAAGGTCAGGGCGGATATGGTGCTAAGCAAGAAGGGGTTTCAGCTGGAGTCCACTGTCAGCCTGTGTCGGGTCCGAGTGTTTCAAGCAGGGACGGTTTTGGCGGTAAGGTACCCTAACATAAAAAAGCCTTGTAGAGTCTTTGTCATGAATGCAGCAACACTTTTTATTTAGCAAAGGCAGAACAGCAACAGAATTCAGTTAAACAGCAGCAGCAGCAAAGCAGAACTCAGAATCCAGCAGCAGAAGCCAGAACAACACAGAACCCAACCCCGTTAAGCAGAATTGGAGTTTTTATAACTCAGTAACAATAATGTCATGGTACCAGCACACATGCGCACTAAGAGCAACTCACATAAACAAGATCTTTTCCTTGCAGTCCCACCTGGGCTTGGGGGAGTCAGGGCTGCCAGTCTCCAAAGCCTGCAAACACTTCCTGACCCTGGGGGTCCCTGGCAGCTGGGCCCCCACAGCCTGATTTCTGGAGCATGAGTTATACCACAGAGCTGGTCTCACCCTGAGGAGAGGACTTTTTGTTCCCTTAGCCGTTTGTACCTGTGTCCTTCAGTTGTTGAAAGCCATGAGGGAGAGAGATGCAGCATAATTAAATTCCCAGCTGTGAACCCCCAGCTTGGTGAAAACAATGATCCCCCATTAGCCTTAGAGTTCCCAGTGCTCAAGGCAGCTGGGGTGTGGGTCCCCTGGCCTGATACAGGTTCTGGGTAGGGCACCAACAGGCATCCAGGTCCCCTTACCCCTCCATGCTGCTGTCTGCTTGCGTCTTCCTGGAGAACTAATACTCATGTGGTGTTTTGTGTTAATAAATACCACAACTTTTGAAGCCCCATGAAATCAGAGGGACCTATCCATTTCAGATACACAGCATCTCACCATCTCAGCCCGTGTGAGAAAAGATGGGTTTCCTGGCACTGCTTGGTGGTGAAAGAGCATTGTTTGGCATACACATTGTCCTGTCTCAGGATTTGTTCAAATTCTTTGGTACTTTCACCTTCCGAAGCATTTTCACATATCCCTCATCCACCCACACACAGAGTAGACCATTGAGAAAGGAAATGCCTCTATTTTTTTTCAAATGAACAGACTAGGGATGTTATTATGTTACTTTCTGGTTTTAGTTATTGTTGTTAGATCAAAAGTATTTTTAAAACCTCTATAAAAATGAAAATGTTTGTGTATCTGATGCAAGTTAAGTACTGAGGTGCTCGTGATCATGTTAGGGCTTTTAACTGTTTCTATGATAAGTAAACCTATAAAAACTGGAGACTTTTAAGCGAAAATTAATATCAATTGAAATCATGAAAAAAAAAATCTTCAATTTTCAGAAAGTAATTGTAGGTTTCTTAAGATAGACCTGGGGTCTTAAGCTTAAAGATGGGTTGTGCCGAGTACTGAGATGGGGTGTTTGATTTGTACACACCGTATTTGTAACATTATTATCAGCATTTATAACTGAAGTAGGGAGAATCTTCTTTGCTCTGGTTTTATCTTTTGCCTCTTTGTCAGTTTGACAGCTTATTTAACTGTGAGAACTACACTAGGATTCTTCTTGATTTGTTTCCACTGGGTTTAGTAATTCTGCATCAGAGCAAATGGAATTATTTGTTCAGAGCTGCCTCACTTATAATTAAGAAATACATTTTAACGGTTTGCCTTTTCTGTCTTATCCCTTTTTCTTTCCTCTTCAGTTAAACTCCCAAAGAAGAAAAAAAAAAAGACTTGTGATAGAAATCAGTAGCCATAGCTCCACAGGGACAAGCTGTTACTACATTCTGAGTTTAATTAGAAAAAAATTCAAAACACATTTATACTTATTAAATGTTCCCATTTTCACAAGTAATTCAGAGTATTCATCATACACACACACGCACACAAACATACAAACACACACACAGAGAATAAATGATGAACACTAGACTTCAAATTTAGATCTAGCCAAAAATAAAAATGTTCTTCTTTTAGAGATGCTATGCACAGATGGGGCTACCAAAAATAGAAATGTCATTAAGTACAGCTGATAGCTCTCCAAGAACAGAGAGAGTGCTAATGAATGTATTTACACATATATGGAGAGTTAGTCTTTTAGTTTCTTGATTTACCAAACTTTTAAAAAGAAATCAGTAGAAATCCATCATTTTTATCTACTTTTTTAGTGAGGGTAGAAAGCCAAAGATACCGGACTTTGTATGAGAACCTACAGTTTGTCTTCTATCATTCTAACATTATTCCTAAGCAGTATTCACTTGTTGAATTGCAATACAATATTAAAAAATGAGAATATCAAAATACTCCCCATTGTACTCTGGGTGATAATACCACCTGCACGTGTATTGTCCCCAAAAACATAGTATACAGCCTGAAATTGTCTCATCAGAAACATTTTTTTTTAAATCTCTCTAATTAACACCTTTAATGAGATCAATCTCAGTTTCTGATAGAATTACCTTTGAGTAGAAAATCACAGTTGGGGTTGTTTTCTTAAGGTAAGGGTAAATTTACAGATCCTTTTTTTAATTAAAAAAACAGTTTTAGTAATGTAAAATTTTACAGATCTGTTAAAGGGTTCTTAATGTTGCCAAATAAAACTGGTCGGCGTGTTTCTGTAAGGCATACATTTCATTCATTCGGCGCCCATCAGAGATGGCCAAGGAGATGAAAAATGAGAATGATCTCAGACCATTTTTCCTGTGAGGGGGTGGGGAATTGTTGTAGGATAGAAGCAAGGTGCTGGCTTTGGAGGGCTTTTCAGCAGCCAGGAGTATCGCCTAGCCTTCATGATGTTCGGATAAAGCAATGTGCAGCCACACCTCCTGGAAACAACTTTCTGTGAAAGTTCCACCCATTTGGACTTAAACATAGATTTGACTTGGTCATACAGCAAGCAGCTTCTGGCATGAAAGGAGAAGAAAGGGACAAGAGGCATGGATAGTAACTACACAGCCCTCTACCTGCCTGTCCTCGTGGCCAACATAAGCATGTGATTATGGCACCTTTGCCTCTGGGCCTTGTCAGGTTCACAGTCCTTCAGCAGGTTCTGGGCAGCCAGTGCCCAAACATTTGGGCCAGCAAGTCCACCTGCCCTGAATGGGAACCCACTGGCCATTCCTGTTGAAGGCTTTTTTCTGTGATCTAAGGATGATTTCTGATATAACATATCCTTTCGGAAGGTACCTCCCCGCGTCAGTCTGGGCTGCGGCATTCTGTGGAGAGGCCTGCCCTGATAACTGAAGCCTCAGCCAGCTTGGTGAAGCTGAGGCAGCGGAGTAGGTTACACTAAGAGATGTTTCCCTGCACTGTGAACAGGATTGAAGCCTTTGTGCATGGAATGTGAGCTTGTTGTTCCTACCTCTAAATTGTCTCACATGGCTGAGATCTGGAACATGAGTGTTTGCCAGGGCAATGGTTACTTTAGAGCTGCACGTGCCCTCACAAATCACCTGGTCCAGAGATGTTCAAACCTAGGAAGTGGGCCTGCCACGTGGCTCACTGGTTAAGAGTTGTTTTGGGAACGCGAGCTCTGAGCAGCAGGGCCACCGGTTCGGATCCCACAGGGGCCAGCGATGCTGTGCCCTCTACAGCTAAGATGGTGAACCACAGCTCGACCTGGTACTGGGCTGTCATGAGTCACTGGCAATGGCGTAGGCTGCAGTGAGGCTTCAATGGGCTGCCGTGAGCTACCGTGAATGGCTGCAGCCAGTGTGAGCGGCCGGCAGCCAGCATGAGCTGCCATGAGCTGCCGTGAGCCTCTGTGAATGGCTGTCCAATGGCTGGTGACTGATCTGCCTCAGCCGGGAAGAGCGCAATGATTAATACCAACATGGGCCAGTGAAGCAATGCCCTCCACAATTAGACTGAAGAACAAAAAGGCCAGCAACTTGTCTGTTCCCCTCTCCCACCCCCCAACGCTGTTCCCTCCCCAAATTCCCCAATAAAATATTTAAAAAATAAATAAAAACAAAAAAACCCAAAAAACCTAGGAAGTTGCTAAGGGCCAGACAGCTACCACAGAAGCAGGCCCAAGGGGGGACTGTGGCAAACTAAAGATGGGCACCCTTCTTTCAGGGCAGACCCAGTGTTACCAGATCTTACAGGCATTCACAAAATGCTAGAAATTTAGATTTTTAAAGCCTGAAATCTTCTGATTTTTAAATGTTAACAACTCATTAAAAAAATGTAAACACCATAGATGAACAAAACATGTCTTCTAGAAGAAGAAACCGTGTTTTAGTCCATTTTTTAACAAAGGAGGATGATAGTATGGACTCTGGCATTCCAGATTTCTGGCCTCGCAGTCTGGCGCTTTTTCCATAGCCTCCCAAGGGTGCCTGTCTCAAGATGAGTGTCTTCGAAAGCACAGACTTCTCGGTGTGTTTGGCGAGCAGGGCGTTTTATGTGCACTCCAAAATGTACGCAGCCTCAGCCAGACAAAACATGCCCTCAGTGCTGCTCTTCAGCTTAATAGGTTATGAGCCAAGTAAACCACTCCAGCCTTTTCATTTCTGCACAGAAAGCCACGTCCACACGCTAATTGAACATTTGTCATGAAAACAGCCTTATTTCAAAACTTTAAAGTGCCTCTGTGCCCAGAGATTCACTGTCTGGAAAAATGCATTTTAATCCTTCTGAGTACAGGAAACTGAAGCTCTAGTCTACCCAACCTCGTCTCCACCTCCACCTTGTCTCTGGTGGACCCACAGACTTCCAGGTCTACCTGGAAACTCGTTTTTGCCTCAGTTATAAGTATTTAGCTGGGTCTGATGTTCGAATTTGTTCCAGAATGTTGTTCATACTTCTGGTGGGTCGAGTGGTGCTTCAAAAGCAACTTCTACTTAATCTGTTTTAAGTGTGTCATCTAGCACCAAAAACACATGATTTGTTTTTCTTCTTTTCTCTCAGGAAGCTGACAGCTGGGAAATTATAGAAGGGCTGAAAATAGGCCAAACAAATGTCCAGAGACCAGACAAACATGAAGGCTTTATGCTGAAGAAAAGAAAATGGCCTTTAAAAGGCTGGCACAAGGTAATATTTTCATCATATTCATCTTCAGGTCATCACTGTAAATAAAAAGGATCTTTTTGGTGTCATTAGGTAAGAAACCAAGGGTATGGTTGTATGTATAAAACTAATTTTCAAGGCCTTATTTTAACCATATGGGCTGCAACCTGTTATACCTACTTAAATCTGAGATCTGCAATGTCTATATGCAGGGAAAAATATTTTATCTGTATATTTAAAATCCAGTTTGTACATATTGTTGTCTACTCTGCTTTTTTCACTTAAATTAGTGTGAATATGTTTCTATTAAATATTCAAAATATGAGATGTTTTTAAATGCATGCACGTATTCCATTGGATGGATTTATATTATAAATTTATATTATATATCCCACCATTATTAAACCAATTCCCTATTGCTGTCTAATTTTTTAACTGTCATGATGAACATCCTTATACATGAATTTCTGTTTAATTTTTTGGGATAAATTCATATAGTTATTGATACTGGTACAAACTCAAGATGGAAATTCACTGATTTTGTAAGTTTGTTTACTACCCTGTACAGCGTATGGTTTCTTCCTCTCTTCCCTACCCCACATCCTTTTTCCATTTTCCAGTTTTAATTATGGAGAAAATATTTTGCACTACATTGTTATAATGCCCTAGCAGCAAGAATTCTCTGATGCTAAGGAGGAGGAAGGTGTCCTCCATTTTCAGTATCAGCCCTCTGATAGGCCACCAGCATCTTTTCTGAAATCACTGGAAGAACAGGTTCATGTACTTTCCACATCTGCCAATGGATTTCATCTCAGGGCAGAGGGATTTGTTGGCCCAAGTGACCAGGTTGTGGCTGCCCATTGGCCCAAAGCAGGAAGGCCATGGTTTATAACATCCTTGAGGAAATATTTTTTTTTGTAATTTAAAGGAAAAATTTAAACATTAACAGATGGGGATGTTGCCCAAACCCCTGTCTCTGAGGGTAGAATAAAAACAGGGCAAAGAGGATTCTATCTACTATTTCCTCTCACTTGTCAGAAACCTTGACAGCCTCCCTGAACACACTCTAATATTATCCCAATGCCAGGTACCTCTCTCCACCCTTGCTCTTCCTTAGATTTTGGCCAACTGGTGGCCATACGCCTTCCTAGAATTAATTTTTGCCTTTCATTCTGACCTTACCACTTTGCAATTCCTCGAATCAATGGCCTTGCTAATCTCTTTCCCCGTGACCATTCCCTCAGTTATCCCTGATAAAATTCTTTGATAGATAGAAATGAAAAAATAGGGAAAAAAAGTCAAAGAAACAAATTTGATTCGAATTGCTAACTTTAATTTAGCACTCTCAATCCATGTATTAGCAAAACTGGCTGAGTTCAACAGCAAGTCTTTCTGGACCATGCCTTTGAACATTTTGCTGTATAAATAGGAGGATCTCCCTTGCATTGCCTTTTCTCCTGGTCTCTAATGCCAGGAGATATTTACCTAAGCATTAGCCCATTTGAATGCCCAAGTTATGGACAATTGAGTAGTCAAGTGTTTTACAGCTGTAGAGATTCTTTCTTCCGGTGCTTTCTTGTTCCAAAGGGGTTACCTGTAACAAAGGGGTTACCAGGGGCCTTCTGTGTGTGTTCTGTGCAGGGTGTTTCCAGGCTTGACTGCCTGCTACCTCAGCAGCTAAGTGTTCCTGAATCACAAAAAAACTTCCCAGCAAAGTAATTTTCCAGCAACAGAAAGACTCCCTGCCTCTGTAGAAACGAGCGGAGGGCACCGGACCAATTGTTTGATTGGGTCCTGGAAGCTGTTTGTTCTTTTGTCAATTGCCCATGGAAAGGAAATCAACAGCAGAGAGTTCCTGAGTGTATGTGGAGCAAAAATGGCTAGATTCATTTGGACTGGACCAGGAGTTTCTTGGAGGAGATAAAAAAATTGCCCCGAAATACACCTGTCTCTTTTTTAACCCTTAATATAGTTCAAAAAGAATTTTTTATCTGTTTTACTAATAGTGAAATCCAAGCATTTTGTAAGTGGAGATGCAAGCATATTGCTAAGGCTACTTCTTAAACTTTCCAAATCATTCATTATTTATAGATCCAGTCCACTGGCTTCTGTAACAGACATGAGCATTTTCAGGAAATCTCCATGGTATCCAGGGAAATACAGGAGGTTATCTCCAGGGTGAAAAATTCTCAAGTTCCTCACAAAATCGCTGTGACCTAACTCAGCTTATTCTTATTTCTCACTTACAAAAAATTCCCAATATGGCTCATTCAGAGAGTCTAGCTGCCAGTCCTGCGATTCACCCCTCAACCTGCACCCCTATTAAGAAAAACCATAGTGAAAAGATTTCATCTCCATTGGATTATGTGTAAAGGAACCCTACTGGGTTAATAATATGGAACTCGAGCTCAGATTTCCTTACCATTTAATGTGTCTGACGGTGCCCAGGTGCACTGAACCAAAAACATTAAAAGGATCAAACATATTGATTACTAAATGCCAAGCAACATTAACCCACAGTTGTGAATGTTTTATATAACTCAGAATACAGACAGTAACAGGTTGTTTGGTTCTTGCAGCGTTTTTTTGTCCTGGATAATGGAATGTTAAAGTATTCAAAGGCACCACTTGATGTAAGTAGCACAGAAGATATGTTTCAAAGATTGATTTAGAATTCTGCTTGAAGTGAGTGAACACCACAGTTGTTCAAGTCTTGTGCTATAGTTACCAGCTTTGTGCATTTCTGTGCCTGTAATATTTAACAAGCTACCAAACTTCCATGTTGCATGGAAGGTGTGTTTTGTGCTTAGGCTCAAGCTACTGTCAAATCTCTAACTAGTGCATGAAAATTTAACTATTGTGGTGTCTGTTGTTTAAAACAAGCTTAACCCTAAAAGTGATACACTAATAAAAGTCACCCTTTCTGTCTTGGAGAGAAAACTCAAACAGGCTTTTCTCTGCATCTTAATAAACTATGCTTTGTGTGCTTTTTGAGATTTAAAGCAACCTTTGTTTTCTTGTCGATGTCCTTTAAATATCTACCTTGTGAACTTCATTTCTATTTCATACCATACATCCTTTTACCTTGGGAACCCCAACTCACTAAAATTATTCTAAATTATTTTTCTTTAATATGAAAAGTAGTTGTTTGCATGCAAAACTGGAAAGTGCCCTTCTTCTTATCACTGTGCTATAGAGGAAATAAGAGAGGGCTCACATTTCAGTTTTGACCCCATCTCTTCAGTTGAGTCAGCTGTGTGTCCTTGGTCAGATGAGGGCAGCCAGACAGAAGAGCTGGCTCTGTGCTCTCTGATCCGAGCTGACCAGTTCTGCCCTAGCAGCTGTCTTCTGGCTGGTTATTCGGGAATATTCTGGGTTGTAGGTCAAAGATTGACCATAGTTATTTTAGGAACCACTAAAGATATCATTTTGGGATATAAATTATGAAATCTAGAATTATGAAAAATCATCATATGTTAGGCCAAAAACAGGAATAAGAGATAAAGAGGCTTACCTATTGAAATTGGTAGAAAGTCACGGTAACTTCAACTGTCCTCAGATTAAGGACCTTAATCTCAGTACCTTAACCATTTCCACTTCGTAAAGGAGGTTTGGTATTTCATTTTCCATAGATAAGTTAAAGATCACATTAAGCTCATTTCAGTATATCCTTCCAGCCTATTTACCAGTCTTTTGATTTCAGATTCAAAAAGGGAAGGTCCATGGAAGCATCGATGTCGGACTCTCGGTCATGTCAATTAAAAAGAAAGCTCGGAGAATAGACCTTGACACAGAAGAACACATCTATCATTTGAAGGTAAACTTGCTCTTCAACAGTTTCTCTGCCACTATCAGGGGAAATCACTTGCCTATATCAGTGGTGAACAGGAGATTGGTTTCACCATTACCTTCTCCCCTTGTTCATTGTTTTAGGTGAAGTCTCCGGACTGGTTTGATGCATGGGTCTCCAAGCTGCGCCATCATCGATTGTATCGGCAGAATGAGATTGTGAGGTCACCGAGAGATGCTAGTTTTCACATATTTCCTTCAACCTCCACAGCTGAATCCTCACCAGCTGCTAATGTTTCCGTTGTGGATGGAAAGGTGTGACTTTGTTACCTACAATCAGCCCAGAAATTGCTTGGAAAATTATGCAGACACATAACTGAGTCTCATTTGACAAACCAGAAGGAGAAGGTTTTCTTTGTAAACTAACCCTCAGGAGACAATAGTGACATTTGGCATCAAAGTTAATCACAAATGTAGATTAGGTCACCAAGAGAATTAAGAGTTACTTTTCCTTTCCAGGAATGGACTACATCTTAATTTTATATGGCATTGTAGGAATATTGGGAAGTAGAGTGAACATGTGAGTAATAGGCACCTAGAAATCGACGTCTTCCTGAGTGGTAATAAGAAGACCACAATGTTTTGAAAATGAAACTTGCTTTCTTGCCTTCAGCTCTAATATATGCCAAAAAAATGTATACACATTTTAAGAAAGAAAAAACTGTTAAAATTGTAATACTCAATATATACCAATAACAAAAGATGAATACAAAAGATGAGCAAACATCATACTACACATTGCTACCATAATTCAAGTCAACTTTGAAAAGTAATACGTAGGGCCAGTCGAGTGGCGTGATGGTTAAGAGCTGGCTTGGGATGCCAGAGGGCCCCGGTTCGGATCCCACTTATGAGGGCCAGTGACACTGCCCTCTACAGCTAAGATGCTGAACAACAGCTCAACCTGGAGCTGGGCTGCCATGAGTTGCTGGCGATGGCG